>NC_073746.1:292816731-293177613 GCF_029784135.1 Toxorhynchites rutilus septentrionalis
AACAATGCCCCCGCGACCCTCGCGTGGCGATGGAAATCAGCGAACTTGAAAAACAACCTAATCGTGATGTTATCAGGCGGTATAAACAAAATGCGCTATTTGCTAGCAACTTAGGCAGCCGACAAATACGCTAGACGCTTGGAGTGCATTTTAACGCATATTTGTGTGTCTACACCGATGGTGGCGGCGGCGGAAGCGGTGCTGTACTTGAACTCTCCCGGAAATGCTGACGGGAAAGATTCATGCGATTCTCGGCGGATTATTGGGTCCGGATGCTCTTTTCCGAGTCCATTCCACCAGCGGTGCCATTGCCAGCCGACGTGATTAAGCGATTAATTTCAGTTGGTATGCAATACGGGCGGATATCGGTGATAAGCGTGATCCGCCCTCTCTCATTCTGTTCTCGAATATTCATGCGTCTCCATTCGGGGCTATGTTGTTATTTATGTGATAAAGTGTTTTGCCAATGTGCTTCGGCAAGCGGTCCCGAAGTAATGCTTGAATATAGATTACGCATTGCGTAATCTAATCGATACGAAACTCGGTGCCCTCGGGTGCTACAAATCCACTACACGATAAACTGATAATCTCATATTTTATCTCGACTATGCGTACTTCCGTTCCCTAGATAAACGAGCGGAATACAAATACGGAGTAATTCCACGCCAAATTAATCGGGCACTACCCAAAACTAAAATTAAAAAAATATAAAAAACTAAAAAAATAAAATAGCAATTTTATTTCAGAATGTGATTTTTCCGAAAGATTTAGCTTATTTGGCAATCTCTGAACAAATGATTTTGTTTTTTTTTAATTTTTCTTCAATCTGTTTTTTTTTTGACGTGGGACTACGTCTAACCGGACCGAAATGTGGGGGGTAAAATGAAAACCTAAACACAGAACATGTAGGAAAAAATGAAAGACTCCGAATGCTTATAATTCGAACGTTTCTACGCATCTATCGCAATTAATAAAATGTTGTTTTTCATTAAATAAACAATTTAATAACTGTAAAATGTTAGGCGTTATCTAAACGACCTAACTGCCTCGTTTTGATTGGCCCGATTCACGGTTTCCCCAAAACAGCCATCATAACCAAGCAGCCTTGAGGAAATCGGCATTGCAAAAACAGGAAAGTATTGGGGCTTTTGTTCTCATCGAAATGTGTTCCCCAACACAGACTTCAAAACCAAGCATTGTTAGAGAAATCGACATTGCAAATACTGCAAGTCGAGGGCATTTTTGTTCCGGCTGAAATATGTTTTCCTAACACAGAACACAAATCCATGGAGCGTGGGGAAATTGGCATTGCAAATTCATGCAGGTCGGGGATATTTTTGTTCCGACTGAAATGTGTTTTCCTCTTACTTCAAAACCAAGGTGTCTGGGGAAATCGGCTTTGCAAATAAATGCAAACGGCGAGTACTCTTGTACTCGCTTGCCTTCGTGCAAACCAGAATATGTTTCCTCAACACGGTCTTCTAAACTTAGGAACCTGGGAAAATCGTGCAGACATTAGAGGCGAATGAACTTTCAAGTGAAAAGCCTCTATAGTAGAAAAGTAGGAGTTGAGTTTGTTCATGTAAGCTGGGGGTACTTCTGCACCCGCTTTTTTTTGCACTCCAAAAAGTGTTTTCCTAACACGGATTACAAAAGCGGGTACGAACACAACGCTTTGGGTCGGTTATTCAAGATTGCATTGAAAGATATGCCTTCATATCTTCTGCTCACTGAATTTCTGGGCATACCATTTGATGATAACCATTTGCTGCGTTAACGCCTATTGATTAAACATTATGCGTTTGACGTACATGTCAAAATCGAAACTGAGTGCCTGAAGTTCATCAAATCAAACAAATTCGCGGTTCGAGAAGTACGTACACTTGAGAGATGCAAACTTTAGAGGGAAATGTAAAATAAAATAATCGTTTGATAATTCTTCCGTTCACATATTTTGTCATAGGCATCATATCAAACGTAAAAGGGCTGTCATTAAATTTACTTGTAACGAAGAATATAATCTATCACAATGCATGAATTGACCTTACATGGCATGTATTCAATCTCTTTACTCACAAAGCAAATATATTGAATTCAATTGAATTCTGAAATTGTTTCATTCAAACAAAAAAATTATCAATAGAAACAAATTATTGCTAAGGTAAGGTAGTCCCACGTCAACCTTGCGGTTATATCATAGTTATAACCCACCCGTTTTTTTATAATTAGACTCATCTAGCAATTCAGCTGTAACAGAGCCGAATTTATCGTGTACATTTTTCCCATGTTGTATATTACACAGTAGCCATTTAGGCGTAAGAGTTTTTCTATCTCATCGGTACACATTTTTATCTATTACACATTAGCCGTTTAGGCGTTAGAGTATTCATATTCTATCGATACACAACACATGTTGCATTTTTCGGCGTAAGAAAATTCCTATCATTCGAATGTTCACAGTTGGACACAGCGGGACTATTGATATTAGGCTTCCATTGTTGTGTTCAGCACCAATTACCGATGCAGCAAATCGATCGTGGAGTGAGATGCTGGGATCACCATCGCATGATGATTGATGCATGGACGTAGCAGCTAGATCCATTCTAGAAATTTGAAAAAATGCAAAAATGCAAACGTTGTTCTGCCATATACATTATTTCTAGTGAATATTTTTGTTTAACAAAAAATAATTAATGTATTGTAAGCGTGTTTGGATGTTTTAACGATCTATACACAGTGGATCTAAGAGCTAATGATAGAGATATTTTTTGTTTTTCAAGCGTGCCGATACTACTCGAAAATCCATTAAGCAAGGTTGCCACATTTGCATAACTTGATTGGACTTGAGTTGAGCAGATTACAGAATGCAAGAATGTGATCCGTTCGGGTAATTCTGATTTGATCGGATTTGAGAATACGGGTGAGAGGTAGATCAGTAGGCATGTTTGGAATTCCGGAGAAAACTATTTCCTCGGCGTATTTTGCTGACTAGTCAAACTAAAAAAAAATTAATTGAATATTTTCCGCCATTAAACCGAATACATTCAGCAACGTGTGGGACCGAAAACTTGTAATGCTGTAATGAAGCTCGGTAAGAACTCCATTATACGTTTGAACACACGCGCTGTAATGTCATGATAATGCATTGCGTTTTGACATGACAATAGCAAAGGCTGTGTCGGCTTTGTTCATGATAGCGTCTCGTAAGTGAATGTATTCTTCCTCATTCGCTTTTGTTGATTGTGGCGTAGGAATCGTAGTCATTCGCGTTTTTCTTCTTTTCCTTTATTCACTTTACATCTTACGATTCCCCCTTCGTTGCTCGTTAATAAGTTGTTCGTTATTGACAGCTCTGTTCGGAAAAGCACACAAATGAACAGAACAAATGTGTAATGAAATGGGAATGCTTCCAATTTT
Organism: Toxorhynchites rutilus septentrionalis; assembly: GCF_029784135.1. Classification (NCBI taxonomy): domain Eukaryota; kingdom Metazoa; phylum Arthropoda; class Insecta; order Diptera; family Culicidae; genus Toxorhynchites; species Toxorhynchites rutilus. Next base: position 292,820,149 of record NC_073746.1, read on the forward strand.
CATCAATTAAAACCATATACAGACTATGGGATTGTAATGTATAGCATATCAATACATATACAAATCTTAGGGAAATTCCGATTCGTTTTGTATATGAATCGCCAAAATCCGTTCGCGGTAAAAATAGTTATTAACATTAACTTTATTTCATAAAAACGAGACCTGTTTTCTGATTTGGCACCCTTAATGGAAGACGTAGTTCTACGTCAAAACAGTGAAATCGAATTATACGGTGAGATATTCTCAAATAGGTGCTAGTGGAAGAATGATGCAATACGATGAAAGAGTGCTTTTGGTTCATCTGGAAGCAAATAAACACAAACACTAATTCCAGATTGAGATTTAAAGCTCAGATTTCAAATTTTAGACTCGAATTTCGAATTACGATCCGTGATTCAAATTCCGGATATGAATTTCTCACTCAGACTCAAATTATACATTTGAACTCATAGTTTCAGATTATGGATTCTGAGATTTGAAATCCATAAATGTAAATTTAACTATCAGTTCTGTTTTTTTGTTCTTGATTCTAGAAGAAGAATCATTCATAATGCGGAATTCAATTTCCCGACCGAGATACATATTCAATATTGAAACATCGAACTCGGGATACTGCTGCGGGGCTAAACCTCAATGTGACATTCTGTTTCATCTTTTATGTTCGACCAAAATTATAACCCATCCCGTTAGAGTAACACCAGCTGTTTCATAGCACTGTCTATCAACATTTTTAACCACGAGCTGGCATTTTACTACAGTTGATTGGTTTCGTTTTATTACCACACCCATAATTAGATGAATCGTTTCCAAGCTACAAAAAGAGAAAATGTCTATTCGACGCGTTGGTCTTGCCACCCGTCGTCATCGTCGGGATCAGGTTATCGACACTGGGCTCAAGACCAGCCCAACCAGGCGCTATCAAGTGGTCTGGTTTATGGCCCAAACCGGAGAGGACCATCAGTGCTTGTCTCTTCACCATCCGTCCGGATTAACGATAACTGGAGGGCAGAGTAAATTTCTCCCATTTCTTCTCTCCATCTAACGGACCACTTAGTCCAAACACGCCATCGTTTCATCTCCAGCATCTATCGGGTGTAACCTCTCATCTAAAAGTCAAATCCCACCGCCAGGCTCACAATTAGCAGTATGGGGTAGGATCGGCATACAATGTTTCATCATTGTCATCGAAGACGCACCACACCAATGCCTGTTATGGATGCATTTTTGTTGTTGTTTTTTTGCTCTTCACTATCAATCCCCACGTGTTACATAAAACCGGATTGTGTTTCGCAGTGGCCTTCTCCAAACATATCGCAACCGTCATCTCGTAGTCGTTGCCGCCGTCGTCATCATCAGCCGCCACCAGAAACTTGTTCAGAAAGCTGAGGGTAAAAAACAGCGAAAAATTGAAAAGTAAACAACAGTCGGCGGGACCCGTTTCCAATATGCCGAGCAGCATTCGAGTCTTGCAATTCGAGCAGATGCGGTTCGGAGAAGAGAAGACGAGTTGGAGAAAAGAAAACAAAATCCAATCCCCAGGGGTAATAAATAAGTCAGATGACGGCTCGAATGAAACGTGGAAGGTAGAAAAAAAAATCCGAGGTAAATAAAACACACGCTGTTTGTGGGTTGGAGCAAAGCAAAAATCCAAACAACAGCAAACCAACAGGTGGCTCGTGTGTTTTCCGTGGAATTTGAACGATTTCTAGGAGGTCATTGGATAGCGGTAATGGTTTCACCAGCAGAGCAGACAATGTTGACTGCGGATGCTCTCGGAAAGGAAGGAAAAATATTGTCGCGAGCCATTGTGGGGGCGACAACATTGCACAATAATCTCTCTGCAATATGATTCATCCAGACGAAAATGCCCATCATATTATGTTATGCAGACGAAACGTGTATCAATCGAGAATCGCGCAGCTGACACTTACGCGTTTACGTTTTCGGTCCGATTGAAAGACGATTTCGAGATTGCCGTAAGCACCGCCGTTTACAGGCAAACACCCGTGAAAGAGCCACTTTCTCGGCAATTTCGGGAGTAAAAAGTGCCTTACTTAATCGGTTGCGGCAATTTTTGCTGTTTCGTACCATCATATGGCACGCAACGAATTGGAGCCATTTATCGGGGGTTTGGCCTCTCAATTTTGTTGTGTGATTCTTGGGGTGTTAATGCGCTGACGTAAAATGTTCAGAAAAAGGTGAGAAAAGTGATTCATTTTCTGTCGTTGACGCATGAATTGCTTCGTGATTATTTGAAAAATGGTTGTATCATTCAAGTACCTATGTATGTATGTAGCTATGATAATACTTACCCGTATAATCCATTAAACTCATAAACGTTTGATTGAAAATCATTCATTGATGAAAAACGCACACCTGTTCGTGATGAGTGTGCTTTTCGATAATCATTTCAGGGTAAAAAAATACGTACCGAAAAATCCTTCACCATAGCTTATGCCAGCAACAATGTGTTTCCATGCAACTCATCAAATTAAAGGCATGCGTGTAGGGGAAATGGGTATAGTACGCGTTTATCGGGCCAAACTTGAGTTTTTCGAAGACTAGCAAGAATATAAATGTATGAACATTGTAACGTACTTCAACAATATAGTGAAAATCATTTCCTCTCGAAGCAATTTTCCATGTTATTTCCTACGTCAGTTCTATTGGTTCAACCTATTAAAAGACGGCATTGAGTTGAGTTCTCAGTGGATATCCCAGATGAAGAAAACGACAAAAAGAATGGTTTTACTTCTGAATCTGATATTGTTCGGGAAAATGTACCACCTTAGGCCGAGTGGTATACTTTACTTTCTATCGAGTAATATTTTTATGAGAGGAACAGCTTGCGCGTTTTGAAAAATAGAAATACACACTGAGAGAAACAGCTTGAACGATTGAAGTAAATATGGTGATGGATTTATGGGAAGAATAAAAACATTTTTCAAATAAAAATTAGGAACGGAAAAGTGGAGCCGATCTGGCGTGGATGTAACATCCATACTTCTCACGCTCAAGATCACGAGTTCAATTCTCACTCCCGACATTCTTCCAAAATGGAAGGTAAAAGTGACGAACCAGCCAGAAGCGTTGAAAGTCACTATAATACAGAAAAAAAAGGAACGGAAATTAACTTTTCAGCATCAAACAAACATACTAACGGGTGAGTCCAACAACGATTTGTGCGTGTGATGTGAAAATTAGAGATGAAACGGATATCTGGTAACTAACCGGTATTCGGCCTTTCCGCCCAATATTTGCTATCCGGTCGGATACGGGAAAGTGACCTACTACCCGGCCGGATACCGGATATTAGAAAAAAAAACAATACTTTCTCGTTATCACAATATAAATTATAACAAAACTCATTAACATTGTTCATACATATTTGTAACTGAATGTAACTAAAATGAATGTAACTAAAATGAAATCCCAATCCAACGTTCTCTCATGCAAGACAAGTTCAGTGTTCAATGTGCAGTCTCATCCTTATATGAATACTTCTTTTATGCAGCAACACGCGAAACTACCACGGATAGGAGAGGCTAGAACTTGCCTAATGCATTGCTTCATAAAGCACCATTGATGAGTCATCAAATGAGTGAGTGTGTGTGCCCTCTCTCAGATTATCATTCTTGAAGACAGTTTTTTAATCTTGAATGAAAATAATTGATTGATGGTTTTTTTAAATCCGTAGTATTAATTCTTACTAGACCAGTATTAAAATTGATCCAATATATACACACAAATCCCACTATTGTAATAGGAAACCCTTATCAGAAAAAAGTCCGTCCAAGATTCTTCGCAGGAAACTTGATACTTGATAAAGGGTATCCATTCAAAACGGAAAATATTATCAACATTCATTATTTTTATGTGGAAATGTGTTTATTTGTTTCTTAAATATAATTCTATTTGATTCATGCATGGGCTGACCAAATAGTTCAGGAATAAAAACGAAAAACGTAAACCAAAAAAAAAACTGAACAAAAAAAGTATATATTTGAGATTTTTTGTGAGTAAATAGAACCGAGAATAAAACCAATCAGTCAATCATTCTTTGATGTACCTGCTTTGGTCTCTACAAAGAAGAAACATTTAGATGCTGAGGAGACTCTGCGAAGGTGATTGATTTTTGGAAATGTTATCATAAAATTTGTCACATTCCAGATCAAAGTTCTGTTTGACAATTATCATAGTGTTCATATCGTGACCTTTCTGTTGTCCAAATATTGATTATCGTAGAATATTCTTTCAACTGTAGTATCGCATTAACAGTCAAACACAAAATATAAACAGTAAGCTTCACGATTTCCTAAAATTTCCGAAAATTGTTTTTATTTCCCAAAAATAAAAAACGATTTGCAACTGGTACGGATTATATATTTTTCATTAATTATAATTCCTGTAGCCTATATGAACAGGATGTTGTTTATACTAATGCCACTTTGAATCTCCGGCAATCCTGGAATGGACTTAAATACATTCAGTCATTCCATGCCAAACCGATATAGTGGTTCTCAGATTTTCATGAGAAGTGATAGAATTGTTGTTTATCGCGAAATGGTCCGAAAAATCATTTTTTTTCCACTTCTTCCCAAAAATGACTTTTTTTAAGCATTCATAACTTTTGAACCACCGAACCAATTCTGATGACCGGCATATCAAATTGAAGCCGATAAGCTAGCCTTTTATTAATATTGAATTTTCACAAAACCGTGGATTTCATTTTTGTAATTATTGATAGTAGTCGTTTTTTATTGTTTTCACCCAATTCTCCCGCAAGTGTGGTAGTTTTTCAAGGAAGGCTTATTGGTTTCAATTTAATATGTCGACCACCTAATTCAGTAGTTCAAATGTCATGAATTTTTGCAAAAAATCATTTTTGGATAAAAGGGAAAAAATCATTTTTCGATCAATTTTGAAAAATCATATCTCAAAAACGCAAAAATAGCATCTTTGATATCGATATATGTTATGTGAAAATTCCTCAGCTTTATAAAAAAAAAAAAATAAAAAAAGCCATGAAAACAATAAAAAACTACTACAATCAATAATTACGAAAATAATATCCATTTACAAGTTCAATATTTTTTAATAAAAGCCTAGCTCATCGGCTTTAATTTGATATGTCGATTATATAAAGCGGCCCATAGACGTTCGATTTTATTGATCAATAATATTGAATATTTTGTTTTGTGCAATATAATTGTTCGTCTAGGGGCTTCAATATTGCGCCATAATATTAAAGGTCTATGGACCTCTTAAATCAGTGGTTCAAAAGTTATTGAAAAAAGTCATTTTTGGAAAAAAATGATTTTTCGAATCACCCTCAAATGGAAATGGGCACCCTAACGAAACAAATAAAAACAATATGGGTCTAATGTTTTGCGATGAAGAAAAACATTACCACTCTTGACGAAAATCTGAGAACCACTATATCGGTTTGGCACGGAATGGCTTTATTAATGTTATGTTTCTTCTAGATTAGTCTTCTGTTTTTCAATGTACTCCAACGTAGATCATAAAGATTTTCCACAGTTTTGATGATTTTAGCCTCCTGTATTTTACCTGAACAAATTAGTCCTACGTCAAAACTACGTCCTTCAGTAAGGGAGCCAAGTTAGAAAACATGTTATGGTTTTATGCAATAGTTTTAAGGTCAATAGCTATTTTTTCTGCCGACGGAAGTTTAAGATTTACAAACCAATCGAACAGGAACTAATCTGAGAATTGTTTGATATGTTAAACATTACACATCCTTAATCTATAAATTATTTAAATTAAGCTATACCGAGAAACAAGTGGAGTCGTGAGGTATGTCGTAAATCGCTCGCTCGAAATTCAAATGCAGCGCTCTTTTTTACGGTCACTGTGGTGAGAGGAGATATTAATTAGCCCCGCCCGTCTATAACTTATTTTGTATAAATAAACCATTCGCCATTTTCTAATACTCGGTCTCGCTCCAACTAGCAAGCAGTTAGTAGTCTCTCCTAGTGCTGACGTCACACACATCGGTATTGTTCGATACAACAATCAAGAGCAAAAATGACATCGGAGGATCGAAAAAAAAAATTCTTCAAAACAATCGCTCAGTGATGCGGCAGAGAGCCTTTTGTCATCAATTTAACATTCCATGGGCTGAATCGTACTCAGTCCCACGGATCAACCATGTTCGCATTGATTTAGGCATAGCGAACCGATTGTGAGTGGTAAATGTGAATTTTATCGACTTAAACTTCTTTGTTTCGCGATCACGGACCTTTACTTGTTTTCATAAAAGACGCGGATGACGAAGTCTTAATATTCACCCGACCAAACTACACTGCGTTTCATAACTGTAGAATCGCTCATTTTTTCTGAGTTTCTAGAGATATGTAAAAATTCGGTTGAAATCGATATATATATATTTTTTGTTTATTCAAATCGTTTATTTTCACAGACTCAGTTACATAAGTTTAAAGGAGCAAAACTCCTTACTGTATTGTTTTTTTTTTTTAATTCGATTATTTTTACAGGCTCAGTTACTTAAGTTTAAAGGAGCCGAATTCTTAAATATAATTTTGAAACTATATATATAAACAATTTTCTTACATCTATGGTTAGTAAGGTGGAAAACCGATTACTCGCGGTGTACTCGAGCTTAGGAGGGTGACATATTTTTAGGAGAAGGATGGGATATAAGGAAATTGTAACAATGTTGATGAACACTCAATTTATAAATCTATTCGTATATCTATAGTGTATTTACATTTCAACTTATTCTACTATTTATAGCAAGGGGACGAATTACCCGCAAAGGAAGGAAAGGAGGGTATAAGGATGTAGGGGCAATCACACACGAAGATCTATAGCTTTAAGGAAAACATATATATGGGACATGTAATCAAGGTCTAACCGAGCCAACACATCTCTCACCGGCACATTGGGCTGTCTTCCTCGGGCCCGAAGGGAGTTTTTTAAATTCGATCTGGCGACCAGATACACCTCGCACGACCAAACAATGTGCTCGATGTCGTGATAACCTTGGCCACAAACGCAGAGATTGCTGCTGGCAAGATTGAAACGGAAGAGTAGTGCATCTAACGAACAGTGATTGGACATGAGTCGGGAGAAGGTGCGAATAAAGTCCCGACTCAAGTCCAGACTTTTGAACCACGGTTTGAGGCTAACCTTACGGATAATCGACTGAAACCACCGGCCCAATTCATCTTCATTCCACTTGCGTTGCCAGTTAGCGATGGTATTTTTGCGGACTAAAGAATAAAATTCATTGAAGGCGATTTGACGCTGATAAATATCGCCTTCAATTGCACCTACCTTTGCTAATGAGTCAGCCCTCTCATTACCCGGAATGGAGCAATGTGAAGGGACCCAGATAAAGGTAATGACATAACAGCGTCTGGATAAAGCACTCAAAATTTCTCGTATTCTCTCAAGGAAGTACAGCGAGTGCTTTTCCGGCCTCACTGAACGGATAGCTTCGACAGAGCTAAGACTATCCGTTACAATGTAATAGTGTTCAACAGGCCGTGAGGCGACGCTGTCCAGCGCCCAATGAATTGCTGCCAATTCAGCAATATACACTGAGCAAGGATTCTGAAGACTGTGTGAGGTGCTAAAAAATTCGTTGAACACTCCAAATCCTGTGGACTCGTTTATAGTGGACCCATCAGTAAAGTACATATTATCACAATTGATACCCCCATACTTTTCATCCAAGATCGTTGGAGCGATCCTCGATCGTTGGTAATCTGAATATCCATGGATATCTTGCTTCATGGACAGATCAAAATGCACAGAGGAATTGATGTAGTCAGGGAAACAAACACGGTTGGGAATATACGAAGAAGGATCAACCTGCATGGAGATGAATTCATGATATGAACTCATGAATCCGGAGTGAAAATTTAGCTCGATCAGCTGCTCAAAATTTCCGATCACCAATGGGTTCATGACCTTACACCGGATGAAGAACCGAAGAGATAATAAATTGAAGCGATCTTTTAGTGGGAGTAGGCCTGCCAAAACCTCGAGACTCATGGTATGCGTTGAGGGCATACATCCCAACGCAATACGGAGACAAAGATACTGAATTCGCTCGAGTTTAATGAGGTGTGTTTTGGCAGCTGATTGAAAACAGAAACTGCCATACTCCATCACTGAGAGAATAGTTGTTCGATACAACATTATAAGATCTTCTGGGTGGGCTCCCCACCAGGTGCCGGTAATTGTACGGAGAAAGTTTATTCTTTGTTGGCATTTTTTACTCAGATACCTAATATGGGCCCCCCAAGTACATTTGGAGTCGAACCAGACCCCAAGATACTTGAATGACATAGCATGAGTGATCGGTTTACCCAAAAGTTGAAGCTTTGGTTTTGCTGGTCTATGCTTCCTAGAAAAAACCATCATCTCTGTTTTCTCCGTGGAGAATTCGATCCCTAGACCAATGGCCCAGGCTGAAAAATTGTTCAAAGTATCATGTAAGGGTCCTTGCAGGTCGGATTCGTTTGATCCTACGACAGACACCACTCCATCATCTGCAAGTTGTCTTAGGCTGCAATTTTGTGTAAGGCAATTGTCGATGTCGCTTACATAGAAGTTGTACAAAAGGGGGCTTAAACATGAGCTCTGGGGGAGGCCCATGTAAGAGACCCGACTTACTGCCGAATCTCCGTGAGAAAAGTTCAAATGTTTCTCACAAAGCAAGTTATATAACATATTATTCAATAGAGGCGGCAGACCCCGAGAGTGTAATTTGTCCGACAAAACCTCTATTGAAACAGAATCGAAGGCCCCCTTTATGTCCAAGAATACTGAAGCCATTTGTTTTTTTTCGGCGTAAGCCATTTGAATTTCTGAAGAAAGCAACGCAAGACAATCATTCGTCCCCTTGCCCCTGCGGAACCCATATTGTGTATCTGAGAGTAGGCCATTCGTTTCAACCCATCGATCAAGGCGAAACAAGATCATTTTCTCCAACAATTTCCGTATACAAGACAGCATTGCTATTGGGCGGTACGAATTGAAGTCGGACGCGGGTTTTCCGGGTTTTTGAATAGCTATAACTCGTACTTGTCTCCAATCATCTGGAACAATATTATTCTCCAGAAACCGATTGAATAAATTCAACAAGCGATGTTTCGCCACATCAGGGAGGTTTTTCAGCAAGTTGAACTTAATTCTATCCGATCCCGGAGCAGAATTGTTACATGAGAGCAGAGCAAGAGAGAATTCTACCATCGAAAACTCGGAATCAAGATCGCACCTATCTTGTGGTATATCTCGAACAATTTTTTGCACAGGAGCGGAATCAGGACAAACCTTCCGTGCAAAATTAAAAATCCATCGATGTGAATATTCTTCGCTTTCATTCGTTGAAGAGCGATTTCTCATGTTTCGAGCCACTTTCCATAATTTTTTCATTGACGTTTCTCGTGACAAACCTCCCACGAAATTTCGCCAATAAGCACGTTTTTTCCCTTTGATTAAGTTTTTAAATTGATCTTCAAGGGCTAAATACGTTTGAAAATTTTCAGGGGTTCCACGTTTCCGAAAAGCTTTAAATGCATTCGATTTTTCTACATAAAGCTTGGAACATTGGCTATCCCACCATAGATTGGGACGCCTTCGGGAAATGGTGGAACCTGGGATGGGTTTCGTTTGAGCGCGAACCGCGCTGTCATAGATCAAACGAGAAAGGAAGTTATACTCCTCCAATGGAGGTAAACCATCTCTGGAATTGATGGCTAGAGCAATCGCGTCCGCATATTTTTTCCAGTCAATGTGTCTTGTGAGGTCATATGCCATGTTTATAGATTCAGAAGAATTCGACCCAATGGTGATGGAAATTTTGATTGGCAAGTGATCACTACCGTTGGGGTCCTGGATTACATTCCACTTGCAATCTAACGATAGTGAATTCGAGCAAAGCGAGAGGTCAAGAGCACTTGGGTTAGCAGGAGGTTTAGGTACACGTGTTGTTTCCCCAGTGTTCAAAACGGTCATATTGAAGCTGTTACAAAGGTCATATATCAACAATGAACGATTGTCGTCGTACTGTTCCCCCCAGGCAGTTCCGTGAGAGTTGAAGTCTCCCAAGATCAATCGTGGCTCAGGAAGGAGTGAGCACATGTCATCAAGTTGTTTGCGGCTAACCGCAGCTCTCGGAGGCCAATACAAGCTGACAATACAGAGGTCTTTGCCTCTGATGTTTGCATGACAAGCAACAGCTTCGATCCCTCCAATAGGTGGAAGGTCAATTCTAAAAAATGAGTGGCACTTATTGATCCCCAAAAGCACCCCTCCGTATCTATCATCACGGTCCAAGCGTATAATGTTAAAATCGTGGAAAGAGATATCATCTCGCGAAGAAAGCCAAGTTTCGGACAGAGCAAAAACATCACAATTGTAGTTATGAATTAAAATTTTGAATGTATCCAATTTAGGGATAAAACTACGACAATTCCACTGTAAAACAGTGATATCTCCGACCTCTCTATTTGAATTAGACATCAAGAGAGATAATCATTGCAAGGAGGGGCCATGTTTGCATCAATTGTTGCAAAATTGTCTTTAATACTGGAAGCATTGAGATGACAAGGGTTCTGATGGAGTCGGAAACATTAAAACACTTGAAGATTTGGTCCAAAAGGTCAGACAACTTTATAAATCCCGATTGGGAAGTTGAACTGGACGGAAAAATAGGGACAGTTGGGGCCCTCGAGTGCTGGGCCATTCGAAGGTGAATTATTCCCACGGAAACCAGGAGGAACCTGATTTTGCTTGTCCGCTGCACTCGATTTTTTAGGCATGCTAACAGGGGGTATCACCGGAGGGGCTTGTCCTTGAACTTTGGGAGTGGTCACATTTTTGCGCCGGGGATTCCCTTGGAAAATGAACGGTGTGCCCCCGTTAGCTGTGTCCGCTTCTATTTCGTCAACGGGCAACGTGGCGAAGACATTTTGTGTGTTGATTGGTTGTTGTTGTTGGGCCAGTGGAGAAGCGCCCTTTAAAATATCCGCAAAAGTGCGTTTCGAGCGTTCCTTCAAAGAGCGCTTCTGTTTCTCCCAGCGACTCTTGTAATTTTCACAAACTGAGAGCTCGTGTGGGGATCCCCCGCAATATGGACATTTATGCTCAGTCGCACTGCAGGATTTCCCCTCATGTTGCTCTCCGCAAGTGGCACAGCGCTCCTTGTTGGCACAATAATCCGAAGTGTGACCAACTGACTTGCATTTGTTGCAAGTCATGGGCTTTGGCACGAAGAGTCGCATAGGTAGTCTCAATTTGTCCACCATAACGTAGTCAGGGAGGGCGGCACCAGCAAAGGTGACTCGAAACGAGTCGGACGGCGTAAATTTAGTTTGGTCCCCATCATGGGAAAGTTTCCCGAGTTGGCGACAGTCCAAGATTTTCACTTCCATTGAGGGGAGCTTCTTGAACTTGCCTTTTCCTTCTGCTTTTATTTGTTCGCTCGTCAGACCCGTTTCAGTTATCACCCCCTCAATTTCTACGTTATGGGAGGGTATAAATGTTCGATATTCGAGAGTGAAATGTTGATCAGCAACAATCTCGTTTGCGTGTTTCCGTTCATTCACGACAACTCGCAATTTGTTCGGTCTAACCCTGCGAATTTCAGATACAGAAGTGTATCTGGCCAGATCTTTCATGATCTGAATCACGTTAAGGTTTTTTCCTTTCGGTTTTGGCCGGAGGAAAACAACCCAAGGGCCAGTTCCAGGTGCATCTTCTGGATAAACTCTGACACGTGGTGCGGAGACAACAGAGGGGGAAGACGAGGACGAGGACGAGGACGAGGATGAGGATGAGGACGAGGACGAGGATTGGGTTGGATCGGAAGCATCAGAAGGGGGAAGCGAAATCGATGATGGGAGAGGGGGAGTGGAAGTAACAGTGGGTTGAGAAGGGAGGCTTGCAATTTTCTTAGAGGGGGGCTTGGTAGGATGAGCGGATTCGTCCCCAGAAGAATTATCTTCCTTATGAGGGACTCGTTTATGTTTTTTCCCAGATCTTGTATGAGATTCATTATCGGAGATCTCCATCTCTGGAGATCCTCCACTATTCTCCATTTTACAAAAAATTCTGTCTTATTTCTAAATTATTTTTGATTTTAACAATAATCTTAAAAAAAAATAGCAAAAAAAAATTATGATAATAATATCAAACAATGAACAAATGAATTGAATAATAATATTAATAATAAATATGTGTACCTTAATATATAAGTTGTTCCAATAATGCGCTCTACTGCCCTAATCAGGGAGAGACAGAGGCTACGCGCTACGGAGACAACACAATAGCGCAAGAATAGCTTACGCAGCCACGTGATGATGAATGCCGTTTGCGACAGTCACGCGATGGCGATCCCGTTATGCCGAATCAGTTCAACAGCCGCAATCCGGCTCGCTGCAAGAGCGCTGCTTCCTTTGTTCCTTCGTTCCACTTCACAAAAGGTCAGGTCGAAAGCGGACAGCAATGACCTTCACTCGTACACGATTCACTCGTACCAATAGCACAATAGCAAAAGTGGCAACGCACAATACCGACACTGAACTTTACTCGTCAAGAGTTGGATAGCGAATGACTGTATTGTTACTAGTATATATACATTTTTCCTTAATTCTAATGTTAATAATATAGGAAACCGATATTTTCTTCAGGAAAAGGAGGAAGTCGATATATAGTGTAGGATATAATAACTATCTTCGTTTATAAGACTGGCCATTTGAACTTTATTGTTGTGTTCAGGCGCGAAACATTCAAAAAACTAAAATTCCAGAACTGATTGAGATCTAAAGATGACAACAATAAAGTTCAATAAAAGTTTCAAGTATTATGCTTTTACGCTTTGGCAAGCTTACATTTAAAATTTTTCCTCCCTTCATGGTGCTCATTCACATGTGTAGCGAATGTAGCGAATGTAGCGTTCGTTCAATTGGACAATGTGGATAGAAAAACTATAGTTGTTTGAGCTTCGCCCGTTTTCAATTCATTGAGTATAGACAATCCATTCACGGTTCCAAATCAAAATGGAAGAACGGATAAAATAGAAGAGAAAAATTTAATAGGACTTACCGCGTCGGTTTCCATATCGTTAAGTAGAGAATGTTTGTGTATGATTGAATGACACGTACGAATTGTTGATTTTATTCGTTATCAAACAGATAACCGTGGTAGGGGTATAAATATATAATCGCCTGGAGCGTCTAGCATGTGAACAAAGTTCGCGTGCCTTGGAAATAAGGACCCTAATCTTGTGTATTGTTCTCGTGAGAACAAGAATGAAACATAGATCAACCATCTTCAGCTGCTCCTACAAAACCACGCAAACCCATCGGTCCTTCTCAGGCTCCACTTTCGACTGAAGAGTTATTTTGAAAAAAAATCGATGCATTCTGAAATTATCCTAATTAAAAATTATAAAAATAAATTCGCATTTTGTTGGGATTGATTTTTATATTTTTGTTTGCTAGGAGATCATTTTTGTGAATTTAGAAGTGTGTTCGGATTTTTTTGAGTAATGATGATGATGTTTTTAAATATAGAGGCTTTGAAATTTATAAGTTCATTCGTCTCAAGACATGGAATCAGCCAATTGAGAAACCTGGACAACTCGTACTTATAAAAGGCTATCGCTGCCGCTGCCTGCATGACTGATAATACGTGAAGAACTCATTGGTGGCTGTTTTCCCATCGATCATTCAGTTTTCGTGAATTCTTGCATAGTTTCCGATTCTAAAGTGGCGTTAAAGTGCAGCGCATTTCATCTCAGCGGTGGAAAAAAATGAAGGTGAAAGTTTGTTCCGAAGCGGTTGCTGTCACCGCCACCACCACCTAACCGATTCGATTCGGAGTATCTATATCCGTTGCTTCTGCATGTTCTTTAGAGCGTAGGAAATGTTCTTCTTGCTATGAGACACAGAAACACTACATGGATATTGATTAAGTGTTCTAATGTCTCTCTAAACACTCTAAAAAATGAGCAATCAGCAGTAGGTGTTAAGAGTGCTGAGAGTTAATTTGGCAATCCGCTCAAATTGATTTTTATTGCTTCTCTAAACGTTCATTCAGTGATAGTAGAGTAATGCGGGGCAAAGGTGCGCATTGGCCATTTTGAAGCAAACGAGCATAAAATTTCGACAACAGTGTAGTCGTTTGATACATTATTACACCAGCAGCTAACACATATAAAAAAAAAGATACATTTCATGAAAGTGGCAAAAAGTTATGAGGTAAAAAGAGTTTTGCGATGTTTTGATCTAATTTTTTCAGTTTTGGAGATAACGATTTACTTACCTCAAATAACTGGAAGGTTCGAAACTACACTGTCAAGGAAACCTTCATTCTATAGTAGATGATAGTGCGTATTCGTTTTTGTGAAAAATTTCAAGCTTTTTTTAAAAATTCGATTAGTTCAAAAATTGCTTGCGGGGCAAAAGTGCGCAGTGGCTGTGGTGCGAAAGTTCGCACCAGAGTTTTGCTCTGAAAAAAAATTCTAAAATGTTTTCAACCACTTCTTAAACGGGACCCACAAGAAGGAAACTGATTTGAGGAAATGCACTCCAAAAATGCTCAAATGGCCCGACAGAGGCTTTGGGAGGGATTCTTGATGCGTCGGATTGCGGCAGACCTCGATATTTCTGAATCAGCTCTGAGGAAGAGGCTCATATCAGAAAGTGATTTAAGATTCGATTTTTTTTTATTGACATTTCTACTTCTGCTGGGATGTGTCAGCGAGCATCTAGGGCGGTTCATATAGGTATTTACGAGTGAGCAGTCTGAGGATCTGGCGGACCACTGCAGGGCACTGGACAAAGCTTTCTATGGTATGACTCTCAAAGATTTACGGCGTCTGGTGTTTGATTTTGCGGAAGCGAACAACCTCCAGAACGAATTCAACCAAGTTGCAAAACAGGCAGTAAGAGATTTTGATTCTAGTTTCATGAGGAACCATCGTCTGTCTCTTCGAACCCCACAACAGTACAACGATTCATCAGCGCTCCAAGGCAAAGCGTCGGAATCCTCAGAACCGAAATCCAAGATGAGGAATAAAAATAAACAATTGCTTAAAAATAATTCGAAATCAATTTCAAATGAAAAATGTTTTTATTTTCATCATGCATTCAATTCAATAACGGTTATGTTTCGTTTATGTTTATGTTTTCACAATAAACTTCAAATACATGTTGTTTTTTTTCAACAATGAGTTTCAAATAAATCAAGTGAAGGTAACCATGTATTTATAAACTTGATCTATGTTAATAAAAATGATTTGGTGTCCGTTCCTCATTATTTAACTCAAGAGCGGAGAAACGGATTTAAACAGTCAGTATCAGGACTGATGCATCTTAGTCTGCATCAGGTTCATATGTCAAAACAGAAATTATGTACCGCGAGTATAGATTACATACATAAAAATAATTTCTGTGGGAACTTGAGTGTTCGAAATGATTTATATCAAAATATCAATTGTGGGTGGGACGAAGTTCGCCGGGTCAGCTAGTTTGTAAATTAAAACGAATTCTGTTTCAAATGTTGGACGTTTTCGAATATCTTATATTGTCAGTCTTCTCCCTCCCAAAAATTTCCACGTAGTATGTTCGATCATAACATCCACTCTTCTCACCCATAAAAAAAAATCATAGAACACCCCCCTCCTGCCTACTGGACGGTGCCTACACTCTCTAGTAATGATGCTTCTCCCGCTTCTGATGATAAAGCATTGATTTTTGGTATAAGTTATCTCAGAAGTCCCCCCCACTATGGGGCAAAGGTGCACATTTGTCTTTTTGTATTAAAATAGGTATTTGTCCAATCACAAACTCAACTCGAGAAATGCTTGTACTACGTTTCGAAGATAATACATATAGTTACAATTTGGTAAGCAAACGGAATTTTATTTGCTTTTATTTCAAGAGTTATTGGACGACAACAGTTAGGTGGGCACCTTTGCCCCGCATTACTCTACTTATTAATCGCCCCTAGTCAATGCTACCGAATGTGTGTACAAAAAAGATTAATTTCTAAAAGTCTATAATACTTGTTTTCGGCGACAATAATTGCGATTATTGACGAGTGAATACTTGAAGGAAATTTCATAAATGACAATGTTCTTCGTGTGAACGCACATTCCCAGGATTCCGTGCCTTGTTTTTTCGTCTTTCTAAAACATCCATAAAGATAGCATCCATTACGCGTCACAATCACCCTAGCGTCACATTGTCGATTAACTTGTCCCAAACCAGACCCCAGACCAGTGGTGCTATTAATAAAAATCCGAATTTTAATCTTCCATGGCTTCAGGCGAGCAAGTCACGAGTTGGTCTTTTCAGTTTTAGTGTCCGCTTCCTGGCTTGAACCGATGATTATCTTATCGACGATTTATGAGGTGTTCGAGTAGTGGACAACATTTCGGGAATGCGGTCGCGTCTAATCGTTAAACCAGCTTTTCTCTATCGTGCCCTAATTTGGATAAGATACAGGTTCTTTGGAAACCCCGACACTATAATTAGGGTATTGTTTTCGGGAGGTCAATTCTGGTGGCAGCATAATGACATTTGACTGTAACAAAGAGACAACTTTAGATGATAAATAGCTTGGAAGCGAGCACAAAAAATTAATAGGTTTTGTTTTGATATGTTCATATGTACTGATATGCAGTGATGCCAATGTTCCTGATTATTCAAACTTATCTAGATTCTGTTTCCCAAACAAAACGTGATCCTCATTGTTCTAGATTTTTTTTGGCATGCTTCCTGTTTATGGAGAATAATACACGGCAACGCTGCTCAAATGCCAACCAGTTCCGACTGATTTAATAAGTTCAATTATTGAGTGAATCAATCTGTTTTTCAAGGAGATACAGCAAAAAAAAACGCAACAACAAACGACGCAATACGCAGCACAGCTTATTGTCGCGGCAACATCCAATTAACAGGTTCTTCCAGTCGCCCGGCAAACAAAACAGATCGAATGATCTGTGACTGAGATCCAATTTACCTTCGGCTCGATGATTCAGTTTAGTGATATTCATGGATCGATTTACAGGCGTCGCAAATCTTCTGAATGAACTTCCCGTCACTCGCAGACGCCCCGATGTTGCTGATCATCTTGCGTCGCGTCCGAGAGAAATCACGTACTGATCAATCTTAATCGTCGACCGGCACGCAGATCCCCTGAAGTCAAGCACTCACTCATCGGACTTGCTGACAACACTCCCCTGACGCCGTATTTGGAGGAAGCGAAAATCTCTAATAACGAAAGTACCGACTCCAGGGGAAAAGATGTAATCACTTGTTTTAGCTAAATGCCTCCGGTGGTGGAGGACAACCGCACACTCCTTCCAACTAGACCCCAAATCCGACCCCACCAAACAAGACGAGAAGAGATGATGAGAGGGAAAAGTGATGTTTTGCCTTCCCGTTTGTTTCAACTCATCATCAGTGGCTCTCGGAATGATGGCGTGTGCGAAGGAAAGGTTAGAGAAATGCGTATGCGGGGCTAATTGAGTTTAACGATTCGAGTGTTTCCGCTTCGCCGTGTGGATGTTGCAGTTCTCAAGGTCTGGTTCACATTTGGGTCGACCGTGAAACCGTTTGGTCGAGCAGTAAATTCCGTTCGGTTTGTGTTGACGATTTCGACGGTTCAAAGTCGGACTCGTCTGACACGTCATTCATGTATCTATGTTCAACGGTTCAACGCTCTCGTGCAAGGATTGCGTGTGGTTTGTCGATGTGAACGAAGGCTCAGCTCAATTTCTATAAAACCAACGCCCATGGCGTTCGATGTTGACTCAAATCGTCCGTTATGTTTTTGTTAACATTAGAATGTAAATGGAATCGTTGAAAGTCATCCGCTAGATGCAGAAGACTCGATGCTCTCGCGTCACATATTATCGAACTCAAAACTTATGTCATCATCGGTGAAAATACAAATATGCAAATTCGACACGAGATTAGATGCCACCTTAATCAGAGTTGAAAGTAGGCTAGATTTCCATAAAGCAGAGAAACATAATGAAATAGATGAAAAAATGTATGTCTGTTTTTTTCGTGTGTGGGATGAAAGCCATATTTTGTTAATTGGACTAAACTGATAGTCAGTTGCATAGCTTCAGCTATATTCCGATGTGTACCATATTTTACTCCAAACGTTTTCAAATTAGGCCACATCGAAGCACCTTGTTTTAAGATGGATCATAAACGGATCGCACAAAACCAGGTTTGTCTGTAGATGAGTTCGTCCAAATGCATCGAGCTTGATATAACCGTGATCCACCGAAAAACACGTCAGATCCAAGAAGCAGCTTCTTGAACGTTGCAGGAGGAAGCACGGGAAGTGGTGTACGAATGTTTGAATAAATTGAAAGAAGAACTTACCACTTATAAGAAAATTATCGAAAAACCTCAATTTCTTTTTTCCCAACCTAAAACCTCATGTTTTTTTTGCACCTATTCAACCGAAAAATTCAATTCTGGCGGATGAACAACAACTGGACCAATTTGCTCGAAAGCTGTCTTCATTCTATGACGACAATTTGGAGCAAGATCTTTTGATAGAAATATCTAGATTTAGAAGAAATGTGATCGCTGAAAGAATAATAGCAGAGGACGTTCTCAATTGAAATTTACGCGATGAACTTGCTAGTATCGTGAAGTGTGGAGGTTCAACCCGATGTAGTATACAATTTCTATCACTTTGGGGCACTTGTGATATTATTCGGAATGAAAGAACTCAGGCACATTCCACTAATATAAATATCACTATATTCTTAGTTCCGTCCTCGCGTGCATTCGACACTTGTTAACTTGATTGGTTGGAAATGTAAAAGACCTGTTGCTTGCATTCGACATGTACTTTTTATAATGCTTAAACTAAAACTCTACACAAGGTAGCTTCTATTCTAGAGGAGGAGGAGCCAGCAAGGAAATATGTGAGCGCGTTCGATTGGTTCGAACGGGTCAATACGGAGAACAAAAGGGTAGTGGTTGTTTCTGTGTGTTGTCATTTCACACTTGGTTGAAGTGGGTTAGTTCTGCATAATGTTACGCTGCAAGGGTGAGTGGTTGTTATTTAATATTATCGTATGCAGCTGTGAGCTAGTGACATAAAAATGCATTTGGCCTACAAACATGTATGACGATAATTTATGGCGTGGGAATGAATTTGTGGGAATAGGATCGTTGGGATTTTATGACAAGTGGGAAAGGATAATGGTAATAGGTTATCCCGCTACACCATCCCTCTTTGGGAGAATGATGTAACCGGGTGGAATCATTTATTATTATTATATTCATTATTATTGGGTGTTATAGCTTCTCCTCTTACATATGGTTATCTAACTATATTTACAGGTTGTGATAAATTCGTAAATTTAATTATATAGTGTATTTAATTTATAATAGTTTTAATTTGTTCTGTGATGCTTATTGTATAATATTTGTATTTAATGATTGTCGATAATTATGATGATAATAACAGTGATGATTTTAATAATAATTATAATTGGGAAATAATTGAGTAAAAATGAACTTAATCTCTGATACGTACCAAATTTCTAATACCCCCTTCCCCCTAACGGAGGAGGGAATTATAAGTAATTAATCTATTTTTATGTACAGTATGAGTGTTTTGGGTTTTCTCATCTAATAATGTCGCGTTTGGGTGATTTATTGATATGACCTTGTATGGTCCTTGATATACCTTGTCTAGTTTTCTTCTGTTTTCGTTAGTCATCATAACTAAATCATTCTCATGTATTTGTATTGGGTTTGTATCTTTCTGCTGATCTTCACGACGCTTTTGTTTGATTCTGTCAATTATTTCTTTTGCTGATTTTGTTGCCGTTTTGAGTTTGAATTGTAATTCTTTATGATATTGCTCGATATTGTATACGGGTTCAATGTGTGATTTTAGGTTGTATGGCAGTGTTGCGTTTCTGCCGAAAACTAATTCAAAAGGTGTGTATGAAAAATCTGTATGCGGAGTGGTGTTGTAACAGAATGCGTAGTAAGGCAACCAATCATCCCAGTCGCTCTGCGATGGGTTGATGAATTGTCTCACGTATTCATTAAGACAACGATGGTTTCTTTCTAAACTTCCGATTGATTGCGGGTGATAGGGGGTAGAAAATTTTTGTTGAATTTGGAGTAATTTTGAAATATTGTCAAATAATTCATTCTTGTATTCGGTTCCTTGATCAGTTTGAACAATTGACGGAGTACCGTATACGAGAATGCAATTTTCTATAAATGCTCTCGCTATTGTGGATGCTTGTTTGTCTGGGGTTGGTTTTATTATTACGTATTTGGAGAGGTTACATTGGATAGTTAATGCATATCTATTTCCTGAATTAGATTTGTTAAAAGGTCCGATAGTGTCAATAGATACACAATCAAAAGGTTTTTCTGGGGTGGGTATTTTTATAAAGTTTTCCTTGGTCGGGGTTTTGTGTTTATTTTGTTTGCATTGTATACAATTTCTAACATATTCATAAATTTCTGATTTCATTTTGCTCCAGGAATAGAGTCTACTGAGCTTTTTATATAATCGATTGGCACCTATATGTCCTCCAATTGGTGCATCATGATAATTTTTCAGGATTTTTAATTTTTCTTCTTGGCTTTCTATCACACGCTTGGGTGTGTAGAGCACTATTTGCAAGTCTTTTAGCGAGTCGTTACAAGTCTTCTTGAAGAATTGAACGCTGCGTAATTGGAATATCACGCTTGATAACGCTAGAGCTATCGCGCTTATTCTTAATTTTTTGGCCATATTTTCAACTTTCTGTAATAGATTCCCTAAGGTCTCTTTCGAGTTGCTTGCAATTTTTGTATTTGTCGACATTAATTCTTTGAATCCTGTTTTATTTTTAATTGCGCATTTCATATTATTAAATTCATTCTCGCTAGCGTTTTCATTATCTTCGAGTGCGCGTCCGCATTGAAGTTTGGGTAGTTTTTCCCATTCGGTTGGTTCAACTGCCTCGTATACTTTGAGTTGATCAGGCTCATTGACATCGAGTACAGTGTTATTATTCAAATGTTCGTATTCCGTCTGATTCATATTTTGTTCTTTTCTTGTCATTGCTCTCGTTTGAACGGCTAGGACGTTTATTGTTTTCAAAGTTTCAGAATCAATTGCTATTCGTGATAATGCGTCGGCAGTTACGTTTAGTTTTCCTTGTACATATTGTACGTCAAAATTAAATTCCTCTAAATCTAGTCTCATTCGTGTTAATTTGGAAGATGGATTCTTCATTGAAAAAAGGTAAACAAGCGGTCTGTGGTCTGTTTTTACCGTGAATTTTCTTCCGTATAAGTATGGTCTAAAGAATGTTATTGCCCAATGAATGGCAGTAAGTTCCTGTTCAATTGTTGATTTATTTGCTTCACCTTTGGTGAAGGCTTTACTTGCGTAAGCGATCGGTAATTCGATTCCATCGCAATCTTGGGCCAATACTGCGCCACAGGCAGTCTTTGATGCATCGGTTATTAGTGTGAATTCTTTTTTAAAATCGGGAAATTGTAAAATTGTGGGAGAAATCAGTGCTGATTTTAAAGAATTGAATGCTTGCTGACATTCAGAGCTCCAATCGAAGACTGCATTTTTTCGAAGGAGTTTGTTTAAGGGATGCGCAATTTGGGCAAAATTTTTAATAAATCTTCTATAATAGTTGCAAAAAGCAACGAATCGACGGACTTCATCCGATGTGTTTGGTGTAGGGTAATTTAATATGACTGAAAATTTTGATTTATCTGGTTGGATGCCAGATGCGGATATATTATGACCTAGGTATGTGACATCTGGTCTAAAGAATGAGCATTTTGCGGGGTTAAGTTTCAAATTATATTTTTGGAGTTGTTTAAAAACTTTTTCCAAATTACTTAAATGATGATTTATGGAACATCCGACTACTATAATGTCGTCAATGTAAAGGAAAGCACACTCTGGTGGTAAGCCGCTGAGTGCAATTGTCATCATTCTTTGGAAGCTGTTTGGGGAAATATTTAATCCGAAAGGTAGTCTATTGAATTCGAAATGACCGTTTGAAGTAGAGAATGCTGTTAGTTTTTTGGAATTTTCGTCAAGTTCTATTTGGTGGAAACCTGACATTAGGTCTAGAGTAGTAAAGTATTTGGCTCTTCCTAAATGATCGAGTATTTCATCTATTCTTGGAAGGGGAAATTTATCTGGTGTAATTTTTTTGTTGAGCTGGCGAAAGTCTACCACTAATCGCCACTTTTTATCTTGTGTATTAGATTTTTTTGGCACTAAAAGTATAGGGGAATTATATGGAGAGGTTGATGGTTGGATGATTCTATTTTCTAACATATTTGATATTTGTTTATTTATTTCTGTTATTTGGGCCTCTGGAGTTCGATAATTTTTTATGTAGACGGGGTTTTTGTCGTTGAGTTGAATGTTTTGTTTATAAAAGTTGTTGGTAGTTAAGAAGTCATCTTTTAAAGCGAATATTTCGTTATAGTTTCTGCAGAGATTTATCAGTTTGTGTTGGGCTTCACGGGGAGTGTTAGTTAGATTTAATTCTTCAGTTAATTTTGGTATACGATTAGGGTTGTTAGTTGTGTTGTGGTTGATTGTAAAATGTGTTAACGGTTGGGTTAGTGGCTTGAAATTTTTGGGTAGAAGTATTTCAGACGTATTGGTATTAATGATTTTAACGAATTGTGTTTTAGAGTTAACTATGGAATTTGCGCAAAATACTCCAGGTTTGATTTCTTGAGAAATTATGACAGTGTCTTCTTTTATATGTGGAATTTTTATTTCTTTGATAATCTGGCATCTGGGGGGGATGACTAGATGATCGTCCCATGTGTCATGGATCGGTACTTCTAGATTAGTCTCATTGAAGAAAAAGGATAGTAACCATGTCTTCAAACACAGATTACATTCATATTTTGTTAAAAAGTCTTTTCCTAGAATGCCGTCAGCTGTAATTGGGAATTGTTTATTCACCAAATGGAATTGGTGTGGAATTTTATTATTTTCTATAAGTAGACTAGTGTTGGTACTACCTATTGTTTCAAGTTTGCCTTCGGTCACGCCGTTTATTATGCATGTATTATTTTTGTTAATTTTCTGGGTACGTTTGATCAAATTTTCCTTTAGGATTGATATATCTGCCCCTGTATCAAGAATAAGAACGCATGGTTGTTCGCACATGCTTAATTTAACTATAATAAACATTGAACAAGTAATATTTAGGTTGAAAATATTTGATGTTGATTTCGGTTTTCCTCCTGTTCTTCGTCCGACAACGCGCGGAGGTTCGCAGCCGGGTTTTCGGAGTTTTCCGCAATTCTAATGAAATGTTGCGGTCTGTTGTAATAGTTTTGGCTGCCATTGCCCCTAAAGTTTCTGTTTTGGTTAGGGAAATTCTGTTGATGATATTGGCGATTTTGGTTAAAATTTTGGTTTTGTTGAGGTTGATTATTGAATCTACCACCTCTTCCTCTATAGTTATTAAAATTTCTACCACGATTGTTCTGGTTGAAACGGTTAGGATGCGGGTAGGGCGGTTGTCGCTGCCCGCGATTGTAAATAAGCACATTTGCTGATTTGGTTGTCAGCGATTTATATTTATTGACCTTCTCCACTGCGTCAGCTATGCTGGTGAAGGCTCCCGCACGTAATATAGTTTTTAATTCAGGGTTATCAATGCCTTCAATGAGGGCATCGATTCCTGCTTGGCAAGCGAGTTTTGCTGCTCGTTGCGGTGGTGTCTCTTCCTTGATGTGTAAGTCGATGAGTTGTTCGGTCAGCTCTTCAACTTCCTTACATAATTCGTCTGCTGACTGTTTTTTTATAGACTTCAACTTCGCTAATATGCTGTCGGCGCTAGTCTTTGATATACATGTAGTTTTTAAATTTGTTAGCAGTGAAGGTATATCCACGCTATTATTAATTGCTCTTCGGGCCTTTTTGTCGAGTCTGGTCAGTAGGAATTGATATACCAACGCTTTGTTTGCGCTGGGGGAGATCTCATTTAGTAGTGTGGCTGCACTGATGAACATATCGAGTCCATCAGGTGAGCCGTCGTAGATTGGCACCATTGCGGCTGCCTCTTTGTAATCGAATTTGGACATTTTCGGTTTTTGTATTCCAACAACGAACAATATCGCAAGAGCTACTTCTTTGAAAGATTTTTGTTTAATGATAATGTTTATTTTATTTCTAATATCTTGATATATTAGATTAGCATTTTCGGCAAGCAATAACAATTCTTCAGCCTCTTTATTGTGTACGAGAGGGTCTACTATTGTTTTAATATCTTCAGCTAATTTTTCAGCTTCTGTGAGCTTGGTTCTCAATGTAGCTTTTCTTAACTTTTTAGTTTGCTCGGATCGCAGTGATTTTGCAATTACTTGTAATTTCTGTATTTTGTTTTCTATTAAACTTGCCATTAAATTAAAGGCGAAATTTTTTTATTTCTGTTTTTGTTGATGTCTACAACAAGTAGTCTTACAGCTTAGCACATATTTTACATGAACATTTTGTGTTTTTTTTTTTTCATTAACAATTTTTACTTCAAAAATTTTTTTTTTTTTTTTCATATTTTACATCTTATAATTGACTTACCATCTCTGTCGGCGGTATCCTACTACAGTATCAGTAAGGCTGAGCTTTGTGAAAGGTGTCACATAGATGGTTGCTCCATGGATGTCTTCAATTTTGATATTGAAACCTCTTTTCGGCTGCTTCGGGTGTTGCTTCCTATATTGCCGCCATCCGATTTTTTCCACTAATGCGATGTGTTCCGCTTGGGCCTCCGCCTGGGCCAAGATGTCCTTGATGTTCTCGTTCCACATGTTTAGTTTTTCCAATGGTCACTAGTTCGTGTAATGAGTTTCTATTGGTTCGTTCACATGGGTGGTTAGCACAGTTCCGTTTATTAGTTCACTTTGGTCTAGTTGGCACGTCTTCGTTGATTAGTTCACTTTGTTCAAATTTTGAAAAAAAAATAGTTCACTTCTGCCCTTTATACCTGGTTGAGCTGTGCCGCTCTCACTGCTCGGGAGGCTACTCTCTCCGAGTGATTCTTATAAAACGTGTGCATTAACCGCACAACACCGTAACCTAACGCAGCACCAGCAAGGATGCATAAAGCAATCGTTTGCGGTGAACTCGACACTGGGGCGCTCGACACTATCTCGTCTGCCGAGAAAAAGCCCATTTTTGAACGTTCACTGTTTCGTCAAAACAAAAAAAATTGTTTGGTTTCACTCATAGCCGAAGATTCAGGCTAAAGTCTCGGTCGCCATGTGGAGGTTCAACCCGATGTAGTATACAATTTCTATCACTTTGGGGCACTTGTGATATTATTCGGAATGAAAGAACTCAGGCACATTCCACTAATATAAATATCACTATATTCTTAGTTCCGTCCTCGCGTGCATTCGACACTTGTTAACTTGATTGGTTGGAAATGTAAAAGACCTGTTGCTTGCATTCGACATGTACTTTTTATAATGCTTAAACTAAAACTCTACACAAGGTAGCTTCTATTCTAGAGGAGGAGGAGCCAGCAAGGAAATATGTGAGCGCGTTCGATTGGTTCGAACGGGTCAATACGGAGAACAAAAGGGTAGTGGTTGTTTCTGTGTGTTGTCATTTCACACTTGGTTGAAGTGGGTTAGTTCTGCATAATGTTACGCTGCAAGGGTGAGTGGTTGTTATTTAATATTATCGTATGCAGCTGTGAGCTAGTGACATAAAAATGCATTTGGCCTACAAACATGTATGACGATAATTTATGGCGTGGGAATGAATTTGTGGGAATAGGATCGTTGGGATTTTATGACAAGTGGGAAAGGATAATGGTAATAGGTTATCCCGCTACAGAAGTCTGAAATTGTTTCAGACGATATTCGTATCGGTTGCGTCTAATCAAAGAAGCGTTTCGATGTTTGAGCTCATTAAGAACTATATGAGATCTATCGCAATCTCGCCATATATGATAATTTGTCGTCTTTGTCAATTGAAAACGAATTAACGAAGGCGATCGATTCTAAAGAAGTTATTATTAAATTTGCTTCAATACAGTACATAGTACATTTCTAATGTTTGTAATTGATTTTAACATAGTGTAATTTTTGAGCCGAATAGCACATTCTGAATGAGTCTATAATGTTAAAAAAAGATACACTGAGTTTTTTTGTATGACCAAAACCAGGGCTCTGCATAGTCATAGTCAACTGAGGATAGTCAGCTGACTATCTGACTGACTATATCCGTATACAGTTAGTAATGACTTTTGGCTTTTTCACGCAGTTTCTCCGCCAAAACGACTAAACGGGCAGTCGGACGTTTAGTCGCTATCTCCTTCTACCGACTCGACTATATCATTTCATGCTTCCCAGTCAAATTGTCTTCATTGGATTTCCCCCAAAACGAATTCGTTCCTCTCTCTCCCATGTATCACGTGTGCATGCATCGATGTTTGAGTTCAACGTGGTTTGACATACGCTACAGGTGAGCTAGATTCTTTTGTATCGTACACGAAAATTACTCACACGTATAAAGTAGCGTGCAGTGTGTGTGCGATACTTTGCACGCAAATTACTAATACTCATTTTACTAAAGCATTGGTCATTTTGATCGGGAATTAAAAGAGCGTTCAAAATCTTCTAAATTTTTGAAGCAATTCAAACTTCAATCAAAAGTCGACATGTTATCATGATCTGCTAGTAAACTGAAAACTGGGCAATTTCTACAACGAGGTTTCGGAAAGCGAGCTTTTGCTTGAGACATCAAGATTCCGTAGACACTTTTTGACGTAGAACTACGCCTTCATTGAGGGTGCCAATTTAGGTCACGTTTTTATGCAATAAAGTTAACGTAAATAACTATATTTGCTGCGAACAGATTTTGACGATTTGCATACCAATTATCTAAGATTTCTTTGATATGCTATACATTACAACCCCGTAGTCTGTAAATGGTTTAAACTAACGAAAACTAGAAGAATTCCCATTTTCCCACACATTTTTTCTGCCGATTTGTGTGCCAACCCTACCGAAAGGGACGAAAGGGACGCAAACATGTTGAATTATATTCACTACACAAGCCTGTCTCGAAGAAGAAGAAGAAGAAGAAGCCCGCTGTATCAAAGTGTGGAACATAGTAAAAAAAATACAGTAAAACCTGTTTTTGTGCGAATTTTTTTTGTGCGGTGTATGAAAAGAAGCATATTTGACGAAGTTATCATTCATTTAGGTTTTTTCGATGGTTTATATGCATTTCAGTGCGAAAAAAAAACATATTTGCGTCTCAATTATCCACTTCTGAAATCATTCCCCTCCTCTCATCAAATGCTCTAAGTTTTTGCATGACATGATTTCTAACAGCAACACGTTTCGACATGCAACTAAAAGCACAAAACAGCCACGCGCAACCGAAAAGGCAAACTGTCCCGTCGCAAAGCAGGGAAACAAAAGGAAATCGGACGGTGAACGACGTGGATTTGAGTTATTTTTCTTGGGGGAAACTTTTTTGTGCGGTCCCTATCTATCGCACAAAAAAAGGTTTTTTCAAAATGTGTACCGAACACGATTTTTTAGAGTTCTGATGAAGTTTTGCACGACTTTTTTTGCGACTTTTTTGTGCGGTCCCTATCCCCCGCACAAAAAGGGTTTGCCTGTACACGTAAAATAATTTGCCCACTTCTCGTTTGGTGGTCATCGGAGCAACATAGTTTTTGGAGAATCGTTTTTTTCCACAAGGACCCTTCTCAGGGCTAGAGGGGAATGAACTGAAGAAGTTTAATACCAACTATGGAATGGAATGGAAAATTAGTAAAAATAATGGAATGGAAAGTATTAAAAAAAAACTAAATAATTGAAAAGTGATTTCAAAAACTTCGACGCATTCTAAAATAATATTCGAAGTAATAAACAAGAAATAAACAATAATATAATTCCTTAGTTCTACGTCGAAAATGCGGTCATAGCCTAGGAACAACCCCTTCCAATTTTTAAAACGGTTTTATTTAGCTTGCCCTGTAATATATTTGTATGTTTGTATGTTTGTATGTTTGTAACATGTTTGTCTGTAGCGCTAACCCACATTAACAGAAATTCGACCCCATTTCGGTTGACCGATTGTTCTGAAATTTGGAACACACCTTTATCTCTGTAGAGTTTTTTTTGCGTATTTCATGATCTCGAAAACCCAAGATGGCGGCCGCTACAAAATGGCGGATCACATATTTTCTCAAAACCTCATCGATATGGGTTTTCCAAAACTCCATTAACCCTTTCACGACCACGGGGACGCCGATGTCCCAAGCAAAAATCATGGATTAATTAAATATTCACGTAACCATTGTAAATTATTTTTTTATTTTAATATTTCGGAATGTACCTTTTTATTATTTTTACTGGCAATACATAATAGCGACCATAGGGACATATTTGTGCCATAAATTTAACAAAAAAAAAGGTAAAAGTTTTTTGAATTTTTAGTATAAATTATGTTTTTAGGGTGCCTATTGATTCATAACATATAGCTAAATTGATTTAATAAGGTACCGTAACCTTATGGTCCTGAAAGGGTTAATATGGGTATCAAATGAAAGGGCTTGACTAGTAGAACACAGTTATTTATAAAAAATGCAAATCCAAGATGGCTGCCACTACAAAATAGCGGACTACAGATTTCTCAAAACCCTATTATTATGGGTATCAAATGAAAGGGCTTGACTATTGGAACACGGTGAAAAATTTATGAAAAATGCAAATCCAAGATGGCTTCCACTACAAAATTGCGGAGTATATATTTTCTCAAAACCTCATTAAAATGGATAAAATGGATATGACTAGTAGAACACGGTTATCTATTAAAAATACAAATCCAAGATGGCTGCCACTACCAAATGGCGGACTT
Source organism: Toxorhynchites rutilus septentrionalis (assembly GCF_029784135.1). Taxonomy (NCBI): domain Eukaryota; kingdom Metazoa; phylum Arthropoda; class Insecta; order Diptera; family Culicidae; genus Toxorhynchites; species Toxorhynchites rutilus. The sequence continues at coordinate 292,849,081 of NC_073746.1, forward strand.
CATATTTTCTCAAAACCCCATTAATATGGGTATCAAACGAAAGAGCTTGAATAATAGATCACAGTAGATCATGAAAAATCCAAATCCAAAATCCAAAGATGGTCGCAATCACAATATAGCAAATTAATTTATTAAACGGTTTGATTCAGCTTGAACTGTTTGTATGTATGTTTATATGTCTGTAGGGTTGTCCCACATTAATGGAAATTTGATCACTAGGAACTGACCGAATTTATAAAACACCTTTATCTCTGCTGTCATTTTAAAACAGCTTATCCCATGATCATGATAAATCCAATTTGGCCACCGCTACAAATAGCTGATTCCATATTATCTAAACAAAAGTTGAATGAGATATGTGTATCAAAAAAAAACGAACTTGACTTGGGGAACACACTATGTATATTTGCAATCCACTCAATATCGGTATCAAATGAAATGAATTGACTAAGAGAATACAATACAAAGGTTTTATTGTAAAGAAATATTCTGAAGGAACAGATAATATACTAAAAACTAGAAAATAAAATAAGAAAAAAAACTTTTTTAGTTAAACGGTTTCATTGTGATTAAACATAATAATGTACTAAAAGCTAGAAAATTATTAGGCAAGTAGCAGTTGACACACATCTTCTTCATTAGTCTAGGACATTGATAATACTAAAATAAAATCGTGTGGCACGTTGGATTTCTATTATCCCCAATTAGCGACTTCATCATATGTCCCACGATTTTGTTTTAATCTTATCAATTCCCTAGACTAATGAAGAAGAGGTGTTATAACTGCTAACTGCTACTTGCCTAATAATTTTCTAGCTCATAGTATATTATTATGTTTAATCACAATGAAACCGTTTATCTTAAAAAGTTTTTTACTAATTTTTTTTTCTTCGCTTATTTTCCGTCGGCCTATTCCCGCCACGTTCAGTGCCAATCACCGACACCAGGGAGGCGACTCCACTGGCGCCGTGAACCGTAGATATTTGAAATTCGTTGAAATTAACCTCGACAATGCCAGTCATTAGACTGCAATGGGTGTATTACAGTTCTTCGTGGAGCTTTCAAAGAACAGCTTCTAAATCATACAATAAGTTTGAAGCTGTTACTAACCGTTTGCGTTTCTGCGGCATCTTGTGGAAGAGGCTAATCGAAGTTAAAAATATTTTTTTTAAATGCAGTCAGGAACAGGGCAGGCCTGCTTGGATGGATTGGCTTTATTGTCAATTGGAAGTGAAAGTGCTATATCCTTTAACTTTGATGCTATATCTTTTCACTTTGACGATGTGTTTGGATAATTTGCTGCCATTATATCGAGACGCGTGAAGATTTTGTGATCTATGTTCTAGTTCTAGTTCTATGATAAATACGTTTCTTGTTTCGCTAAATTTGATTTTTCAATATAAAACGAGAAGCTTTGACTGAAGGGGTGACACCCAAGACACATCGCCCCGGGTGTCATACAGTTACACGACGCCACTGGTGATAAGAAATTGGGATCAAGAGAAGGTTGTGAAAATCGATTACTGAGAGGCATTATGAGACCATCTTCAAAACGGCAACAAATTGTAGAACAAAATGTAGCATATTTGACCCATATCGGACAATTCCAAATATCTTAAATAAAGTTTTGAATTTCACGCAAAAACAATGGATTACCTTTACCCCAACCTAATATATTTTTGTAAGGATGCGATTACTCATTTCATAAGCCGAAATAGAACAAACGAAATGAGTTTTCTATTTTGACGTAGGACTACGTCTTACATTAAGAGTGCCAAATCAGAAAACAGGTCACGTTTTTATGAAATACAGTTAACGTTAATAACTATTTTTGTTGCGAACGGATTTTAACGATTTGCATACCAATCAAATAGGAAATTTTCTAAGATTTGTTTTATATGCTATACATTACAATCCCATAGTCTGTATAATGTTTAAATTGATTAAAATTGGATGCAATCCCATTTCCCCATACATTTATTCATACTTTCCCGAACAAAGCTGTCAATAATAGGCGACTTATGCAGCCGCTAGAATAGAAACAACGAAGGGTAATAGCGGAAAGAGAATATTTGCGAAATAAACTCCACCCTTGCATAGTAAGTAAGTTATCGCTAGCGTATTGCATCTCCTCTGAGGAAAATTCTCAGAATCTTTCTGTGCCCGAAACAACAAAGGTCGCTTATTGTGCTCGCGCAAATGATTATAGGTCGCTTTTAGCCATCAGTGTTTGGCTTTGTGTGTGTTGCTTATTTTCGTTGCGCGAAACTTAGAACTTATTTATCTCCTGTACATGTGAATAGCATACCTTCGATACTTTCAGTTGTCATTCGTATTTGCTCTCGTGCGTATCGGCTCTGTTCTGATGCAACATGCTTTGTTGACGGTTTTGACCGAGAGTCGAGAAACGATTTTTCATAAACGGTCATTTTTGCGATGTATCATTTTTATCGTTGCAACTGTCGCGTGCTTGATGCTTGTTGAATGGCGATGCACGGAAGATGCCTCTCGTTAAATACTCAGTGCAATGCGTGCATTGATATAAAGAAACAAATTGCGACATATGACAAATTAGTGTATTGTTCTCGCAAAGGCAAGAAAGAATCATTGCTTCTCAAAATGATTCTACAAAACCACGCAAGCCATTGAACCTTTTCAGGGTCCCGGAATTGTTTACTAAAGAGTTATTTATAAAATTTTGACGTATTCGCAAATAATATCCGAAATGATAAACCAACAAACTAAAAAAAAAAAAGATTGCGTAGTCCTACTCGGATACAATCCATCGATTTTTTTCATTGGTTTCTTTGCGAGATGTTTGTTTTTAGGCAATTTGTCTGGCACGACATGTTGCCATAGGAAATAAGTTATTGTTCGGAGCATTTCTCTCACATCCTGTATACAGCTGACCAGACTTGCGTAAAAACATATTCACTTCGTAAAAATGATGATGATGATCGTTATCCCTCGTTTACCAAACAAAAAAATCCCATTTGAAACATATGTGCTGTTAGCATCTGGGACATGGATTTGATGCTGATTTATTTTTTTAGACCGATTAGATCGATATCATCGAGTGTTGGTAGGAAAAATTCGTACATGAAGATAGCTAGACTATGTTTACTCGTTTTAGTCTATACCTGAATTGCTGAATATAATTTTGGGTAACGAAATCGTGTGCGATTTACTACCTTGTTCAACTTGGGTCAATCAATCTTTTGCACTCGAGCTGCGGCGCTCTGTTGTTTAAATGTTTTTAAAGAAGGTAAAAATGTAAAATGCCTAATTTGCCAAAAATCGTCTCGAGTTGCTGACCTCTAGTGCAAAAGGGTTTATATGTTAACACAGAGGCCGCTCGTGAAGTTGTTTGAGATTAACAGAACTTCACCGTCTAGAATGTGCCACACGCGTGAATCATCACGCATCTAAAGCGCTCTTCGAAAGTAGATTAAGCCTTTGCGGTCGTTTGTCTGCTCTCAGCCACAATATCACGGAATCATACTAAACTTTATTCAACGATGTAATAGTTTACATTTTTCCTAAACGTATTTCAATTTTTAATGAACTTTTTCACGAATGCATACGGAATTTCCATGCATAATAGGTAACAGAACTCAGTATAAACAAAATGTTATAAGTGTGTAAAGATAAGAGGATCTCATTCAAGGGAAATTAATTCCGACCGCAAATGGTTAAAATTAATTCGGGGTTTTTCATGTGAAACAATATATGAGACAATACTGCACGGTATTTCATGTAATATATTGTGTTTCAGAAAATAACCAGCAAATGAATCATCGAAACGTCATTTACAACCAAAACGTCAACTGAATCATTTTCAAGGCTCTTAATCATACAAACATGACTTTTTAAATTACTCCTAATGATTCTGGCAGTTCATTTTGCGATGAATTCTGATTTTCGTCCTCTTATTTTCAACCTTTTATTATTTATCTTCGTATTTGCTCCAATCGTAAAACGTCAAAACCATTCTCTTCCAATATTCATCACTGAGGCAGAATCACCATAAACATCGACAAACATTTGATGGGCTTAAGGTGCACTTTTTATCCAGATTAAGCTGATAATGGAGCAATTCCACGTCAAATCAGCCAGCCAGCCGTTGACCCCACCCTCTCGGTTTTTTTTTAATTTTGTACAAATGGTGGCAGTCACTCAAAATCACAATTTTCATTATGAAATGACCAATTTAAATCACGACTGATTTTCCATAAGGGTGCATGTAGAAAAACTCGAAATCAAGATTTCTGATTAAAATATGATGTACGGCAAGGTTGTTGGAGAATCATTCAACTATTTAGAAAAAATAATATTTTAAATACATTGTTAAAAAATATTTTTCAAAAGACGCACCCTTCGATATTTTTCAATATATTTTTATTAGAAAACTCTTTCAAATGAAAAAAAAATTGACATACAGTGGTGAAGTGTCGAACTTTCTAAAATGGAGTAAAAAAACCACGTAAATCCCAAAATACGCGTAAAAACCCGCTTAAATTTCAAAAACCGCGTAAATATGAACTGCGTGAATTTCAAAACCTGTGTGAATTATTAGTTTATAATGCACCCCATATGCAATTGATTTACTGATTTTTTTTTTTGAATGCTACAATCATGATATCTGTTTCACCTTTCATTTCTCAGCTATTAATCAGTGATACAATACAAACTTATTCCGTGAAAAGTCACATCAATTAGAACATGAAATCTGTTTACACTGGTGTCACTTTTTACGCGGTTGATACGTGCCGTGTAAAAAAAATCACGTTAATTCCGAAATCTGCGTAAATTCCGAAATCAGCGGAAAAAACCGCGTAAATTCCTAAAACCTCGTAAAAAAAAGCCGCGTACAAAACAACCGCGTAAAAAGCGACTTCAGTGTATATAACGTTTTTTCCTAGAACTAATCGTTCTCGATCATGACATCGAGCACGTTGTTTGGTCATGTAATGAATTTTGCAATGAAAGAATTAAACTGGTTGCCGATTTAGAGGCTCAAGGAGTACACTCATGCATGCCAGTTCGCGATATCTTAGCTACTCCCAACCCTAATTTTATGTTCCCCATATATCTCTTCCTAAGAAGCGCTAATGTTATTATTTAGGTCGTATCTCCTACTCCCACTGTCCATTCTCCCTTCCTTTTCAATTACAGGAGCTATTAACATAACAAGGAGGAACTCACTACCAAAGGATACCGTTGCTACATAAACTGGCGATGTAGTTGTTACGACCCACCACAGGCACTGTTCCAGACAAGGATAATACCGACGAGGCAACGAAGGAATAAATTATATATTTTTTTATATTGCACTGTAGTTACACTGTAGTTTTAGCTAATTAGACTTAAGTTAATAATTATGTAGTTATAATATATTCAAATAGTTTAAAAATGTATTGCTTGATGGTGGCTCTTTATCCACTTGAGACTAATTAAATCAATAAAGGAAAAAAAATAATAACAATCGTTCTCGAGATATGACCAATTTGAAATTATGAAAATCATGTTCATGAACATAATAGAAAATGCTTATTGCCGTTGGACATTACGACTGAGGTTTTTAACCTGTTCGCCCTAAATTTAACCTGTTCGTGGCAAGACGTGATATTTACGTGCCGCTAATCCTTATTGCGTCTGGTAATAAATTTTACTTTTTTATTTATCAGATTTGTTCTAATTAAATAAATAGAAGGGTGGTGTCCAAGACACGACCGCATTGTCGACGAAGGATTACTAAATTATCGTCAACGAGAATAAACATTATAGCCTTTTAAAAATAAATTCTCTAGTACAAATACTTGGTATCACTGACAAGCAGGGTTGCCACCTGTATTTTTTTTTAATCTGGAAGAATTGAAATAAAAATCAGGAAGTAATCAGGATAGATCATATTGGGTTGTCCGGAAAGTACGTGCCGATTTCTGGAAAAACAAATACATATTTTTCTAGGAAGACTTACATCCATTCAATTCTATTCTACATTCTACTTTCTTATTATTTTGTGTTTTTGTTTTGTTTTGTTTAAAAATCTTTCGTCATCTTTCACGCAGCTTAAAAAAGAACATGTTTGTTTTCTCGTCGAAAACTGTTAAAGATATTTTTATGCTGGCCATAGAAGTTCTTGCCATTGCATTGCATTGTTTATACTTTTCCCAAAAATCTACAGCATCACTACAGCGAATTGAAGAGAAGAGAATATTCAGTATTTCTTTGAATCCATCGTCCATACTTTGGAATATTAGAATATTTCCATTGTGAACCATGAAAGTTGATTCTACTTTGAATTTGACGAGTAAATGTTATATTAAACCATATGATATTGACTTTGAATTCAAAAAGTTTCTTTCGAGTACTATTACAGTCTGAAACGTTTTCCTTTGGCCCTTTTCACAAAGTAATCTAATTTTTTTTTCGAAAATTTCAAGTATGCAAAGTTGCTCAAAAGACCAATGCAATCTGAGTGGTGCTGCCAACTCCTACGACGAGATGGCATGAAATCCGTCATATACATCATACAAGGTAAACCTAATCTCGTTATTATTTCTTGAATTCGTCAGATGTTCTGGTTTCATGAAATTATTGACATATTGATAAAAAAAAAGTTAGGTACAGCTTTGTATACTGCGTTTCACAACTATAGAACCACTCATTTTTTCTGAGTTTCCAGAGATATGTGAGAAGTCGGTTGAACTGAAGTATATAGTGTAAGATATAACAACTATCTTCATTTAAAAGACTGGCCATTTGAACTTTACTGTTGTGGACAGGCGCGAAACATTCCAAAAACAAAAATTCCAGTGTTTCATAACTATAGAACCAGATGGAAAAACTCTCACTTCTTTACAAAATGAACTCAATCAGTTCAAGTAACCCATTCGGGGTGGTTATCTCGTTCTACGCAAAGGATACTAATCGTTTAAGCTCTTCAAATCACTCATACTGCTTGTAAACTGCATCTACTATTCATACGATCACTCCTCATAAGTTCTTGATAGGGTTTTGATCTGGTAAACAAGCGGTCCAGTCCAGAATCTTAAGCCTCTATTCAATAAACCATGCCGTGACTTTCCGGATTTTATGAATTGATGCCAAATTACCCAATTATCACATTGTTTTTTATGTAAAAACAGCAAGATATGATTCTGAAGTACTTCGTTGCACTTCTGACTGTTCATTCGTGTTGATGGTAAACTACCTTAACCAGGCCTTTTTGAAAAAATTCTCCCCAAATTCATGCCTTTTTTTTCCTTTTTTCAAAAATTCACAACTTTTGAACTACTGGACCGATACAGATGATAGACATATCAAATTGAAGCCAATGAGGCATGTAAAAAGCCTCAGCTTTCAAGAAAAAATATAAAAATATGGCGCCCTTGGTCCCGAGACCATGAAAACGACAAAAAAAAACTAATACAATCAATAGTTACAAAACCACCACGTTTCAAGAAAATCTGAGAACCACTATATCGGTTTGACATGGTATTACTATGTATCTGTCCTGAATTTTTAGAATAGGTAATTCGCGAATTACAAATCGATCAATTTTTATCCAATATTTTCGTTAAACCACATTCTAATTCTACATTCAACATGATGTAAAATATTTTATGCAGAAGTTATAAACACATGGAAACCTTTTTGTTAGAGGGATCTAAACACAAATTTAATCGATTGATTGATGATTGATTTGAGTAAGTTGTAAATACCTCAAAGAACAGAGAAGCGTCGATATATCAGTAAGATTGATTTTGAGTGAATGTTTTACACAGCTAATGTCATGGGCCGTAGAAATTCGAAGGGAGGTCGTTCTGCGTAATTATCGACCTCTCACGAAATATGTTGATATGTTGAAAGGTGTTCATACCTTGGTCGAACATCTCAACTAATGCAAACGAACTCCAAAGCCTTCCATCAAATTGAGCTTAATTCCACTTAGGAATGGAATTGCATTATAACCAAACCGAAGCCGCGGAAACACACAAAGAGGAGGCTTTAGAGCATCTTCGAAGCACTCTTCTGCGTCCGGAAATGAAGATTTGTGTGAATTCCATTACAAGTCAATTTCAGTCAGAAAGGGAAAAAACGTATGAAACAGATCTCTGGCTGAAGGTTTGATATAGAAACTTAAGTGCAAGTATTACGTAGAGAACAAGGCCTCATTCTTTCGCTTCTGATCGGTAAATGTCTCCGTTGAAAGCCGTGCCGTGAGACTAATTCCTTCCCAAGCCATTTTAAATAACCTTCTAGCGCGCGGTAAATTCTAATGCTTCCGCCGTACCTGTCGTATCATGCATACATTATTATGCTCCGCTCCGCATTCCTCATTCAGGTTCGGTATTGTTCACCGCCGTCACTAATCTCTGAATGACAAGTTGCTTCCTTTCAAGTTTCTCCGCCTCTCGGCTAACGTTGGCCGCTATTTCGCTGCAAGGCTTTGTAGATCTGCTCTCCTCGTCTGGCAAGGACTAGAAAGGTGAATAAGACACTTTCTAAAGCATATACTGTCAGCCGATGAATGTGTATATTCCACGAAACAAAGCGAGTGTTTCAAACAGCCGTTGACGCTGACATCCTTTCTGCCACTCCGTCTGCTCAGGACAGTCAACAAACGAAGGCAGGAAGACTTTCCTGTTGCTCCTGCTACCGCCACTTGTTTCGTCTTCTACGGACGTGTTCCACTTAACACCAATGTCACGATTGAGCTTTTGATTTTCCACTAACGTCCTTCGTTTCCGAGGTGCACACTATTTTCTTTTCGCATCAAAACACTTTTTTTTCCGGACAATTTGAACACTTTTCTATTTCTCTTTCGATGGTGATGGTATGGGCACCTCTTTTTTTTCTACAGACACTAGCGGAGGCTGGGAGCAAACGTGATATACATCCCTGGCCAATCTCACTTTTATTATTACTTCCAATTTCTGTTCCACTGATGGGGTTTGGTTCCGCCGTGTGTATATCCACCGCTTTATTTTCACGCTTTCTTGGCGCTTTTTCTTTCGGCCAAATTAGGAGAAAATTAAACGCACTTTTCATTCACACACTTCACTGATCCCACCGATGATATCGCCATCGGTTGCGGTGTGCAGCGTGGAATCTGAACCTTACTTCGATTGAAAACTCCGGAACTTCGATCCGATAAGGCACTGTTTGATTGGAAGCAAAACAACATTCAAAACGTGTTCGCCGACCAAAAATAGAAAAAAAAAAGAGTGTGATAGCTGAATTGATAAAGATTAAAATAACACAAGTGAAAAAAAAGCTAAACACAAACACTCGAACACATTACGGCGTTACGGTCTAATCCAAACTTCGGAAGCACGATCCTGCCAATGGCTCAAGAAACTTAAGTCACACGCGCACCATCGTCCGGCCCGATACTCACTGACTGACTGACTGGTTGCGACCGGTGTGTGGAGAGGGGTGCGTTTCAGCACGAAACTTCGAGCGCACGAGATAGTGCGAACAGTGGAACGATTCGGGCCGGACTTGTTCGATGACGAGGAGAATGAGGATCGTAATGATGATGATGATGATGTCGATCGGAATAGCCGCATAGTTGCGCCTCTGCTTTGCACTGCTTTTCTTCGACTTGGGGTCGAATCATCGCTCGGGATGCGACTGATAGCGTCGATTGCGGCGTATCAAATATAAGGTTTTAATGAATAAATAAAATCTGTTGGTTTGTGATAATTATGGACGAATGTATTTCTGAAGTTAATTCAGAAATATTAATTTTGTATTGTTTACTTAAAAAGCTCTCTACGTACGATGTTTTTTTTTATTGATTCAGTAGAACCCCGATTATCCGTGAGTGGATGATCCGCGAAAGCGAGTTTCATAGTAAATATATAGGGTTTGTCAATGTATGACGGGTTCATGCTTTGGTCAAAACTTTCACATTATCTGACCACTGTTGTACACGACTTGTGGATTGATAGTTTAATGATTTTAGTATGCATTGACAAAACATAGTTTTCAGTTTTCATTTTTTCGTGTTTGCACCTTATTTTTAGTGCTTCATTGCGTTATGCGCGGTGAATTTGCTGAGAAAGATCCTCCACAACAATGCAATACATTTTATAAAAATAATGTTTATTTTTCTATTGGTGAAGGTAAATTCAAATCATAGTCATGTAATGTGAAAGTTACCTTAGTCAATTTTTGAGTTCAAATGATTCAAATTACAACAAAAAATAAGGCAGAAAAAAATATATATTCACTTTATTCCAGATGTCCACTTATTATTGTCACCACCAAATTCTTGAATGACAGCTTGACATTGCCGTGGAATTGATTCAAAAAGTTTTGCTGTAGTTTTTGGTACGATTTTGTTCCTCTCAGTTGGAATTACTCTCCGCGGTTGCTTAAGGCTTGGTGGATTATTTTCTAGAATTTTTACTTTTAATAAAGCCCACAAATGTTCTACTGGGTTACGGCCAAAAGATAACGCTGGCCACTTCAAAACTTTGATTTTTCTTTCCGTAAAACAACTTGATACCAGCATCGAGATATGCTCGGGATATTCATCTGGCATTTGGAATGTGTACCAACGACCAAGCTTCAGTTTTGGCGAGACTCCTTAGACCCTAATAAAATTATTTTAGCCTAGTCTGACCAAATTACCTTCTTCCAGTCATCAATTGTTTAATCGATGTAATTTTTTCGCCCACTTAAGCCGTTTTTAAAGATTTTTCTCTGATAGTCATGGTTTATTGAATGCTATTCGACCCTTAAAAACCTATTTATAAAGTCATTCTAGTTCTGTTTTAATGGATGATAAACTCACTTTTATTTATTTTGAAAATTTAGAATCCAATTGTTGTTGTTAATGTTGATTAACTTTTAATACGATAGTTCGATCAATTCGAGAATTTTTCTTTGATTGACGCTCTGATCAGAATGCTGGTATATAATAACTACTCTTTTCAAAATTTTGAACAATTCTAGCAATCGTATCTTTGTTTAATCAAACGATATAATTAATTTAAAGGTATACCCAAGGTTAATTTTCAGCACATTTTCTGGCATCCCGATTTATTACATCAAATGAGCTGAAAGATAACATAAAATGTTCTACTCCCCAATACATGTATATCATTTGTATAATATATATGCTAGAGCCAATATGAGGGAGCGAAACAGGAGACACATTTAAATGAAAGCTTTTCGTACAGTTTGCCAAATACACGGCCCAGACAGAGAAATATATATTCTTGTTCATGTTCTTCTTTATCGGCTTAGAAAACACCTTCCAACTTCATTTTATGACGAGGTGTAATATTATCACGCTCCTTTATGATAACACTGCAGCTATATGGATAGCGTGGTCGTGTAAAGTAACTTCGCATTCCAGCCGGCCTTGGTTCAATCCCCATTGACGTCGTATGGACTTTTTTTTTGCAATCCCAAATGAAAAGAAAAAAGAAAACAGAAAGAGATGTCTGCTCGCATACATACAAACCATTTTTAAGCTTCAAAATAGCTCATTATTTGCGCATTTGACTCTCATGACCAGGAAATGGCATCTTTTCTGCCAAAGATGGCATGTTTTCTGCTCACGCTAGTTTGGGTGTAGTTTTTTTTTCGGTGGCATGGTGTTCCATTATCAATGCTCGGACAATTGAAGAAATTTACAGATTTTTTGGCTTGGCGTAGTACACAACAAAATGGTACAAAGAACATTTGGGAAAATAAACTCAATTTCTTAAAGTAGGGATAATTTAAAGCGAGAGGTATTTTTTCATAAATATTCCCCCAAAAAATAAATTTAACTCTAAATCACCTATTGTACGAGCCAGTTGGCCGTATATGCTGGACCGAAGGTTTTTCTTCGCCGTCGAAAACGGCTGCCAAAAGGGCCAGTGAAATGGTAGCACTTAACTGAATTTGGCTATCTACAGCGCACAGTAGATCTCTCACCGGTGAGGGAGGGTAAATGTACCTTTGCTTTCCCACTTTTTCACCAAAGTCGCGGACAAGCACTTACTTTTGGTACTTTTGGAATTGAGAGATATTATCACGAAATTTTCTATTGTACGAAAGACGATCGAAAGACGACGTGTTATCGCAATGAGGAATGTATTTCGACTGTACTTTTTTGGTTCGGGGTCAGTGGTCATATAGATCGACCACTGACCACGATCGTTCGGGTGAACACGGCATTTCTCCTAATTTCTCTCTCTCTCTCTCTTGCTATTTTGTGTGTATAGCTGTAGCTTTAGGGTAATATTATTAATTGTTGCCTTATTGCTATGGGGTAGGGAATTATACTATAGGGCCTCAACACCTATTTTTATTCTCGATAATAATATTTTTGCATAAAAAGTATTTAAATAGTTTAGCCGTCATTCGTTTTTCAAACAGAACGAATCAATCTACTTTGTCGAATGACAGATGGCGCTACGTCCGCCTAATCGAACCTTCATCCATATATGCGCAAATAACGTCAATTCGCCTAAAACCAGGCGCATCGTCGGCGAGTTAGATATCTTTCTGAATGACCACAATAAAATATTGAAATTATTCAAATCACACATGCTCGGATTGTAAGGTGTCTATCTCGTTATTGTCAGTAATCCTGATATAACATCGGCTTGAGAACACGTATGTAGATCCAATGCCCTTGCTGTTGCAGGAATTATGGTAGGCGACTGCACAGCAACGCGAGAAATTGTGATTCGAAGAAGAAACAATAATCGACGCTCTCCATCTTCTTCTTTAATGGCTCTAACGTTTATAACGTTCGCCTTCTCAACGTTGTATTATTTGCGTCATTTTTATTAGTACTTAGTTGAGATTTCTATTCCAAGCAACATGCCTTGAATGTATCAGGCTGTTTCAAAAGTTCTTACCCTCACATGCTAATCGCTTCCTATGTGTCTGGTACCATGCTAAATAGCACAATCATCACTACCTTAATGCTTTTCACACAGATGAGATCATCATGCGTGGGTTGATAAACCCGCTCACAAGAAGCGACTGCGTCCATAATGCGCTATCGCAATCCATTCGGTACTGTATCATGCACGTTTTTGTATGCCCCTCTTACGCTGGCTGCAAGACTGTACTCCACCTTACTTTCAACATCTGTGACCATATTTGATGCACCTAACATGCTCTCGTTCGTACGGAACCGCCAACGCACAGATGAGTAAAAACTTTTGCAACGCCCTGATATTCTGAGTGACAAGCTTAAGAATACACTCTGTCAAACTTCTATAAGTCCACCCCGATTCTATTTCGTTGTAACACAAACAATTGGAATTTCAACAAGATACATTCATACATTGTTGAATACATAGAATAAAGTATATTCAACGTCAATTTCGTTCAAAAGGGTCGTTTGTTTATTTATTGTGCCTCAATATTATCATTTCAGCTATCCAGTTTCTATAAGACCACTTCAAAATTCATAAGTATTATCAATGAAAAATTCAAAACAATCGTCTGATTTACATGTCAATAATTGCCAACTTTTTCATTTCGATTAATAACCTGGAAAATTCGTGTTGGAATACTATTTACCAAATTCTGCTGAACGATTTTTTCGATATTTTTCCATGTTTCCGAAATTGCGACATTGAGCTCTTCAATCGTGGCGTACCATTTTCTCTCAGTGTAGATTGTACAAGGACCCCATTATGATTTTCAACACGATTCAAGTCTGGAGAGCGAGCCAGCCAGTCCAAAAAAATTAAATTTTTGGCCCTTAAGCCATTGCTTAGTTTCCTTGCTGGTATGAATGGTAGCATTGTTTTGCTGGAATGTGATTTTTTGTGACGATATCCACGCAAAAACGGTAGGAGAAAATCATGGAAACTGCGAAGCAAATGTTTTACATGATTATAGAATTTCAGATCATGAGACTATTTGTGTTATACAGGGTTCGGCAGCATAACTTCCTTTTTTAAAATGCGCGCCACTCAGTTAGTTGATGTCATAGCGGAGCGCTAGTGGTCTCGTTCAAGAGGGGACACTGTAAAGTTTTGTCCCGACACGGTTCAGTCACCATCATGCGTTGGGATAGCGTGCCTTTGCCGTTGAGTTTTCGCTTTAATTTAGCCCCGTTGGCTCCCGTCCCAGACCGCAAATCAATTGTTACATGGGTCACTACAATCAGACAAACTGCAAGTGCGACAAAAGGAAGAACTGGAGTCCCTGGGCCCGTTAGATCACCTGAGAACATTGAAGCAGTGAGAGCGTCAATGTTGCGATCGCCACGGCGTTCTGCGCGCAAACACGCATCTGCCCTTTGACTGTACGATCGTTCTGTGAGAAAAATTCTTCGTAATGATCTTCATTTTCATCCCTATAAGATGGCGATAGTGCAGGAGCTTTCAGAACGTGACTTCAATTCTCGGACGAACGCGTGTGAGCTTCTTCTTGATGTCGTTCCCGAGGGTGCTATTGTTTCTATGGGGTTTTTTGAAATCCCGTGTTTATGTGAACCGTCCAAAGAACCCTACAAGATTTGAATACCAACATCCGAGGAGAAATTGCCAACATAACACCTGCTATGCTAACAAGAGTCATGACAAACGCCAGAAATCGAGTTACGCAATGTGTGGAGAATGGGGGACGTCACCTAACAGATTTGATCTTCAAAACAATGTAAATAAAAACATTAGACATGTACCTACATTAATAAAAAATAAATAAATATTTTCCGATGCATACAATAGTTTTTATTGAGTTTTGAAAAACGGAAGTTATGCTGCCGCACCCTTTACCAGGTAGCAATTTTGTTCCAGACACTCAGAACGAGCAAGTTTCGGTTAAATCATGGTTATAATCAGGCGAGTCTTTGCAATATATTAAGACAAAGTTTGTCTATTTTTTTTCAATTAAAAATCAGCTCTCCCGTATCAAATATCTGTTCTATGTCACAGAGTAACAAATATTCTGCAAGTGGAAACTTGAACGAAATTGTATATGATAATAATTACATATTATGGATGAAGTTTTGATTTTGGAAGCATTAACAAAAAAAGTTTTGACTTATCCAGTACAGCGTACGACGTAAAACTGAAGTTTTTCGCTCTTTCAATTGTCATTAATTTCTAAGACGCTCTAATAAACGAATGGGTGTCAGAATGATTTTGAAAAACAATAATCGCTCATCCCAGTTACTATCGCGAGAGTTGTTTTTCATGTTCAATTTTTTGACGTAGAACTACGTCTTCCAGGAAAGGTGCCAAATCAGAATACAGGTCACGTTTTTATGAAATAAAGTTAACGTTGATAACTATTTTCACTGTGAACGAATTCTCATGATTTGCATATCAATCGAATCGAAATTTTTTAAGATATGTTATGTTTGATATGCTATATATTACAATTCGTCAATCTCTAAATGGTTTATATTCATGAAAACTGGGAGATCTTCCTTTTTTCCCGAGATCTCGATTTTCAGGATTTCCAAACATTCCGTCACGTTTCCAGAATTAAATATAACAACTCTTTTTCTCTGAATACAGACAACCACTCGAATAATCCTGATTTCCAACCATTTTTTACGTCAAAATAAAAAAAAATGGGTGGGTTATATCTATGATATAACCGCAAGGTTTACGTGGGACTACCTTAGCGTAGCAATCATTCGTTTGTATTGATTAAATTTTTGATTGAATGAAACAATTCCCGAATTTGATTGAATTCAATATATTTGCTTTGTGAGTAAAAATATTGTATAATTCCATATAAGGTCAATTCATGAATATGTTCTTCGTTACAAGTAAATTTAATGACAGTCCTTTTACGTTTAGTATGATGTCCAGGACAAAATATGTGAACGGAAGAATTATCAAACGATTATTTTATTATACGTTTCCTTCTGAAGTTTGCATCTCTCAAGTGTACGTATTTCTCGAACCACGAATTTGGTTGATTTGATTAACTTCAGGCACTCAGTTCCGATTTTGGCATGTACGTCGGACGCATATAGTTTAATCAGTAGGCGTTATCGTAGCAAACGGTTATGAAGGCATATCCTTCAATGTAATCTTGAATAACCGAGCCAAAGCGTTGTGTTCGTACCTGCTTTTGTAATCCGTGTTAGGAAAACACTTTTCGGAGTGCAAAATAAAACATGCGAGTGCAGAAGTACCCCCGGAAGACTGTTTTAAGGAAACATATTCTAGTTTACACAAAGGCAAGCGAGTACAAAAGTACTCGCAGTTTGCATTTATTTGCTGAGCCCATTTACCCAGATATCTTGGTTTGAAGTCTGTGTTAGGGAAACACATTTCAGTCGGAACAAATCATCCCCGACTTGCATATATTTGCAATGCCAATTTCCCTAAGCTCCATGTATTTGAAGTCTGTGTTAGGGAAACACATTTCAGTCGGAACAAAAATACCCCCGACTTTCATGTATTTGCAATGCCGATCTCTCCAACGCTGCTTGGGTTTGAAGTCTGTGTTAGGGAACTCATTTCGGTGAGAAAAAAAAAGTCCCCATACTTTCATGTATTTGCAATGCCGATATACCCAAGGCTGCTTGGTTTTGATGGCTGTATTAGGGAAACCGTAGATCGGGCCAATCAGAATGAGGCAGTTAGGGCGTTTAGATAACGCTTAACATTTTACAATTATTCATTTGTTTAGCTAATGAAAAATAACATTTTATCAATAGCGATAGAAGCGTAGAAATATTCCCTATCAATTGATGCAAACATCTTTCCGATCCAGTAAGAAATGTTCGAGTTATAAGCATTCGGAATCTTTCATTTTTTCCTGCATGTTCTGTGTTTAGGTTTTCATTTTACCCCCCATATACTCCGGTTAGACGTAGTCCCACGTCAAAATTCAATACAAATCTGTTAATTCGGTCGCCGCGTGTTGTATTTCATTTCGTTCATTCAAGTGAAAAGAGGACAGCATACACAACCACTTATGCTGCTATACATTTTGCTACCATTCGCGTCATCTTTCAATGAGAACGAAAGAGGAACAGGAGAACCCCGAAAACATGCAACAAAGCGAACTAGCGAAAGAATTTATGTTTGTTCCTGCTTTGTCTGAGATTCACAAGTTCGGATGATGATGATGATTCTTCTTCTTTATGTTTCGCTCGCTACCTTCTTTTTTATGAATTAGTCGGTGGTTCCAGACAGCGTTATTGATATGTTGCTTATGGTTTGCACGCAGTTTCGTGGAGGCAAACTCTCTAGGGGAGGTATTGTGATCTTGTCTATTTCACGTCACATGAAATAATTACAACATGTCGACGCTAATGATGAGCGAAAGTTAATCACTCCAAAACTAGAAACTTGGCTTCTTGGTATCTGTGGAGACTCGCAGAAAATTACCATCAATCTATTTCAGACCACAGTCGTTCTCCAGCTGTGTTGCAGACCTGCTCTTCGACGCCTCTTTTTGAGACCCTCCAGCGCAACATGTGGTGTTCAATATGTTCATCGTTATTTATGACGAATGCCCTCTCGCCTGACGGCTATTTGTTTGCGTGCAGTACAAACAAAACAGAAGAAAAGAAGCTCCGAAAACAAGCTTTGAACAAATCGAATTGTAAGTGTGTGTACCTTTTGGGGTTCCCATTCTCATCGCAAAGGGCGTTTTTTTCGAGGTCTCAACTGCTTGACCGCAGCTTCTTGCGTGTGTTGTTACGTTTCCCTTCTCCGTGACCCTTTGTAAAATGTTGTTCTCGGACGAAGTTTGCGAAAAAGAAGAAATGAAGACACACCAAGCAAAAGTTGGTTCACAGGCCTTCTTTATTTTGTTTTAGTTTTTTCTTCTCTCACTCTCAATGTCATCGAAACCAATTCAAACCAACCTTCGGTTCACTTTCCGGAATTCATCACGGATCCATTCTTTTGTTACCCACTGTTGTGCTTACTAATGAGAAAAGCAATTATTTTCTGCTCTCAATTTTTGTTCAATTTTTTCTGCGCTTTGATTTAACAACACATCTAAACAAATGACTCGGTACATTACGGTGCTCTTTGTTCTTTCGCACGTTCATTTTGATGCGTTTTCATGCCCATTTATTCTCATGTGTTCCGTTTCGATTACCGAAGAACACCATTGAAGTGAACGATCGGATCAAATGTCAGTCTCCTTCAGTGACAGTTTGCTGTGGACATAACCTCGGCAGAGTTTGAATGAACTTTGCATTGGTCAAATAATTCGTGGTTGAAGCAGTTCATTGATTCATATGGTAAACTGTGCACCTCTATTGAAAATTTTGAGTTCACACCACGGTGATATCAAAAGGGGGGAAAATAATCAAAGCTTATTGTGCTTCTCTCCCTCTCGCTTACTTTAGTTTCAAGTGGTTGACTGCTGGAGGGGTTACTGTCTGCTGAGTGTTGATACATTAACAGAAACCCTAAAAAATTAGATAAGATTGATATGAATATTTGGATATCTGTCGGTTTATAATTGAGAAGTGTGATAAACAACTAGTCATTTGATTGAAAAATCATGCGCTAATGATACCTCGACAGTGACTTGTTGTGGCTGGTTGAATTAGACGGTCAGCGTTTATAATCTGAGACTTCATAGAGAACTCAATAATGCTGATTCGGGATGATAAGTTAGTTGTGGCGCCGTAACTTTAGAATCATAATAACTCTTCCGGGAGTGATGGTGGAGGATTTGCAATAGATAACGTATAATAGCGAATCAAAGTAAAACTTCCCAAATTTTCTTTATTCAGGGTAATGGATTCAATACACACAGGGTGAACAAAAAGTTGGAGTTTTATTTCACTCATTTCCGTGAAAAATCTCCAACACAAAATAACATATTCTTTCACTTTAATATGGTTCGAGTTCAGTAAGACCGGACTTAGTAACATAATTATGATTTCGAGTAAATCGAACTTAATGTTTGAAGCTGTGTTGTTTGCGAAGCTTCCAATAATTCACTCCAATTGCTTTCGAAGAATTTCATGCCAACTCGTCTTAGGAGTTGGCAGCACAATCTCAGATAGCAGTGAAACGTTGTGAATGTTGTAGAAACATTGTTCATTTAAACAACTTTGCACACTTCAAACCTTCAAAAAAGAATTGGACTACTTTTTGAAAAGAGCCAAAGTTTTTTACTTTATTTTTTGCAAAGAAATATAATTAAAAAACTATAACACCTAAAAAATTCTGGTTGAAAATTCTTGAGTTTAAAAAAAATATCAAAATTGTTTTTAAAAAAATTACACTGGAAAAAAAATTTAAAAATTTAAATTCATTTTTCTCGAAAACGTTTTTTTTTAATTCTCAAAAAATTATATGAACATCCTTTGTTGAAATTAATTCAACGGGATTCCAAAAATATTATTCTCCAATACGGAAATGAATAATAAAGAAAAAAAACTTTGATCCGTAATTTATTTTATTAACAAAAAAGAGTCAGAGAGAGATGGTGATTTTCCTGTCGGAAGACATAATTGTAGGCAAATATAAATAGTTATTTCCATTACATGATTATGTTTATATAAGTATAATTTCAATCTACCAATAGTTCCATCAATTTATATAGTGTGAGAATATAAATTTGTGGAACTATTGGGCTTATTGGGCATTTCTCATCTTCCATAATTTCCTAATCGTCTGGTTTACAATTAGATTACTCACGTTTAGTTCCTTTCAATAATTCCAATTTCCAATTCTACGATATCAGTGTTCTAGTGGTAGCGGTCCCCAACAATATTGGACTCGGAGATAGCAGGACTAATCATAGGCGAATTTTGTAGTTGTAAGTAATTTTTAGATTAGTTATCCATAAGGAATTAGATTAAACATAATTTACCGCTAAGTAGATTTTAAGATTAACCTATTTTATCCTAGAACGCAATCGATAAACTCTTTGCTCTTTAACTTTGGACTTTTGTTTACTTTTTGCTCGGTTTTGTTTTTATCCTATTAGGTTTTACTCACTCAAGTTGACAATACGCTGAAGCGGTCACTCCACAGTGCCTGTGCTGACAACAAGGACGCGTTGTTGTTGATTGGCAATACTATTAAAGCTCAGAGGTGAGCGCGTAGGCCTAATAGGACAGGCCAACATCCTTCATGAGCACTTTTACAGGGAAAAGGTTTTTCTAAAAACAACTTTTTTATGTTGTCTTTCAAAAAATTACAAATGATTTTAGTTATGTTTAAAGTCAAGATAGCGATATAGTGTTTTCGACAACATTTTAGATCTTATTGAAATATGAATTTTTATTGAAGATGTGAACTTTCTATCTTTTATAGTTTTTGGAATATATGGCATTTTTGTATGGAGACTCCTGAAACAAAATTGTTTAACTCGCAAAATTTTTGTGTTTGAATTCTCGCATTTGACATGTTCTTGGCGTGTCTTTAAAAACTTCGCGGAATATGTCAATCGCGATGATTTATGCACCAAAATGTTACGAGTTAAACATTAATTATATTTTTCCAAAAAAAAAACATGAAAAAGTTGTTGTTAGGGTAACTCTTTCTCTGTAGCAGCGCCTTTTTGATATTTTTTTTTATGAAAATAATTTTTTTATAAATTTTGAATTTGTTTTCTACTTTTTTTTCGAAAAATCTTATTAAAAATTATAAGACCTACAAAATATAGTAAATATAGTTTAGAATTGTTTATATTTTCATGAAAAAGTTAAAAAAGGGAATTAAAAAAATTACACCGAAAAAAATAATTTTGTAATTCCTAAAATCATCATTTTCTTAGAAACATACTTTTGAATGCAAAGCCTGTCGAATATAAAGGTCGAAAATAGAAGTAGGCGCTCTTTAAGTTGCAACCACCGAATCCGAATTTTGGTGGTAATTTTCAATAATTATGAAGCGTTGCTCGTTCGTGTACTTCACCATGATGAAAATGACGATTTAGACTAACGTTTTGACGTTGACAGATCATTAAAATGTTTTAAGGATTCGTTCACACGAAGACACAAAACTGTCAAGTCGCTGATGGACAGAGTTGCCAACCATTTTTTTTAAAATGCTGGAAAAATTCAAAAAAAATGGAAATACCTGGAGAAATTGGGAAAAAAATTGGTAAAAAACAGGAAGAATCGACATTTTCTCAATTTTGTTTATAAAGGGTGTGTCACATCAAATTGCATCACGGAAAAAACGCTGTAGAAATTTTATTTTTAGGAATTATATCTTCAGCTTTCGCTTATAATCAGATAAGAGTGTATAGATCACGTTGGCCATGCTTCACTGTCAATTTTTCGTAAATTTGGAAAAATGTCGTCGAACGAAAATGAGCGTCGTGAATTAATCCTGCGCACTCATTTCGAGAATCCGGAGTTGTCAAATCGGGACATCGGTAAGATGCTGGGAATCGTCCAATCCACGGTCAGCAGAGTACTAAAACGATACTTCGAGAACCTAACCATCGACCGGAAGGTGAAGAATGGCAAAAATGGATGCTCCGTCAGTGAAAAAGATCACAAGCGCGTAGTTAAGCAGTTTAGACGTGATCCGAGAAGTTCGGTCCGGGATGTCGCCAATAAGCAGAATTTGTCAAGTTCATTCGTCCAGCGGACCAAGCAGCGGGAGGGCCTGCGTACATACAAGGTTCAGAAGGCTCCTAACCGCGACGAAAGGCAAAACATGGTGGGGAAGACGCGAGCCCGGAAGCTGTACACCGAAATGCTGACGAAGCCGCATTGCCTGGTAATGGACGACGAAACCTACGTCAAAGCGGACTATCGTCAGCTGCCGGGCCTGTTGTCCTTCTCCGCAGAGGACAAATTCAGTGTTCCGGAGGAGATTCGCAAGCAGAAACTATCCAAGTTTGCCAAAAAGGACATGGTGTGGCAAGCGATCTGCTCTTGCGGAAAGCGGAGCGCCCCCTTCGTGATGACCGGCACGGTAAACGGGCAGGTTTACCTTAAGGAGTGCCTACAGAAGCGCTTACTAACACTATTGAAGCAGCACGAGGGCCCGACCATCTTCTGGCCGGATCTCGCTTCGTGCCACTATTCAAAGGACGTGTTGGAGTGTTACGAAGCCAACGGGGTCACCTTCGTGCCAAAGGAAATGAACCCGCCCAACGCGCCGGAGCTTCGCCCAATAGAGAAATATTGGGCGATTATGAAGCAGGCCCTCCGGAAGAACCCAAAAGTTGTCAATCGGAGGCGGACTTCAAGAGAAAATGGATTTCTGTTAAAAAAAAAACTAAAACCTGACGTTGTACAGAACCTTATGGACGGGGTAAAGAGGAAGGTGCGAGCATACGGGCTTGGGCTCGAAGTATGAATAAAAAGAAAATGCCAAAAGTTGTTTAATAGTTTTTATTTTACTGTCTAAAATTTTCAAAAGGATTGGTCTACTGGGCGAATTTCTACAGCGTTTTTTCCGTGATGCAATTTGATGTGACACACCCTTTATTAGCAATAGAAATTACGATATACAGTGACAGTGTAAGTAATTAGCATTTTTTATTTACCTGTGATCAAAGATTTTAACAGTATACTTTTGTTACATATGTTGTTTCATTCTAACTAATCCTGATCTTGTTTAGGAGCACTTCCACGCCAAATTTTAGTAACTACTTATCATGGAGACTAAACAAAGTCATAATTTTCATTATTTAAATATCGTTTTTCTCAAAAAGTCGTTTCACGAAATCTAGATGTTAAAATATGATGTTTGACAAAGATGTTGGCATATTAATAATAAAAATAACATTTCAAATGCAGTTCATATGACATATTCTCGAGATATGTCCATGTTAATACAGTGATTCGCCTCTAATTGGACATCCCGAGGCACCACTCAGTGTCACATTAGAGGCGATTGTAACTTGTGATTGTACATGTCAACAAACAGAACACAAACGAAAAACACAATGTGAGAAACAAGTTAAAATAGTGACATTGTTGAAAATCTAACAAATAACCAGAAAAGTGTGCAAAATACATGATCTAGTAAAATGAACTCAATTTTCGGAGACTTTGATGAAGAATTCGCGTTATTGAAGAATAACAACAGTTAATATAAATTAAGTGAATTGCATGATTAAAGTATAAAAAATTTTGTTGTAACACCATGCATTATTGTACAATTGTTGAAAACACTCCTAAAAAATTATCGTGTCACGCAAAGCTATATTTACGAAAATGTTCCATTATAGATCAGATGTACAATTATTTGTGTCGTATAACAGGCCTGTCCAATTAGCTAAATCCAAGCAGAGGCGAATCACTATATAATGAAAATCATGTTTGGGAAATATTAGAAAATGTATACTGCTAATGAACATTGGATATTTCA
The DNA here is from genome assembly GCF_029784135.1 of Toxorhynchites rutilus septentrionalis. Taxonomy (NCBI): domain Eukaryota; kingdom Metazoa; phylum Arthropoda; class Insecta; order Diptera; family Culicidae; genus Toxorhynchites; species Toxorhynchites rutilus. Next base: position 292,872,336 of record NC_073746.1, read on the forward strand.
CCAACACTATTTTCATTATATAAAAAAATTGTATACATTTCGAGAACGGTTAGTACTAGAATGAAACGTTATGTGATTTTTTAAGTTGAATTTCGAATAGATCCCATTTTTTTGTTGCTTTTCATAAATGGTAAGGATTTCCCAAAATACTGAAATTTGAAAAATTAAAAAAAAATATTTCTTCATTTTTTCCGATACTGCACCACTATACGCCAAACTTTGTGTTTTTATTATTATATTCAATTTTTTATTATCATTTTCTGCATTTAAAGTTTTATTTTCGTAAATAGTCAATTTATTTTATAACAACTTTGTCAGACATCATATTTTAATCAGACATTTGAACTTTGAGTTAGTTTTTTTAAGAAGGATCAATTATATTGAATGCCCTTTTCAAAAATCAGCCGTAATTTGAAGTGGTCATATGATAATGAAAATAGAGATTTTGGGTAGCTTCTGTCATAAGTAGCAAAAAAAAAAAATCGGAGATGGTCATTTTGGAATTTTGGTAATATTTACAATTTGGAAAAATAAATCGCATACCTATTTGGGATAGAATTTTACTCCAAAAGAAAGAAGCATTCTTGCGTTCGTATTTAGAGAAGTCAGTAAAATCCAAGTATCGGATTTCTCTAAATTTACTGTTGATATCCTAAATATCATTTCGATCGCAAATATTTGGAGGAAGAGCTGCCATTTCAACAAGACGGGGCAATATTGCACACACAATTGGTTCATGTAAAGAATAATTCTTCCTAAAAAAATATTCTTCTAAAAACATGTGACTTAGCGCCGTTGGACTGGATGTTTGTGGGGTTATGTGAATCCCCTGGTCTAGGCCAATAAGCTGCAGTCGATTAACGCCTTGAAGAACAAAATTTGCAACCATATCACTGACATTGCTGTAAAAAATTAATGAAAATTTGACATCCCAGCTAAAGTAATCGTATGTTGGAACATACGTATATTGTCAAAAAATTGTCTTTCAGGTAAAAACAGATTTGTGGCATGAAAACAATTTATCTGTGTTTTATTATAATTATAAGTTCTAAAAAAAATTACGCCGAATTACAGTCTGGAAAAAGCGCGATAACACGATACAGCACAATTGAGTTTTTGCTATATCTTCATAATGGATAAAGTGAAAGTAATTTTTGAATTATCGTTTCTTAAAGAGGATTGACCTAAGAGGAACCCGCAGGTCAGAATATTCTCATATGTCCCTACTTCATGCCTCAATGTGGGTCCTAAGACATTCCCTCCACAAATCAGGGCAAGAGCAGGAAACACTTCTGATTTCAGTACCTATGCATCTGGATCCGGGGAAATGTGCTCGGTTATGGTCATCCACGATGAATGCAGGATCCGAGTACGACTTAACGAGAATTGCAAAATTACGAGGATGCAGAAATGTTATCATGGTCAAGGCATCAATATAGATAAAAGAAGAATTGTTATTGTATGCTGTTATTAACTAATTCTATAATAATTTAAACAGTATAAATATTGTTTTTTGCAATGTGACCATTAAAATAAAATAGAGTTTGAGTGATCAATCCATCATCGGAAGCAGAACTAGAACGCAAACCGGACGTGACTTCGATAGTAATAATACAGAAAGCTTTATAAATTTGTATCTCTGGGCTTTAATATTAATTTTGAGTCCGAACGATGAAATGAGAAATCAGAAAGGATGATGTGTTTTTTGAAGCAAGATGTAGGAATTTCAATATGTAAATTTTTTTCTCGAAGAATATTGGAAAGGTTTAAAAAATAAATTAACAACCATCGCTCTTGCGGCTGTGGGATGACAAAACCTATTTGAATTAAATGTGTGAAAAGGTTGTTCAATAATTTCGTTAACATAATTGACCCCAATAACCGACTCCGAGAGTATAGGATACTTCCAAGAACACTCATGCGCTGGGGCCTTTGTGACTGCATCCAGAAAACCAGTAACGCTCGATAACCCCAACAAGCCAGCTTCAGCTCTTGAAATATCGGCTCCATTACTCATTCGAACTAAACCCCACCAACTCTGGTGGAACTCAGTATAAGTGGATTCAGCATAAAATGCCCAGTCTCGCCACAAGAAAGAAGGGATTTCATTAATCACAAGCCGGCAAAATCCGGTGAAAAATGAGTCTCCGAATAACGTCCTTAATTCCGGTGCCGGGATTTATCTCCTAATTGCGATTCGACGGTTCATTTGGGGGATGATTTCGGATCGAACCGGTTGGCACGGTGTGGCGATGGTTTCAATTTTCAAAAAATATCGACAACGACCGGAAAGAAAAATTAACCTCCAAATCAACCAGATTGGAATGGGAGCGACACGATTGCCAATCCCCACCCCAACCCCTTAAAAAGGCTGCCTGTTATATTATGACGGTCGGATATTGTGCCATATTGTTGTGCACTTAGTTTTCCTTCTTCAGCAGCAGTGGGGAAAAACTCATTCAACAGGAAACTTTGGCTTCGTCGTTTGGTACCTGAAGAAAACAATAGGAAAACTTTTTACCGTACAACAAACAACTCTCGGTATCATGTCAATATTTTTGCCCGGAATTCGGAGGCTCGGAGTGGGGCACCAGACGAGGAAATTTATTGAACGATTATTGAGACGCTTCACCCAAGGTACCCAAGTACACGTGCGGGAATAATGGATTGTGTATACGGTATTTCGGTTGGTTGTGCGGTACAAATTGGTTCGTGTTCTTGCAAATACAGACGATAATAACAATTTGTTTGTCGATTTTGGGAGCGCTATTCAGCAGAAGTTAAACAAAAGTAGGCATTACGTTTAAGCGCATAAGCCAGAAAGTGTGAAAAGGTGAGTATCACACTTTCCTCACTCGTGTGGGGAATATTAATAGATTATTTTAAAGTTTAGCCAAGGCGAATGGAGGGCGAATGAACCGATTCCAGTTAAACCAGTAAAAATAATTCGAAACCTTGCAACAAGTAGTGCATTACACATGTTTTAAAAGATAAATTTTGGTTTGAATTTTGTACAAACACTATTTTGTTTGTCACTCTTTAATTATCAATGTTGGCAAACATCGAACGTTGACTGGAATATTTGAGGTAACCTAACCATGTACCGACAGGATTGACGAACAAACCGAAAACATATTCTAGCCATCCAATAAGTGTATGTCATGTGCCTGTCGTGTTTTGTGTCGAATATATTTGATCAATGTTCAAATTTTATTTGCCCAAAAGAGTCAAATCGGACAGGTCGGACCCGATTATCCGGAGTATTGATTTTTTTTTCACTCCGGATAATCGAGTCAAAACAATTTTTTTACTTTAATTGTTTTTTTTGCATGTATTTTTCGTTTTTTTGAAAATAAAAGAGGAATTTGATTTTTGATTCATCCCCTTAAAGTCAGAAAACACCTTTCTCACATGAAAAAAAAAATTCATCCAGATTCTCTCAGGATGTGATAGACGATCATATTTGATGAAAAAAATCCTCCTACGCATATGTTCGAATTTCAACAATGACAGAGTTACAGAACTTTTTTGTGTTTCGGACTCTGTTGCTTCAAACTGGCTCTACATTAAAAAGTACGTTACGGAAGACGATTCTGATGCTTTCATTTGAAAGATGAGAAAATCAAGTACAGGATATAGTAGTGGAACAAATAAATTAGTGAATTTTAATAACATTTTGGAAGTGAAACACTTAAAAGTAAATAATTTTTAATGTGTTGTTATTAATTTTATCCTAAAAATTTATATTAAACTAGATTGTTTCTATCAAATAAAATTAAGTTTTTTTAACCGCTCCATAATTAGTTCTTTGACGCACAACTTCTATCTTTCTTAATTTAGCTGCAATACCGCTATAAACAATTCCAAGCAAAATCTTCAAAAATCATGATTTTTACCCCACTGCACATGTAATAACCACTTAAACTTCATCATAACGTTGAAAGGTTACATTTCTTCATGAAATAAGCCATATTTGAAATAAAAAAAAAAAATTTTTTTTTCAATCTGAATGTAATCGAGTCCAAAATTGTATATAATCGAATCACAAATAATCGAGTCTGTATTATATTATATCCGGTCCGACCTGTACTGTATTCTATTAGTCAAATCATTTCATTTGATACCAATATTGAGGGGATTGCAAAAAAACATAGTCGACCATTTTGTGGCGGCGAACTTTTCGAATTTATGTTGTTCATAGTGTAGTGTATTCTCCAAATCAAACCATTCAGCCATTTTTTTGCGGCGGCCAAATTAGATTTTTCAAGATCATGGAATACGCAATTTTATAATGACAGTAGAATTAAATGTATGTTCCAAATTTCAGATCAATCATTCAACAGGAACGGGGTCAATTTTCTATTAATTTGAGACAATTCAACAAACATTCAAACATATATAGAAGTAGGTCATGCTGAATGAAACCATTCAAAAAGTAATTAATTGTTTGGGGACTGCGGCCATCTTGAAATTGGATTTTTCATTATGTGCTATGTTCTACTAGTCGAGAACATTCTTTTGATACATTTTTGGGCATTTTTCATAAATAACTGTGTTCTACTAGGCAAGTCTTTTCATTTGATACCCATATTGATGGGGTTCTGAGAAAATAGGTAATCCGCTATTTTGAAGTGGCCGCCATCTTAGATTTGCATTTTTCATAGATAACTGTATTCTACTAGTCAAGCCCTTTCATTTTATACCCATATTGATGGGGTTGTGAAAAAATATATATGGCGCCATTTTATGGTGGTGGCCATTTTGAATTTGATTTTTTCATAGATAACTGTATTCTATTAGTCAAGCCCTTTCATTAGATACCCATATTGATGGGGTTCTGAGAAAATATGTAATCCGCCATTTTGTAGTGGCCGCCATCTTAGATTTGCATTTTCCATAAATAACTGTATTCTACTAGTCAAGCCCTTTCATTTGATACCCATATTGATGGGGTTGTGAAAAAAATATAAATGGCGCCATCTTGCGGGGGCGGCCATTTTGGATTTGCATTTTTCATAAATAACTGTGTTCTACTAGTCAAGTCCTTTCATTTGATACCCATATTGATGGGGTTATGAGAAAATATGTAATCCGACATTTTGTAGTGGCCGCCATTTTGGATTTGCATTTTTCATAAATAACTTTGTTCTACTGATCAAGCCCTTTCTTTTGATACCCATATTAGCTATTCAATATAGAATCATTATACAAATTATTCAAAATTTCCGAAAATCAAAAATAAAATACTCCGGATAAAGGGTGTGTCACATCAAATTGCATCACGGAAAAAACGCTGTAGAAATTCGCCCAGTAGACCGATCCTTTTGAAAATTTTAGACAGTAAAATAAAAACTATTAAACAACTTTTGGCATTTTCTTTTTATTCATACTTCGAGCCCAAGCCCGTATGCTCGCACCTTCCTTTTTACCCCGTCCATAAGGTTCTGTACAACGTCAGGTTGTAGTTTTTTTTGAACAGAAATCCATTTTCTCTTGAAGTCCGCCTCCGATTGACAACTTTTGGGTTCTTCCGGAGGGCCTGCTTCATAATCGTCCAATATTTCTCTATTGGGCGAAGCTTCGGCGCGTTGGGCGGGTTCATTTCCTTTGGCACGAAGGTGACCCCGTTGGCTTCGTACCACTCCAACACGTCCTTTGAATAGTGGCACGAAGCGAGATCCGGCCAGAAGATGGTCGGGCCCTCGTGCTGCTTCAATAGTGGTAGTAAGCGCTTCTGTAGGCACTCCTTAAGGTAAACCTGCCCGTTTACCGTGCCGGTCCTCACGAAGGGGGCGCTCCGCTTTCCGCAAGAGCAGATCGCTTGCCACACCATGTACTTTTTGGTAAACTTGGATAGTTTCTGCTTGCGAATCTCCTCCGGAACGCTGAATTTGACCTCTGCGGAGAAGAACAACAGGCCCGGCAGCTGACGAAAGTCCGCTTTGACGTAGGTTTCGTCGTCCATTACCAGGCAATGCGGCTTCGTCAGCATTTCGGTGTACAGCTTCCGGGCTCGCGTCTTCCCCACCATGTTTTGCCTTTCGTCGCGGTTAGGAGCCTTCTGAACCTTGTATGTACGCAGGCCCTCCCGCTGCTTGGCCCGCTGGACGAATGAATTTGACAAATTCAGCTTATTGGCGACATCCCGGACCGAACTTCTCGGATCACGTCTAAACTGCTTAACTACGCGCTTGTGATCTTTTTCACTGACGGAGCATCCATTTTTGCCGTTCTTCACCGTTCGTTTTAGTACTCTGCTGACCGTGGATTGGACGATTCCCAGCATCTTACCGATGTCCCGATGTGACAACTCCGGATTCTCGAAATGAGTGCACAGGATTAATTCACGACGCTTTTTTTCGTTTGACGACATTTTTCCAAATTTACGAAAAATTGACAGTGAAGCATGGCCAACGTGATCTATACACTCTTATCTGATTACAAGCGAAAGCTGAAGATATAATTCCTAAAAATTAAATTTCTACAGCGTTTTTTCCGTGCAATTTGATGTGACACACCCTTTAATCGAGTCTAAAATTCCAGATAATCGAATCCTGGATAATCGAGTCTCCGGGTAATCGAATCCGACCTGTATTTGGCTTCGGCCAAACAGTGTATGAGCACCCTTGGGTCGTGTATCACACACAAAACAAAATTTGTATTTTCTTAGAAGACATTGCAAATCCTTTCTGTTTGGCATATTCAATGCCAGCAAGGGTATAGTTATTGACAGTAGTGATAAGTAAACACTGAACAAATGTAAGTCAAAATGTGAATGTAATTTTTGTGAATTCAAATCATGTCAGATCATTGTACTGTAATTTTATTATATATTTATTATTTTTATTCAGGCTGTTTTGGCGTTGGCCTGACGAGGTCGAGAACTTAATATTGTAACGAATGAACTTAATACTATGTTAATAATACATAACCGATTACTCGCACGTTTGCACTTAGGAAGCGTTTTTTTCTCAAATTTGTTTTCCTTTCCGTTGTAACAACGACAAAAATCGTGACAAACTATTCATTGGAAAAATAGAAACGCATTGTTCATATAGGACTACGAAATTATTAGCAGCGAGAACAAACATTGTAGAAAATCAAGAATTAAACTCTTTAGTACAAATATTTGGAAGCACAAACAGTGACCAATAATTGAATGAAACATTTGCAAAGCAACAAAAAGCCAATTTGAGCAGATTGTGAAATAAACTCTCAGCACTGAATTTATTGAATATCCGGGTAGATTTTCAGAACATTTTAACAATATTAAATTTCGAATGTCCCAAAGAAATGGTTCCCAAATTACGTACGTACAACGGAAACAGAAAATCCGAACTGCATCGGTGGTAAAGTGACGGTGACATCGTCAGAAACCACTGCGGAACAAGTTTTTACCTTTAGTTTCCGCGCGGCCGTCGATGTTGATGCATGGCCGGGATATCCATATGTTGCCCGATGTTTAGGATTGTCGTAATGGACCCACTTTTCATCGCCAGTAACGATTCGATGCAAAAAATCTTTTCTTTCATGCCGTTGGAGCAGTTGTTCGTTCGTGAAAAAACGACGTTCGACGTCTCGTGGCTTTAATTCATACGGCACCCAATGTCCTATCTTTCGGATCGTTCCCATTGCTTTTTGAACGATCGGATATGGTTTGCTGAGCTATTCAAAGTGAATCTGCAAGTTCTTGTTGCATTTGTGACGGATATTGATCGTGTAAAGCCTCCAATTCTTCATCTTCAAACTGTTTTGGCGGTCCGGAACGTTCTTCGTCTTCCAAGTCAAAATTACCACTTTTAAACCGTGCAAACCACGTCTGACACGTTCGCTCGGTTGGAGGATGGTCACCATAAACTTTCACCAAAACACTCTCGTTGGGACGAAATTCAACATATTCGAAGTGGCAAAAAACTATGTTGTTTACGCTTTAACTTTTTGACATATACTGAAAAAGACGCGCAATGACAGTAGCTTTCCAACGAATGTCTGGAAATTTGAATCACTGGAATAATAATCAAGTTACGCCATCTGTTGTAAAACCGAAGAAGCTTACCGTGTTGGAGGAAATATGAGTTTTCCACAGCAATTGGGAATTTTTTTACTCAAGTGTAACTTTTGAAAAGGGCGTGTCGATTTTAGTTAGAGAAATTTTTGATAATCCATATCTCAAAAACCATGAATCGTATCGAAATAGTGTCTTAGAAAGAAATATGAAAAAAATATACACTGAGAAAAAAATTAGTACTCTTTTTTTTTGGCAATATCTAAAATATGTATTTTATATATTTTTATTTTTGAATGAAAAAAAAAGTCGTGCAGATAAATGAGTCCAAGATGGTAAAACTATTGTTGACAAACTTTGTAGAACATCGATTTTTTATGAATTTTCGAAACTTCGAATTTATGTTTGTTAACAACTATTTTAGCTTATTATCAATTTCCTTCTAAATGCAGCCGTTCTCGAGACGAGATAATTGAAAAAAAAAACATTTCTGATTTATTGTCTTTTTTAATTTATTTCTTTTTAAAATTTATTTATGTGTTTTGTAATTTTTCATACAAAATAGAAGTCATGTAGAAAATTTAAAAAGTGAGTCCAAGATGGTAAACCTATTTTAGACGAACTTTGTGGAACATCGATTTTATGATTTTATGATCTTCATAAATCTCCTTATAAATGCAACCATTCTCGAGATATTAAAAAAAAATTCTAACTAGCTGACCCGCCGAACTTCATTTAAGGGGGTATTCTAGTGTAGAGACACGAATTTCGGACGTTTCCTCGAGCTCCGTAAAAATAAAACAGAGTATTTTCATGATCCATTATATCATTATTTTTTCATCTATCTTTTAACAATAAAACAAAATTGAACGAAAAACAAAATTCATAGCTAGAATAGTTACAAACTGATGAAGTGAGGGGGTTCAAAAAAATTAGTGGGTTATATCTATGATATAACCGCAAGGTTCACGTGGAACTACCTTAGCTGAGCAATCATTCGTTTGTATTGATTAAATTCTTGATTGAATGAAACAGTTTCCAAATTCAATTGAGTTCAATATATTTGCTCTGTGAGTGAAAAAAATGAACAAATGCCGTGTAAAGTCAATTCATTTATTGTGATTGATTGTTCTTCGTTACAAGTAAATTTAATGACGGACCTTTTACGTTTGGTATGATGACTAGAACAAAATATATGTACGGAAGAATTATCAAACGTTTGATGAACCAGCCTAAGGCTGAAAATCTTTCCAATAAAGACAAAAAAAAAATTATCAAACGATTATTTTATTTTACATTTCCCTCTGAAGTTTACATCCCAAAAGTGTACATACTTCTCGAATCTCGAATTTGCTTGTAACTGGGAAGTTCATTCGCTTCTAGTGGCTGCACGATTTTCCCAGGTTCCTAAGTTTAGAAGATCATGTTAGGACAGACATATTCCACTCTGCACAAAGGCAAGCGAGGACAAAAGTACTCGCAGTTTGCATTTATTTGCAGAGCCGATTTCCCCAGAAACCACGGTTTTGAAGTCTGTGTTAGGGAAACACATTTCAATCGGAACAAAAATACCCCCGATTTGTATGAATTCGCAATGCCGATTTTCCCACGCTTCATGGATTTGAAGTCTGTGTTAGGGAAACACATTCCAGTCGGAACAAAAATACCTCCGACTTGCATGAATTTGAAATACCGATTTCTCCAGGCACCTTGGTTTAGAAATCTCTATTATTATCTCTAACACATTTCGGTGGGAACAAAAGCTCCCCCTACTTTCGTGTGTTCTTTTTCTTCTTTTTGACTTTAAGAGGGTTTAAACTTTTCAGTTCACTCGCCTCTAGGCTCTTTCGTGTGCTTGCAATGCCGATTTCGCTGCTTGGTTTTAAAGTCTGTGTTAGGGAACATTTTTCGATGAGAACAAAAGTCCCCCTACTTTCATGTATTTGCAATGCCGATTTCCCCAAGGCTGCTTGGTTTAGATGGCTGTGTTAGGGAAACCGTAAATCGGGCCAATCAAAACGATGCAGTTAGGGCGTTTAGATAACGCCTAATATTTTACAGTTATTCAATTGTTTATCTAATGAAAAACAACATTTTGTTAGTTGCGATAGATGCGTAGAAATATTCCCTATCAAGTGATGCAAACATCTCTCCTATCCAGTACGAAATGTTCGAGCTATAAGCATTCGAAATCTTTCATTTTTTCCTGCATGTTCTGTGTTTAGGTTTTCATTTTACCCTCCATATATTCCGGTTAGATGTAGTCCCACGCCAAAAAAAATTTTGCCATGGTGTACACGATTCCAGCCCTTATGGTTATCTGAAACAATACGAACAGATTTTGAATCAGTAAAGATGCCGCAATCGCATGAACCTCGGACAAGTCAGACACATGTTTTTTTCATAAAATGGCAGCCGTTTGAAAAACAATATGCGGTTTCAAACGTTTTTGCGTATGTTTCCCGATTTTTTTTAAAATAGCAAAATTAAAAAAATATCATTTCTCAGAGTTTCATGCGATAGAGAGATGTAGAATTTGAGACACCGTGTACACCAGTTTATAAAAACTTGTTTCGAGGGAAACGCGTTTGAAGTTCATTGTTATGGCCATACCAGGTTAGATACCATATCACTAATAAAGGCTCTAGCTCGGTAAATAATGGGATTTTCGATAATTCTTTTCTAGGATATATTCTTGAAAGCCTAAACTACAGAAATATGAAGGAACAAATTTTTGATTTTTTCAAATTTCAAGACTAGAACACTAAATAAATATTTTCGAACACTCAAGCTCCGTACAGCGGTAGCACTCCAGCGGAGCACACCGCCGTATTGAAAGGGTTAAACTACTTGCAAATAACATGTTTCTCCGTTATATGGAATAAATGTTTGATACAGAAAATATGATAGTATAAAGACAGCCCTAAATCAGAAAATTTCTTCCTCGAGTTTTGCTCTTACATTGGGCGATACATTTTTATTTATATAGATAGAAGAACAATGAGCGGTTTATCACATTCAAACCAATTTCTTCTTTCAAACAAAGATCAATTCCGTTAAGGCAAACATCAAATGGACTAACAACGCTTGTCACTATGTAATTGTAGAAATTTGTGTTTCATTTGTATGGCAGACTCGCCCTCGCCCCTTACCTGGAGTGTTTATTCACCATAGATACGTTCCGTGCCCCCCAAACCTTCACATGCCAAATTTGGCTCCATTTGCTTGATTAGTATTCGTGTTATGCAGAAATTTGTGTTTCATTTGTATGGCAGGTGGCCCTTAGAGAGGGGGGAGGAAGTTTTGAAAATTCATAAAAATTCGATGTTCCACAAAGTTTGTCAAATATAGTTCCACCATCTTGGGTTCACTTTTTAAATTTTCTACATGATTTCTATTTCAGATGAAAAAATTTAAAATAAATTTAAAAATACATATTTTAGATATTGCAAATTAAAGTTATTTTTGTAAATAAAAAAAAGAGTATTATTTTTTTTCTCAGCGTATGTATTTTTTACATTTTAACATCAATACTCTATAATTCTTTCTAGGACACTATTTCGGTACGACTCATAGTTTTTGAGATATAAATTATCAAAGATTTCACTTGCTAAAATCGATACGCTATTTTAAAATGTTACACTTGAGTCCACAAATTCCCAATTGCGGTGGAAAACCCATATTTCCTCCAACCCAAACGAAATACAAACTTTCATTCGAATTAAAAATATATGTATTTAAATTTTTAGGACGATTTCATTTAGAATTGCTCAAGAGTGTTATATAACACTCGGAAAACCTTTCGCATCGCGAAAATCATATATTTCCAGTCGCTGGAGGCTTTGAATTCAGATATTTCATTCGCCTTTAGTTTGTTTTCCAAATTTATAAAAATAGTTTGCTTGCGAGGCATATAACTCGTAGACATTTTATCTTTGGAATGAAGTTATAATCATGTCACTTCGTTTAGTCGACTAAGAGGTTTTGAGGCTCAAAACTTTGTGTCTTCAACGTAACGCTCTCGTTTTCGAATTTCCCGAAATATTCATTCATACATTCATTGAGAGTTCAGATTGTTATTGTTATTGTTATTGTTATTGTTTATTCTCACAAACTTAAGACATTTGTCTTTTATGTTCAAGATACAATATGGTGATTAATGAAGTGCGTCATTCTCAAAAACATCCCTAATTGACTGACAAAAACATTTCTTATTCACTGGCAAAAATGCTCTAAACAACCTCTATTAAAACTCTTAAATTGAGTTGAGATTCAGATTCAACTTCAAACGAATGATCACAAAACCAACGCTATTCTTACGTGAACCTTGCGGTTATATCACATACATAACCCACTTCCTGTTTTTTCTCTTATTTTTGGATCCCTTGAAAGAAATATTTCCCTTTATTCCGCGCGGCGAGTGACGTTAGATTGCAAAGTTTACTGCTTTATTCTGGGAGCAACCTAACTTTTCACCTCCTATTTGACGCTCGAGTCGATAACAAATGAGGACAAGACTTCAAATCCCACCTAGTGACGGACTATAGTCACGCCATTCGCCTACGGGAATGCAGTCACTTGAGCCATCTCACGTCATTCGCCACGTGGAATAAGGGGGATTATTTTTCATTGGGGTCCGTACATTTTTTTATCCCATTTGTTCATTTATTTAGGCACATTATCATTTTAGCTGCAACAGAGTCGGCTTTGAATCGTGTACATGTACATGTTTATGGTTCTATGAATTGTAAATTACACAGTAGTAGTAGCCATTTAGGCGTAAGAGTATTTTTTCCTGCTCCAAAACATTATGGGAAATCGATCGATCGCTTAGTAAGCCAACTGGCTATGAACGCCCCCAACCATACATTTTTGTTCTTCATGTTTTGGACCACCCTCCTCGTTTTAAATTTTTTTTGTGTCCTGCTTCAGATGGGGGCCTATAATATAAAATTGGATGATAAATAAGGCTTTTCTGTAAAAGACCAAATTTCCGGTATATATTTAACAGACTGAACAATCCAATTGAACCTGCAAATTGCAAAACAGAAAACACCACATGCATTCTGGTTCGAATATCACTGCGGATTATCTGCTTAGAAATGTTCTCAACACACGATGCACCCTAGCATCATCCTGCTCTAGTACTGGGAATCATACACGCGTATATACTGCACTAAATTCTGATGTGCAATGCAAATTTCTGTGAATTCCAATGAAACGCTTTCCTTTGTGCATTCCCACCGGCTCGAATGAAGCCGCTTCCCGGAGCGACGGAATCTTCAAGCAGAGCGCTGTGACTGACGAAATTACGGAACCGTTGATGTTTCTGCACGATAACATAATTAATTTAGGTGAGTGAAGGAAAGCGCTGGGAAGAGCTTCGATCGCGTTCTCGTGTTGCCATCGAGATGCCTCGACCCCGAAAGGGGTCAATCATTCTGAGGCTGTTCGGAATTGCGAGACTGCCAGCCGCTGAGGACGAGAACGAGAAGTCAAGCGAATCGATCCTCGAGGGAAGACAATTAGTGTGCAAGGAAGTTGCTGTTCGCTCTCCACCCTGTTCATTGAATCCTTCCCACCGAGGAGTACCGTGACGATGATGATGACGATGATGATGGTGGTGTGAGAAAGTATGAGAAGAAAGTTCTAAATTAAAACGTTACCCTTCTGGAAATCCGATCTTCCGGAGGGATAGAAGTTTCATTATTGGGAAATAAGAGCATGTCAACGGTTAAAAACGTATTCGATTCCTGTCGTCAACTTTCCTCGATATGATAGGCTGACTGCGTGGAATGAATTCGGACACCTGCTGACAGGTGACACTTTTTCCCGGAGGTTTGAATAGCGCTCGAGGGTTTACTAAAAATTCGACAGGTTCAGGTGAAATAAAAACTTTCACTACACTTGAAAAGAATTCCGAGAAGAAAAAGCAAATCTTAAAATAGACAGTCGGTGGTGAGCCGTTTGCAATCTCGTTAGCAACCATCATTGTCAATTATTGTCGCCTTAATCCTTGTTGTTTACCAGCTGTGAGTGAGCCCTCGGGGATTTTAATTAAACAATTTAATGGCTGCCTGTTATATCAGGGAATGTGTTTTCTCCCGCTGAATTTCACCCGCACATGAGCACGCGGAAATAACGCAGATTGGGCAGCACGAAACTTCTCCACTCATTAGGCACGATGTCGTTTGAGTCTAGTTAACCCCGTTTCATTGCAAACACTTCACTTTGTGTCGTAATTGCTCATCCTTAGCCGAGGCTCGTCATCTGCAGACGGCAGCAGCACATAAACGTTAGAATATTACGACAAGCTGCAGCATTGACCTTTGCCATAGCTAAGATTTAAATTTATGCCGCGGTTTGCTGTTCGGAATGGGTGTGTTGTGGTTTGTATGCCGCGAAGGAGACGGAACAATAGCCGTGGCATCACACGAATCGCGGCAGCAGCGCTAATCGTCTTGACCGGAGCAATGTCGCGAAATTTTATTGCCGTCAGCTCGAGGAAGATTTGTCTCTTGTGGTGGGAACAAATTCTGTTTGGTAGTCGTAAAGATGGATTTAATGGAAGTGCCAGCAGCTTCGGCTGCTGCGGATTCTCCTGTGAAGGTGAAGTTTATTTTCTGACCACAATCAACATACAACGACAAATTGGTGCTAAACTCGCGCGGGAAATTCCAACCAACCCTCATCGGTGAATCAACCTGAAATCAATACCACCATAAAACCATCCCACCGAGAGAATCCTATGAAATTGATCCCGGTTAAGCCCGGGCAGTTCTTGAATCCCGCTCATGATGAAGTACATTTACTGGGCTTCTCAAGCGCCTCTGTGCTATCCGAAAGGCTCTTGAAGATGATGCCAGAAGATAAAATTAATTTACTCGGATCATCGTTGGCATCAGACAGCGGCCTGTTGGCGTTCCTCTGCTCGTTGACTTGTGGAGAGGATGGTTAATTTCCGCGCAATGCGATATGATTTCGACGCTCCAACACTGACTCTGACGCTTATATACACCGCGTAATTGTTTTTACTTGACTATAGATAGAGTATCCCATCAGCGTGAGGAATAAAAAATCCCCGCCAAACAGATCGGATTTGATTGTACGTGTACCGTTCAAAGGATTATCATGGAAGAGTGATTAATCGTGGTACTGAATTGCAGAGAGATGAGTTTTATTTTACTGTGCCATCTATTGAATCTTCGGAATATACTTTGTCTCTGCGTTTGTTCACGTACAGCTCGCTGATTGCGAATCATGGTTGGTCTTGAACAAAAATTTATTAGTATTCATTTCTAGTTTAGTTTAGACTCTAGTTGTTAATACTACCATAAGGCGTTGAAATTATTTAAACTTTTATGTTTTTAACGATTTTTCTCAAAGAGAAATTATGATCATGGTTTTACGAATTTAGAAATCACAATTTTTGAATGAAAAATTCGAATTTGATGTTGCATTTAGCATTGTTTGAGTTTACTGTCATCATATTGATCCATTCATGATTTAGGCTTTCTTCAGAATATTGCCTTTTCGTGGTAAAATGCCCACGAAAGTGTTCACCTCAACACACTCAACATAGAGAAACTTTATTTCTGCGCGAAGGACACAATAAACAAACTGCAGCGCGCCAAGCGGTTGCCATAGAAATCATGTGTACAAAATAACATTAGTGAATTGGACAACTCATGATCAGAATTGAGGTCATCGAAATGCGTTAATTTAATGGTTTAGCTTTGTAAATCTTGTACAAATGGTGTACAAGCATAATGTTTACAATATGTGTACTGCCGTTCTACGCATAATTGTCCCATGTTGCTTTTTGACGATTTACACTTTTCTTCATAAAACGTTGTTTCAATGCATAATCTTACGGAAAACACAAAAAAACATATAGTTTATTCCTAACTTTTAGAAAAACAACATCAAGCTGTCCGATGTTGATATTCTATTCATAACTGTCCCACCATGTATTTTTTGTAGATCCATATCGAATAATTCGGCTCAAGTACAAGAATTTCATGTCACACTTTCAGCAGGCCTAATGCACTCTTTTCTGGTTTTGAAGAACGAACTAATTCTCAAACAAATAATAAAAAGTTTAACAGAACACGTGTACACCTTGTTAGCGAATGCCTAATAACAATGAGATTTATTGCTGATTAATGGTCAGCTGCATCCCAATAGGAAGTATCCCGTGTCGGGCACAGGTACAGATCATTGAAGACAGCAACATCACAATTACGAAAACACTTGTAATACTAACCTCGAGCCAACCGCGAGTAATCGGTTACATATTACTGACATAGTTATAAGGCAAACATTGTCGAAATATTGAACTCCCGGCCCCGTCAGGTTGACGCCATATGAGCCTTAATAAAAAAATATATATTTTGGATAAAAAAAAAAAAAAAATGAGATTTATATTCTGCGAAGGTGTTGCAGATTACTCATTTCTTCATAAAACGATGTTTCTATGCATAATCTTTCGGAAAAATATATTATATTGTTTGTTCCCACTATATCAAAAAACAAAATCAAGTTCAATTGTCCCATGTTGATATTCTAGGCATAACAATCCCTCCATGAATTTTAAAACCCGTAATCAAGCTTGATTGATTCAGTGAGGGGATATCATCACATTTCATTAAACAATAGTATAGTGCTTATACAAAACCCGGTGTATTGCTAAATTGAAATACTTAATGCTTTTGGTAGACAAATATGCGAGAAAACTTTGATTGCGTTTTGCTCAGTTGCTGATTTTGGAACATGGGACAACTATGCGTAGAACGGCAGTGTAAGTCTTTTTTTATCCCATTTGTTTATTGCAGGCTCATTAGCATTTTAGCTGTAACAGAGCCAAATTTTAATCGTGTACATGTCACATGTTTATCATATCTATAATTAGCACATTACACAGTTGCCACTTTTCGGCGTAATAGTATTCCTTCTATACCATTGCATATGGTATATTACATTTCACAGTTGCCATTTTTACGGCGTTAGAGTATTCCTTTCTGTTCTTCCACTATCCAGTTAGACCGGACAGCGGAGACAGTTGATTGATCATTGTTGAGTTATTTATAGAACAGCAGCCCGATGTGTCTTGCAGAGCAGAGCAGTTGTAGGGATGAGCGATCTTATTTCGACCGTGGATCGATCTCCATCGCTGATGATTGTTGCATGGACGTAGTTATTCTGTAACAACACAAAGATGGTCAATGAGGGCCCTGAGTTTTGAAAGTGTAAGTGTTATAATTCACAAAAGGTCTGAATACGTGGCAAATAATCATTTTGTGATTGATTGAAGGCTAACTGAAATGAGAGGCGCATCAACACCAATAGAAGGTGTATTTAATATTCCTTCAAAAGATGTGAATTCGTAAAAATATACTATAAAACTACTGTAAATCATGGAAAAGACAATTCTATTTGCATGTTTTCAAACATTCGAATACCTGAATGTCTTCATGTGTTGATATTTCACGATTTTAAACATTTCTAAAATCGCCTAAAAGTTTCGACTCCGCACTCTGTTCCTTCAATTTTTTTTTTCGATTGTGAAAAAGTTCTATTTCCATTTTCGTTAAGTTTACTAATTTCCCTCCTAAAACTTGTGTACATTTTGGCCCATACCTTTTCTCAGACTCTTTTCCGGCCAACACAAATTTGGTTGAAGATGGATAACAGTATTCTCTATCCAATGACTATTATCTCAAAAATGTGTTTTGGATCAAATAACTTTTTTACATTTTTCTTTAACATAATTAATTGCTTCCATACAACTTGGCCTATAACTTTTCTCATACACTTTTTCGATTAATAGAATTGTGGCTGGAAGATAGGTAAAATATTTCTCTATCGAATAACTTCGATAACTCTTTTTATGATTTCAAAAATTCTGTATACTATCCTATATTGACCCATGCTCACGTTTCAGTCTACAACTTTTCTCTGTCACGATCAAGAAAAAAAAGAATTATGTGGAAAAATGAATGATTCAATACTCTATCTAATGAGTATGATTTTGAAGGTTGTTACTTGATGAACAATCAAATTATTTCAACTGAATTAATTCATTATTCATTAAATCCAGCAAGACGTTGCACAGAAACTTGCACGCAACAATACATTTTATACGCTAATTTCACACAAGTCCGTAAAGAAGGATCGAAAACGAGAAATCTCGTGAGCGGTCCGCAAAATGTTAAAATAAAACTTATAATTATAAATTGTGAAACTGATGAATCTGAGTGATAAATGGGATTGAAATTGATACCAATCTACTGAAACACAACGTACAGTCATCAGAAGATTATGCGTTGATGCGTTTGTTTGTGAAAAAAATGAACCCAACGTAAACAACAACAAAGTGTCGAAACTATGTAAACCAGGGAATACCATGGAGTTCAAACAATGTCAGGGAAAATCATGGAATTTCATCATCCTGGGAAAAATGCAATTCCACCGATTACAATTTTAATTATTGGTTATGTTACCAAAAATATTGAATTTGACTAGTTTGACTCTATAGTTTAATTAGGTCCAACTAGGGCGTTATAAAATGAGTTTTATGATATTGTTCGACAATGTCCCGTATTATTTGCATAATATAAGCTATACATCATCGTTTGTTTAGACGAGTCTTTGTCATAAAATTTTATCACAGACAAATCCTGCAGATTCGTACTGAGGAATGTTAAAAGCGCTGGTTTAAAAACATATGATGCGTAGATGTATTCTGCGACGAAAATCTTATCCTCTCTTGATTCTTATCTGGAAAACGTTTTTCCACACTCTTGACTATATTGACACATTTTGGACGTATCAGACTTAGCGTTGAAACAATACTTCGAATTAGTTGCTAGCAACAAAAGCAACAAGTTTGATCCTTATGATCCAAGAAATGAAAGACTTTTTGTAAAGAATAAGTTTATGGAAATTTTTACAATAGTAAAGATGGTCTTCTCTCTTCAGTCCCCAACGCTTTTCCATTATTTCATCTTTCATTAAGGAGGCCATATCAGAAAACAGGTCACGTTTTAATGAAATAATTTTAACGTCAATAATTAATTTTGCTTCGAACGGATTTTGAAGATTTGCATACCAATCGAATCGAATCGCTGGCTTATAAATATTGAATATCCTTTGAAAAAAATATTCGCTTTCCATGTGGTGGTCATCGAAGCAACATCGTTGCCGGTGAGCGTCGAGTTGGAATGAATTGTCTGTTCATTTTGTGTCATCTTCGCTTCCCATCGAGCTGTGGACGCGAGTGAATATTTCACTCACTGTGGATCTGGCGTTGCAATGAACACACCGAGCCGAGCCACGTAGGAAAAAACAAAGCTGGGCTATATCGGCTCATATATTATGCCCCCTGAAACATCGACATGCCACATTTGGTTCCATTTGCTCGGTTAGTTCTTCAGTTATTCAGAAATTTGTGTTTCATTTGTATGACAGCCTATATAATATTTCTAAAAAATCCTACGTACAATAACAGAAAATATATCCAAGATCAAGTGAAAATTTATTGGTTGAAATCGATTTACCACCAGTTTACAAGGTTTTGGCTGCAAGGGTTCAACAAATCGGATGCGGCTATTCAGAGGACAGTCCAATTGACACCTTTACTTAACAATATGTACCTGATAAAACTGTGATATCAGATTAATTATAGTAATTTTTCTTCTCGTTTAAGAAACGCGAAAATCACATACTTTTTATGGTGTTTATAGCGTACTACCCCCTCAATGAAGTTTCTGTTCCAAACGGATGCCTTTTTTACCAAAAATCTGATAATTGTACACCTAGTATTTCATAAAAACGTCATATGTTTTACATTCTAACCTCCTGTAAGTGAACCAAATCCTACGCCAAAACCATCAATATATGTCTGTGGTATCATTGAGTTACGCGCATTCACTAGAGTTTTTTCGTTTTGACGGTACTTTTGGTTTGCAATATGTGTACATGAATTTCAGTAACGGGTGTTAAATAAAAAATGAGAATTTTTTCAATACCTTTCAGTCACTCAAATAAAGAGCGTAAAATTTTCTTTCTCCACGAAAATTGCTCTTTGGGCTCCCTAGAAACAGTAGGCGTGTTTGGTTTTGCTAGTTTGAATTTAGTCAAAGCAAATATGGCGTCGAAACAGCACGTGCTCCGCGAACGCATTGTACGGTTCTACGAAACGCATTTCCAGCAAGGAAAAAAGTTCACGGTGGCACATTTTAAGGAAGAAAATGTACCTGTCAGTACGGTATATCGTATGCTGGGTTCCCTGAACGTAGAACGGAAGGTCGGAAGTGGTCGTCCGGTGACGATAATGACGAAGCAGAGGAAGACATCGTTGAAGAAGCTGTTTGACAACAAGGACGCCAGCCTTTGGCTGAAAATCTCTTTAATGAAGAAATTAAAAAAAAAAAAATGTTCTCAAATGGTTCTCAAATGGGGATCAACACTAGGGTAGGAGCCTGCCCGTTGGTCTCAAATGTTCCTATCTCACGCCTCCACGAAGATCATATGACGAAATTTTAGATCGGGCGTGAACTGGAAACACACACCTGGTCTTGGCTCCGAGAACGGGTGTCGAAAGTGGCTAAGTGAGGGGGTGCGAGCGAGTCAGAGCGCTATATCTCTCCCGGGGAAGGCTTCCCGGGTCATGGAGGCCTTGCCAACCTGCTGTCTCCCGGGCAAAGGAGATACACCCAATAAAATGGAGCTACGAAGAGTAATAAGAATGCGATCACCCCAGGAGGGTCCCCGAACTGGAGCTGGTCCTGGAACGGGCGTAAGAGCGAGCGACCAGCGGCTGGAGGGCGAGGTGCAAGAGCGGGCCACCAGCCGGGTTCAACCCGAAGAGCTACCGCCACACGGAAACAGCAGCCATCGACATCATCTAAGAAACGCTGCGCCTACGAGACGTGTTGTGACTGCTAGACGACAGTCGTCCACACTTGTGGGTACCACTAGGCGCCGGATCATGTGGACACACGAAATGAATGAATTCGTGATCCGCGCCTATTAAATCTGCACTGCTTTGGAGACGGACATGAGCGGTCGCCCTCGAATACTAACAATGTTCGAGGAAGCGTATCCAGAGTTCGTCGGGAGGCTTGATCAAAACGCGATGAACGCTAGGCGTAGAGCGATAGTACGCAACAACATGCTCTCCCAAACGCAAGTCGACGAGATCAAGCAGCAGGTGCAGAGAGAACTAAGCTCCAGAACGAACAGAGCAAGCGATGTGTCGAGACGAAGTTCAGTACGGCTGAGCATTTCATTCGCGAGTGGGGCACGCGAATCAGCACCAGTGGAGGCCACAGTACAACAACCCCCTGAGCCGGAAGACCCACAGCCAGATCAACAACTACTACGCGATCTGGTCTTCCACTACGACGAGGCGATTTCACAGTTCCGCGACACAGACCCATTGTCGCGCCCCAGGATCCCGAAGTTGCAGCATTCCCGCAGGCTGACAAGTGCAGTAAAGCTCATGAACGAGCACGTTCTTCCGCTGCACTTGGTTGATGCTGGGAAATTGGAGGAGCTGCAACTGAAAGTTTACTGTGCTGCTGTGGCGACCGCCAAAAGTTTAGGATACCGTATTAGGCCAAGAGGTGGACTGCTCCAACATCTCCGTAAAAGGCGTGAGCCTCCATGGCGAAGGAGATTGGAGCAACGGATCCTAAACAAGCGCGCCGCAATTGGAAGACTGGTGGCGTACAAAAGAGACAGCAGATCGGCGAAATTATGTCGCCAAGTTGCTGAGATCTTGCGGCCTACTAAACTTCGCCAGCTGGGAGCTCACCAGCTGACGAAAAAACTCGACACACTGGTAGAGCAATTGAGCGTCCTAACTAAACGGCTGAAACGTTACTCTGACTCTGCAAAGCGCCAGGAACAAAATCGGATGTTCAGAGATAACGAAAAAGCATTCTACGACCACATTAGTGACGAGAAGCCCGACTACCGCGAAGGTTTGCCAGATATTAGCGATGTGACGAACTTCTGGGCTGGTATTTGGGAAACCCCAGTACAACATCGCGAAGGGCAAATGTGGTTAAGACGGGAGGAGGAGAGTTGTGGTGAAATTGGAGAGATGCCAGCTATCATCGTCGGAGAGAACGATGTCCGCGAAGCCTCGCGGTACCTGAGGAACTGGGTAGCACCGGGCCCCGATGGTGTTCAGAACTTCTGGCACAAGAAGCTGACCGTCGCACATCAAAAGATAGCTGAGTGCTTCAACAAGGTGCTACGTGACCCACACAACCTCCCTGAATTCGCCACCCGTGGCGTCACATTCCTCCTCCCGAAAGACAGCAACACATTGAACCCATCAAAGTACAGACCGATAACGTGCCTATCGAGTCTGTACAATATATTAAGCAGCATCATAACCGCCAAAGTTTCTGCCCACTGCGAACAACACCATATTATCGCAGAAGAGCAGAAAGGATGCAGGAAAAATACGCATGGCTGCAAAGACCAGGCCATCATCGACGCAGCCATAGTCGGCCAGGCGGTATATAACCAGCGGAACCTAAGTATGGCCTACATCGATTACAGGAAGGCTTATGACTCCATACCTCACTCGTTTCTCGTCCGGGTATTGGAGCTCTACAAAATTGATCCCGTTGTCGTTAGGTTCCTGCAGCATGCGATGAGGCAGTGGAGTACGTCTCTGCACCTCAGTGA
The DNA here is from genome assembly GCF_029784135.1 of Toxorhynchites rutilus septentrionalis. Classification (NCBI taxonomy): domain Eukaryota; kingdom Metazoa; phylum Arthropoda; class Insecta; order Diptera; family Culicidae; genus Toxorhynchites; species Toxorhynchites rutilus. The sequence continues at coordinate 292,895,047 of NC_073746.1, forward strand.
TGGGGAAAATGTGTTGCAGTCTAGAACGCTGCAGATAAAGAGGGGGATATTCCAAGGCGACTCTTTCAGCCCGCTTTGGTTTTGTCTGGCACTGAACCCCCTCAGTAGGACGCTCAATAGAAACGGTCATGGCTATAAAATAAGGTATGGCGACGGCGCCCACGAAGAAGTGACCCATACCTTCTACATGGATGATCTCAAGGTCTACGCTGATTCACGTCAGCGTCTAGGTGTAGCTATCCGGGTTGTCGAAGACATAAGCAGGGACATCTGCATGGAGTTCGGCCTTGACAAGTGCCGCTGTGTCCATCTGCTAAAAGGGCAGCTTACCGAATCCGGAGGTTACGAGGTCTATGACGGCGAGTTCATAAGAGACATGGTTCGTGGTGAATCCTATAAATATCTTGGATTCCGACAGCTCACCGGGATTCGCCACTCCGACATCAAGACGGAGCTGCGAGACAAGTTCTTGAGTCGAGTGAACTGTGTCCTGAGGACTTTCCTCAACGCGGGGAACAAGGTACGCGCGATCAACACATTCGCGGTTCCCAGTTTTGGTGTAGTCAAATGGAGCAAAACTGACCTAGAGGACCTTGAGATGAGGATGAGGAAAGCATTTAAAGAGGCCGGAATGCACCATCCTCAATCGGCACTGGAGAGAGTTTCACTGCCACGCAAAGAAGGGGGACTTGGAATAGTCGACATATCTGCACTGTGTGTTGCCCAGGTACGACAACTGCGCGAGTACTTCGCAGAACGCGCCAACCAAAACGCGCTATACCGGGCTGTCTGCGCCGCTGACAGAGGATACAGCGCTCTGCACTTGGCGCAAGCGGAGTACCAACTAAACTGCAATCTGCAGACTGTGGCTGTGGCTAACGCGTGGTGAACTCTCTTCAGTAGTAGAAGCCGACATGATAGCCATCCAGGACAGGATAATGCCGACGAGAAACTGCAGGCGGTACGTCTGGCATCAAGACGTTGATGACATTTGCCGGATGTGCCATCAACCAGGTGAAAACATAGAGCACATTATGGGAGGCTGTCCCGTTTTGGCCAACGCAGCCTACACCGAGCGCCACAACAACGTGGCCCGTATTGTTCATCGACAACTGGCGCTCCAATGTGCTCTACTGGAAGACAACGTACCAAACTACCGGTACCTGCCTGCACCTGTCCTGGAAAATGACCGTTTCAAGCTGTACTGGGATCGCACTGCTCTGACCGACCTCTCGATCCACCACAACCGCCCAGATATAATGGTTTACGACAAGAGCGACCGCAAAGTCACCGTCATCGATGTCGCTATTCCACTGAACCAGAATCTGGAGGAGACCCACGGTCGCAAAATCTGCAAGTACCGACCATTGGCCGTGGAGCTCAAGGAACTGTGGGGGCTAAGGGAGGTCCCAAGAATTGTTCCAGTCGTTCTCTCTGGAACTGGAATTGTCCCGAAGACACTTCTGGAAGCGCTAAAGGTGTTGAAAATGGAGAAGGAATTGGCCGGCATCCAAAAGTCGGTCATCCTTAGCACCTGCGCGATTGTCCGACAATTTCTCGGTCAGGACTGAAACAGCACGAGCATGCAGATACGTGCATTCCGCAGAGCCTAGTCCCCCTTTGGCATTCAGAAGCCCGGGGGCAGGTGAAAATTCTGGCTAGGTTCGCCTAGTTAAGAAGTGAGATAAGTCTGCCAAAAAAAACAAGGACGCAACCAGCCTGCGTGACGCCGGTTGGAAATATGGCTGCTCCCACGTATTGATCCATCGAACCCTCAAGATGGAAGGAATCGTCTGCAGGAAGAAGACGAGGTCGCCGGAGTACACGGAGGAGCAGATTGAGACGGTTAAATCACAGTGTCGGTGGATGACCAAAAAATACCGCGGGACGTCTTTCGTTCTGGACAACGAAAGCTATTTTCCGCTGTCCAAAACGCATATTCCAGGTAATGATAATTACTACTCCAGCGACAAGTCATCCACACCGCCTGAAGTGAAATACAAGTTCAAGCACAAGTTTGAAAAAAAGGTTATGTTGTACATCGCCATTTCCGACCGGGGCATTTCAAAGCCTTGGTTTAAGCCGAGCGGTCTGGCAATCAACCAACAAATTTATCGAGAAGAGTGCCTCGATAAAATCCTGCTGTCGTTCCTAAACGAGCATCACGCGGATGGGAAGTACGTCTTCTGGCCGGGCAAGGCGTCTTTCCATTACGCCAAGAAGACGCTGGCGTATCTTCAGGGGAGAAAGATACCGTTCGTGCCGAAAGATCGTAACCCAACAAACTTGCCCCAGTGCCGCCCAATAGAGGATTTCTTTGGCTTACTCAGTGCCCTAGTGTATAAAAACAATTGGAGGGCCAAGGACACGAAGCAACTGACTACAAGAATCCGGAAAATGGACGTAATTGCCATACAACGTTCTTGTGAGAGCATCACGACAAAGTTGCGTCGAACAGCAGACCACGGCCCTTACTCAAACATTCGTTGACATTTTTTTTGAAGAAAATACATTATGTTATTAATAAGAAATACTGAAATCGATGAAAAGAAAAAAATTTTTTATATGTGATTGAAAAAATTCTCATTTTTTATTTAACACCCGTTAATACGGAATAGCAATTGCGAAAGCTACAAGGCAAATACAAAATAGAAGTGTAATTTTCACCGATTCTGCAAGCTGCTTACAGGAGATAGAAAAAGGGAAGTTGCATCATCCTTTCATTCAAAAAATTGTAAAAGAGATGAAGGATAAACAAATCATTCTATGCTGGGTTCCTGGTCACCAGGGAATTGACGGAAACGAAAAGGCGGATGACATGGCTCGCGAAGGACGAAATGCGGAGGTGATTTGTTCCTCGGTTCCTGCACAAGATGCAGTTAGCTGGTGTAGAAGGATTTTGTAGCAAAAACATCAATTTATCTGGAACAACGCAGATACGAGAGGCCTAAAACTCATTAAGGGTACCATAACGAGATGCAAAGACAGAAAAACTAGGCGAGAGCAAATAGTACTGACCAGATTGCGTCTGGGACATACTTGGTTCAACAAAAAGCATCTGTTCGAGATGAAACCTCCCGCGATGTGTGACATTTGTAGCAAACCAATCACTGTGAACCATATACTACTCGATTGCTGTAAATACGCTATTGAAAGGAGACGAAACGGACTACCAAACAATATAAGGGATATCTTAAGTAACAACAACAATATGGAAGAAAAAGTACTGACATTTTTAAAAGACATCAAACTATACAATCATTTATGAATTACTGTAAACTTACAAAATAAAATTTAATCAATATACAGAGGCGAATGCCACATTAGGCAAAGTCTCTATAAAAAAAATAAAAAATAAAAAATGCGGAATCAGTTATCATGTGAATAAACGACCACAATTGAACATTGTCACCCATTCGCCCTCAAGTATGGGCAGTTTACTCAGAAGAGAAAGAGAAACCACAAACGTATTCCCTGAAACGGGGGGCGTGTAACAACTAACGTAAGCACTCAGCGCCTTTATACTCCCCTCGCAAACCCAAAGAGATAACCCGCATTTTCCTCCGATTACGCCCCAAATTCCGGTCGTGGGTTGTCCACAAAGTAAATCTAGAAACACGCTGAGTTCATTCACTGCACAGCGCGCACACAATCCAGCGGGAGCCATAAAGCAAATGGAGATATTCTACTCCGACCGCTCTTCCCGTCTGCCCGAGTAATTTCTATTTTATTTTTTGTATTGACAGAAAAGAATTAATGTTACAATCATGTTCGACAGAACTGTGAACGGATGGAACACCCTCCCGCGGCTGTTCTCGCCGCGGGAAAACACGCCGCCGGTGGGGACTTAATTTCCTATAATTTACCCAGATTTTCTCGGTAATAAATTATCATAATTTGTCATTAGATGCTGAAGTGAGGAAAAAAGTAGACCATCACGGGAAGTGAGAGCATCATTCTAGAGCTAGGCGGAGTCGAAGCACTCGAAAAATTTAGGAGCTTCTTTTGAAACCTGACGATCATATCGTCTTACCGTGTTGGGGACCGTGTGGAATGCGTAGGAAAACTTCGAAGGAATGTGAGTAGCATCAGGCCCCAGGACAAGACGCGGGAACCCTTGGATTTCTGATGGAAACGAGAAGGGAGGTATTTTTTCCCGCGGCTCACGCTGGGCGAGATAACATTTATTTTATCGCCAAGCGCGTGTGATTTTACAGCCGTTAAAAAAGCGAAGAAAAACTCCGGGGAAAATATTGTGTTTACGTTTTGATAAATGCTTGCATATGGGAAAGAAATGTGGGAAAACTGTTTGCTTTCAGAAGCGGTAAAAGTTGAAGCGCAGGGATTTCAGATGTTTACGAATTCAGACGATTAGGCTGATACAAATTGTTCGAGATAAATGAATGTGAGGCAGAACACTGACACGTTTTGTGTTACGAATGGTTGATTTACTGTCGGTGGGATGCTCGTTGACATTGATTCATTTTTTCTCCGACGGAGGAGGAGGGTTCGTCGGTAAACGTGCAGATGAACGTTGGCATGTTATGCTACGTGGGAATAAACATAAGAGATATGGAAAATAGACAGACGTGAGTGAAAATAGCATTAATGGAGCACACAATCTAATAGCGATATGTTATCCAAAATAAACCCAAAAAAAAGATGCTACACTTATTTATGTGAACTATTACAATTTTAAGGATAGGTTTTTATCAGTATGTTCATAAACATATACTAGAGTTATATTAAGAGGAACGCTCTTCGCAGCAGTGGAGATCGTATATGAGTCAAAACGGTGTATCTGCGCAGGACAGGAACCTAACATAGTCCCACAAAAATCCAACGGTATTGACTCGCACTTGGACGACAACATTACGCGAAATGATTGGGGGATATTACACCATTTTGTAGAAACTACGGTTGCACTGAGATGTGATAACGGTGGTGAATATCGCAGCAAAGAGTTCAAGATCTTTTGCAAACAGAAAGAGATGCAAGCCGGATGGACATTTCTGTACACCACATATCAGAACGCCGTAAGTGAAAGAATTAATAGCACGCTAGTCGAAAACAGTGTTGCCACATTTTTATCTGTACCTGAGGGATTAAAAATCTTTCTTATCTGTACTTTTTCTTCCAAACATTTTGGTACAGAAAATTTTGGTACAGTTTTCGATGAGCGTGTTATTCATTCTTTCATTCATTTCTGTACCATCTCTCATATTCATTGTAGAGAAAAAGCATGAAAAATACATGAATATAATACATACTCATTTATTTACTACAAATACTACATTTACATTTGGAAGTCATTCGTGTGTTTGATGATGCTTATATTATACATAGTTTTTCTGAATCTAGATTGCATACTATCATTTATTAAAATTTTCGAGCTGTTGCCACGATGTTTGATCAAACATTTTGATCTCAAAATAGCGTTCAGATATAGTTGCTGAGCTTCAAAGCTTATTTTTGTTCTGATCATTTCAGGAAAAGTTCGCTCGATAGTAGTCGAGGATAGTAAGAATGTTACAAACAAGGCGTCGAAGCGCCGAAAAGGCGAACGAACCGTTAATTTTTTTTTGGCATCCAATTTTTTTCCACCAATCCTGCACATATGTTCGTTTTCTGAAAAATTTTTTTTTACATAAATATATATTTATTTCATTTTATTTTTGTTTTATACAAAGTTCTTACAAGTTAAGTGCTTATGCTTTGCATCTTAATTCTAGTTTAATAAATTGCATTATTAAATGCTCGTTTTATTTGATGTTTTTTTTTATTTGAATGTTAGACATTTCTATTTCTGTTTCTAAACTACCTACTTAACCTATCCTTAACCTTAAGCTATGCAATTATTGTACAGATTCCGGACAATTAAATGTTCGGAATAGGAGCACCTCTCTCCAAATTTTTGAATATAATTGTGGATTTTCACTTCCAGGGTATCCAGGCAGGCTTTCGTGCACCTCTGTTGTTCTCGCCCAGGGGGGCAGATTCAGAATTATCTTGAGGAACTTGTTCTGAATGCGCTGGTGTTTCAGCTTGTTTGTCCGGGCACAGCCGCTTCAGACTGGAACCGCGTATTCAATTGCAGGAAAAATTATCTGATTCTCCAGACAAAGTTTAGAATTTCTGCCAATCAACGAATACAACGACCGGAGCAGAATATTACATTTCATGGCGATTTTATAAACGTGAGACCTAAAAATCAGATGACTGTCTAGAGTGAGTCCTAAGGCGTCGTGCACAAATTACGTAACGCTAAAAATCCGGATTTTGGACCCCCTCCCCCCTACGAAACGCAATTTCTTATCTCTAATACACAGAAAGTAACGCAACCTGGACCTAACGGGAAAAACACCATGCTCATCTGCAAAAGCATGAATTCGACTTTGGGTGCATTTCTCGAACAACTTAGAGAGTGCACAGAGCAAGCTGATGGGCCGATAGCTCTTAGGAACAGAAGAATCTTTCTCCGGTTTCAGAACTGGTATAACTTTAGCTAGGTTCCATACTGAAGGAAAGTAGTAAAGCTCCCAGCATCTATTCAAAATTTTCGCTACAAACACAAATGAGCCATGGCTCAAGTGTTTGACCTCAATATTGAAGGTGTTGTCAAAACCAGGGGCCTTCATGTTCTTGAAAGAATTGGTAAGTGCTATCAGCTCATCAGCCGTGACTCTTGATTCCTCCAGAATTAAATTGTTCGATTGAGCAACCATGGCAACCCCTTCAGCGACAGCCTGCTCATAAGGGCTAACGATGTTTCGTCCAAGATTTTGCGACAACATAAACTGTTGCCCCAACGCATTCGCTTTTTCAGTGGAAGTCAGTAAAAGACCACCTTGACGTGAGTCCCCTAACGAGAACAAGGGAGGAATTGGTTTAGGTCTCTTTTTCAATATTTTTGTTAAAGACCAGAAGGGTTTAGAGTGGGGAGGAATTCGTTGAAGTTTTCTATTAAATTCCTTATTTCTAAGATCTTTAATCCTTTCCCAGATTACCCTGGTCAGATTATTGAAAGAAACGCCGGTAAGTATTCCTAATAAGTATCAAATATTTTGTGATGCTGTCAATTTGAATAGAGGGAATCATCTGATATTGTTGAACCGGAACCGCATGATCACGAGCAATTTCAATTGCTTGTTGAAGGGATTCCAACGTAGAGGTAGAGGTAGAGGCTTTCTGAAACTGTGATTTCCTTACGGAGTAATTTTACCTCTATTGCACGGAATTCATTCTCCAGATCTTGTATATTCCCATCGTAGAGCCCTGGAATCGTCTCAACCTAAAAGTTCTTGCCGCTTTACAATTGATTTTTAAATTTAATAGCATTGGACATTGAAACAAAGTAAGATTCTTCGCAGATATTAGTGAGAAATAAAATTTTTCAGCTCATCATGTAGCATCGTAAATTCAGGTTTTTCAACCTGGAACAAACGCTTCAATCTGTTAATTTGGCTAATGAATACAAACCTGCCTTTACATTCAACCTGACTTCAATCCACACTTCTACTCCCCCTGACGCAATCCCGTTACCCGCGAACACAATCTTATTTTACGTCCAGATAAAGTGAAACGAAAACTTGATTTTGGGGGTAGCACTTCAATATGCATTGAAGTTCATTTGACGGGGAAGAATGAAATGAGTTGAATCGTAGAGTAAGATAACAACTAAACGCCCGAATGACTGGTAAGTCATGTTGACGGAGAAACTGCTGGAAGAAGCCAAAACTATTAAATACGAAGACGAATTTCCTCATAGTCCGCTGACTATCTCAGTTGAATATGACTTTGCCGAGCCCTGCTGAAGATACTCGAAACTGATGAATTTCATTTTCAATTTCAATTTCAACTCGTCTTAGGAGTTGTGGGTAAAAACGAAAAAAAAGCATCTCTGATATTGATATATGTTATGTAAAAAATCCTCAGCGTTCAAAAAAAAAATATATAAAAATAAATTATAGCGCTCTCTAGTGAAAGCCTCGAAGCCATGAAAACAATAAAAAACGACTACAATCAATAACTTTGAAAAATCATATCTCAAAAACGAAAAATATAGCATCTCTGATATCGAGATATGTTATCTAAAAAATCCTCAGCTTTCAAGAACAAAATAAAAAAATATATAGCGCCCTCTAGCCCAAAGCCATGAAACCAATGAAAAACTACTACAATCAATAATTACGAAAATAAAATTCATTTTCTTTGCAAGTTCAATATTTTTTATGAAAGGCTAATTGGCTTCAATTTGATATATTGATCATCTTAATCGGTTCACTGGTTCAAAAGCTATGAATTTTTGACAAAGTTAGTTTTGGGAAAAAATGGTCAGAATAACTCGAGAACCAACAAAGCAAATCGAGCCAAATTTGGGATGTGAGAGGCTCCCTCCTCTAGAATGGAGAGGGGTCCCATAAAAATATTACATATATTTCAACCAAACATATTTCAACCAGAAATACCAATTGATCCTATATCTTCTTCTATCTATATAAATAAAAATGGACTACCGAATGTGTTGGTAAGAGCAAAACTCGAGAAAGGAATTGTCCGATTTAGGGCTGTCTTCATTCTGTCATATTTTCTGTATCGAACATTTATTTCATGTAACGGAGAAACATGTTATTATTTGCCAGTGGTTGAAAAATGTTGAACGAGAATTGTGTCTGAAAATAATCTGGTAATATAATGATAAATTTTTGTAGAAGTACTAGGAATTTTATAGTAAAAGGTAATTTTAAAGGGTATATTAGAAGATCAATCAATAAACAGCGATTGGACCCATGAACGTGCGTTTAGTAGGAAAACGTGAATGTGACAACGAAAAATAAACTTTGGTCGGGATGAAGTTAGCCGGGTCAGCAAGTGAAAAATAATTTCATTGAAAGTTTATAGGATCGGGTTACAGGATCAAATGAAGCATTCTTCAAGTAAATCTTTTGTTTACCTTTGAAAAAAAATCCACGTTCAATAGGTATCTGCTCAATGTTTGCATTTGTATTCTATACTGGAATCAATTCATTACGGTTCAAATAACGTTAATTAACCAAACAAACATTCCCGTGGCGGATCATGAGTAATACCATTGTGTCTCATCGTGTCCCGCCACTTCTGTCGAACCACACCGTAATCCGCATTCAAGACTTGGCGTGGCTCGGTAAGATGCAAAATTCCAAAACGTCGCATCGAATCCAACTCCGAGCCCGAATACATTATCATTGAGATTACCTGTCTGTCAAGTTCGCGAAAACAAAAAAAAAAAAGAAACAAAAAAATGCGAAAAATGTATAATTTCACAAAAGGCGACACTTTTTAGGGACAGTCTCACCACGGAATCGCACTGTGGCATGAGGTAAATATTGAGCAGCGCGCGACTTATCTGCTGCTTTTGGAGGTTCTGATAGGGTATGGAAGGAGACAACAAATTGTTATTCAAGATGTCAGCTGTCGATAATAATAATAATACGAGGACGTTGCCGTTCCGGAGGGGGGGCGGAGAACGCCAAGAGATTATTGTTTTCGATGGAAGGAATGTGTTGATGAATCAGTACGTCTTCGTTCCGCGCTTCGGTTTACCTATTTTTTAAGGGTAAGCTAAACAAATCACGCGGAGGGAATCGTTAGCATTCGAGGTAATGCTACTATTTTCGATGATGGCATTATTCAATTTACGATTATTCGCGGTGTGTTGTGGCAGTTAATCTTCAATCGAAACGCAAGTGAAATCGAAGTAAAGTGAGAGCTCAACATCGGTAATTACTCCGTTGTAATTAAGGAATGATTATAATGTCTGTTGAATGACTAACTTACCATCTCATGCTTTCGCCGGGCAATCGATCCCAATCATCTTAATTATCGTCGGTATCTCATTACACCTGCGAATATAGACAAGAAACAAATGCTCGTTAGTAGTTCTTCCGGTTTCTCGGTCACAGCGTGATCGAATTAACGCCCTGCTCTGAATGGACAAACTCATCAAAGTCGATTTGCCGGTAATCCGAGGCGAAGTAAACCGGACGGACAACAGTCGACTCCGCCCCTCGAATAACATTTGCCATATTGGATTATGGTGGATTACGTCAATCAGCCATAATGTTCCATCCCGGAATGATGGCTATATTTTTTTGCCTCGAACAGAGCTCATCGATGACTCTGTGCGAAGTCACCTCCCGTCAAAGTTCAAGTTTAGCATCGTAAGTCGGCTTCACAAAGCGGACTAAGGTGCTCTTCGATAATCCAGTGCGTAGATTTCTTTTAATTCTCGGATCTACAGTCTTCAAACGCTCAAACGTTCCACCACTCATCTCGTCGTGATATATCAACTCATCGACTGTGTATTGTTTTTGCTCCATGGGAGAAGATATTTACTTACATCACTAGAAGAGGAACGGAAAATAAATAAGCCGTGAAGTCGAGGGAAACATAAACACCGCTTAATTAGATAATAACGATAATCGCACGAAGTCGATGCCAATGTGCGCCATAAGCCGCCACCAGCCCCGTCGATCCGTTGATGGAGGAGTGAAGACCTTGGGAAAATTTCACAGCGAATTTAGCGCGACCAGCACAGAGGAGGGGAGGAAACGGAAGACGTTATGCTCACGATGATGGTCACGATGATACGGACCGGCTTGGAATGCTGTGTTTTTGTTTAATTTGTCTTCCATTTATCACTTTTCTGGATTCTCATTCGCCTCCGAAGATGGTTTATGCATGACGGGAAGTGGAGCTTCCGAGGTAATGTAATGAATCATTGTTCCATCATCTAGCGAATGGGCTGCGGAATTCGCGAAGAATGACGGAACAGGAATGTTTGTTCTTAAATCACACACATAATTGAATCAATCACAGACGTACCTAGGGTTAATTATTAAATTAAATCCATCGTAATGTGGCTCAATGTAGTTGAATCAAGAACTTTGAACTACTATCTAAGTTCTAAATTTGATTCTCATTTTCGTTCCCATCATGATTTTTATTTCCCGTTCTCATCCTAATTCTTGTTCTCATTCGCATTGTTGTTCTCGTTACTGGTCTACTCTTATTGCAACTTCGACATCATACAAAAGGTGTTTTAACTTTGTAGGGCGGTCTAGTGCCCTATGATATGCAAGTGCACCACGAGTGAGACTCGATGTTTTGGGTTATAGGGTTAATGTGATATTTTTTATTGAGGTTTGTTTGTTAGGATTTATGGCATATTTTTTCTGTAGCCACAAATGTTGTTTTGATTGAATTTTTAATTTTTAATAATTCTAACAGCAGCTCGCTTCCTGTTTCCTTTAATATAGTGAAAAGGTGAGGAGACAAATGGTGGTCTAGTTAGAAACACGAGCCTACATTCAAAGAAAACATCAACTTTGTATTACATGAAGAAAATCATTTGTTTAGATTTGTCAAACACTTCGCAGAGAATTTCTAGGATCCATACACGATACATTCTGTCAAATATGTGCCGGGAATTTGCAATTCTAAATCTTCCCGCTGAACATTTTCAATTTTAGTATTTGTTGCGCCAGCAATCGGACAGTCAGAAAAGACGATTTCCGGCTTCGTAACTCATATATTTTCAAAGAGAGAGAGTTAGATAGTAATGCTTCGAAATCCGGACGCTTAAGCGCTTACGAATATAAATTCAACTACTGAAAAATATTGACATATCATAGCATGAAAAATTAGCGTTCCTATAGAATTAGAAAGCCTTCATCTAAGTTATGAATCACAGAATTCCACAAAATCATGTTATAAAGGGTGTGTCACATCAAATTGCATCACGGAAAAAACGCTGTAGAAATTCGCCCAGTAGACCGATCCTTTTGAAAATTTTAGACAGTAAAATAAAAACTATTAAACAACTTTTGGCATTTTCTTTTTATTCATACTTCGAGCCCAAGCCCGTATGCTCGCACCTTCCTCTTTACCCCGTCCATAAGGTTCTGTACAACGTCAGGTTGTAGTTTTTTTTGAACAGAAATCCATTTTCTCTTGAAGTCCGCCTCCGATTTGACAACTTTTGGGTTCTTCCGGAGGGCCTGCTTCATAATCGCCCAATATTTCTCTATTGGGCGAAGCTCCGGCGCGATGGGCGGGTTCATTTCCTTTGGCACGAAGGTGACCCCGTTGGCTTTGTACCACTCCAACACGTCCTTTGAATAGTGGCACGAAGCGAGATCCGGCTAGAAGATGGTCGGGCCCAATAGTGGTAGTAAGCGCTTTTGTAGGCACTCCTTAAGGTAAACCTGCCCGTTTACCGTGCCGGTCATCACGAAGGGGGCGCTCCGCTTTCCGCAAGAGCAGATCGCTTGCCACACCATGTACTTTTTGGCAAACTTGGATAGTTACTGCTTGCGAATCTCCTCCGGAACGCTGAATTTGTCCTCTGCGGAGAAGAACAACAGGCCCGGCAGCTGACGAAAGTCCACTTTGACGTAGGTTTCGTCGTCCATTACCAGGCAATGCGGCTTCGTCAGCATTTCGGTGTACAGCTTCCGGGCTCGCGTCTTCCCCACCATGTTTTGCCTTTCGTCGCGGTTAGGAGCCTTCTGAACCTTGTATGTACGCAGGCCCTCCCGCTGCTTGGTCCGCTGGACGAATGAACTTGACAAATTCAGCTTATTGACGACATCCCGGACCGAACATCTCGGATCACGTCTAAACTGCTTAACTACGCGCTTGTGATCTTTTTCACTGACGGAGCATCCATTTTTGCCGTTCTTCACCTTCCGGTCGATGGTTAGGTTCTCGAAGTATCGTTTTAGTACTCTGCTGACAGTGGATTGGACTATTCCCAGCATCTTACCGATGTCCCGATGTGACAACTCCGGATTCTCGAAATGAGTGTACAAGATTAATTCACGACGCTCTTTTTCGTTCGACGACATTTTTCCAAATTTACAAAAAATTGACAGTGAAGCATGGCCAACGTGATCTATACACTCTTATCTGATTATAAAACCAAAGCTGAAGATATAATTCCTAAAAATTAAATTTCTACAGCGTTTTTTCCGTGATGCAATTTGATGTGACACACCCTTTATTTGTTCAAAATTTGAAATTTCTTTCATCGTGTCGTGATTTTGAATCCGGACACTTTTTTAATCATGCTTTGAAATCCGGACACGTTTGCTTTTTAATCCGGACACTTGTTTTCTTTGCAATTCTTTGAGAGAAATTATTTATTAATTCTCGTAGAACTTATTTTCGGGTGCGTCATAAGTAGCGGAACTACATGGAAACATGTTTGGTACATTTTTTTTCTATTAACTCAATTATTTATTGTATTTTTACAAGATGACCACTACAAGATGGCGCCATATACAGCCATTTCATGCCAAAACGATAAGCGGTTCTAAGATTTTCGTGAAAAGTGATAGTTTTGTTCTTTATCGCAAAATATTAGACCCGTATTTTTTTATTTTTTCAGTAGGATGACCATTTCCATTTTAGGGTGGTCCGAAAAATCAACTTCACGTCACTTTTCCAAAAGTGACTTTTTTCAAAAATTCATTGCTTTTGACCGATTCAGATGTTCGACATATCAAATTAAAGCCAATCACCTGGTCTTTGGAAACCTGGAAAAAATACTATACCTGCAGAAAATCTGAATTCTGCTCTCGTTATTATTGATTGTATTCGTTTTTTATTGTTTTCATAGTCTCGGGACCAAAGGTGCTATAGTTCCTTATATTTTTTTCTGGAAAGCTGAAGATTTTTCACATAACATATCTCGAAACCAGGGAGGCGTTTTTTTCGTTTTTGAGTTATGATTTTTCAAAGTTAGCCGATGGTCCAAAAAATCATTTTTTTCCATTTTTTCCACTACAAAAAATCATAACTTTTGATCTACTGGACCGATTCAGATGATCGATATATCAAATTAAAGCCAATGAGCTGGTTTTGTTTTGAAAAATATTACACTAGGAATAAAAATGGATTTTGTTTTTTCAATTATTGATTATATTTGTTTTTTTTCTAGCTTACATCGTTTCGGGACCAAGGGCGCCCTATTTTTTTATATTTGTTCCTGAAAGCTGAGGTTTTTTCACATAATATATCCGAATACCAGAGAAATGTGTTATTTTTCGGTTTAAAGTTATGATTTTTCGAAGTTAACATGTTTCAGCCCTTTCATTTGATACCCATATTGTTGGGGTTTAGAGAAAATATGAAACCCGCCATTTTGGATTTTCAAGATAATGAAATACGCAGTTTTATAATGACTGCAGAGATATAGGTGTGTTCCAAAATTCAGATCAATCGGTCAACAGGAAGGGGGTTAAATTTCTCTTAATGTGGGACTGCGCTACAGACAAAGTTACAAAGTTACCCACGTACATACAAACGGGTCATATAATCGACCCCGTGCTGTATACCGAAGAGTTTTGCGGTTTCCCGGGTCGAAAATCTTTGCTCCACACTCCATACTCCTTACTCAGTCTTCTAACATACCCTTATGCAACTCCTTCAATGAGTAATTTAATCGTCAACTTTTGACCGTCCGGATTTAAAAGCATTTTCTGAATGTGCTTTTTATTCCGGACATGGATTTGTGAAATTCACATTGATTTTTGATTTTGATAGCTAGGTACTATGAAATTCACATTGATTTTTGTTTTTTTACATTTTTTTTGTCAACAGCTAGGTACTATGTTTGACACTAAACTAAATTGACACAATAGTAACTATCAGTCACATTAATTCAACATGCAAAAAATGTCATGGTTTAGGCATGATATTTAATGTAATGAAAAAGTGTCCTGATAAAAAAGCGTCCGGATTCAGAAGCATCACTGTAAAATCCCTTCGGGGAGAAAAAAACAGAATAAGAAATTCATAGTAAGTTATAAATTCACAATTCGCGCCTAGCATCAGGAGGATAATTTCGTTTTCAGAACTGCGTAATTTTGGATACCTGAGAAAATCCTTTTTAAATATAAAATGTTGGCACTCACGTTTAGTTTTTTTTCTGATAGTTTGTCCGTACTAGTTGCAAAATAATGATCCGTACTATTTTTGTGCTGCAAATTTATGTGGCTTTCAGATAATTATCTAATACTTGAAGATCATTTTACCTTCTGTATGTTCTCAATTGTGGATAATGTAATTTTATGTTTGTAATTTTAAGAGAAAATCAACACGATTCCTGACGCTTTTAGGCTAGATTTAAGTAGGAAAATAATACAATTTATAGAATAAAAATTACGCTGAATAACTCGAGAACTATTCAAGCAAATGGAATTAAACTTGGCATATAGAGGTTTTAAGGAACGATAAACGTTTCTTTTGTGGTTCGATACTCTTCTCCTCTCTCTAAGGCAGTGGTTTTCAACCTTTTTTTCTCAATTCCCCCTTAACGGAAATTAATCCCAGAGCTTCACCCCTTATCAGTATTTTGTAAGAAAGGCTGTAGCATATCCGTAAAGTACAGGGTCTTTCAGATTAAACGCTCACGCAACAAATTTCAATGACTTCTACGAAAGTGAACCGATTTTTATTTTTAAAAAACGAAAATAAAGCTTATTTTAGGACATTTTCGATGTGACCACTCCTTCTTTCGTCGAATAGGTCCCTAAACAACAACAACATTCTTCATGCACAACTCTAACTTTACGACTTCGATGCTGTTGAAAATTCGAGTTATTTCTTCTTTAAGTTCCTCCAAATTTTGTGGCTTATTAACATAGCAACGGTCCTTCACGTACCCCCAGAGGAAGTAATTGACGACGAGAAATGTTGAAATTCTCACCATAAGAGGACAATGTTTCATTAAGGCTTCGGTTGCTCGGATAATACGATTTTACATTCTTGTGAATTGTACATCTTAACACTAAAAACCATCCGATCAGAATGAACGAGTAGCAGATTATCGTCCCAAAGTGGGAAATGCAGTGTTACCATCGACGGAACGATGAAACATTTTTTTATAGGGACCTATTCGACATTTTTCGCGTGTTCGTTTAATCTGAAACACCCTGTAGTGTAAGAATTTAAACGAATTTCAAGTTATTTTCGCAACAAATCTGATTTTATATTTGTATCTGATTACAAAAAAGGTATATAAAGTTTGGCAAGTCAGTATGGCACCTGAATGATTTCTGCCAAAATCCTAATTCTTCATTCTTCGCCGATTGCCCGAAGTAACCAGACGAAGGAAAGTCGCGTCCAAGTTCCGTTATCGGTTACCGCGTGATTGTTGTTTTTTTTTGCCGCTGAAGAGTTCATTTCGCTATCTGGATAGTGAGTGAAGTGCCCTGCCTGCAAGTGGATAGAGGCTTTCATCCCCGGAGAGCCAAGCATTGGTTTTTGTTTTGTCGCTGCTTCGCCGACATTGGAGATTTCGCCGAGTCATCGTGCCAACAGTGACAGTGCGGGTAAGCTTTCACCGACGACTGTGTGTAGTGGTGTCGTAGGCACATTCCTACCACCAACGAGCTTTCAGCACGCTCCCGTTCATCTGCACTGGAGTGCGTTCATAGGTGAATAACATTAAATATACTGAGAGAAAATATTCAATAATTATAAGTTTTTTTTTTGTTTTTGTGAATTATTTTATTGTGAAATATTGTTTCAAAAAATACTTAGAATATAAGTGAAAATTTAAAATGGCAGAGAGTGGGGGACCTTCGGATATGGAGGTCTCTGACTCTAGTTCCCTCCTAACGGATAAAAAAAAGTCACTCAAACGTGTTCCAAATACGGAAGATACTTCTTCTGGGGACGAGTCAGCTAACCCTACCAAGCCTCCCTCCAAAAAAACTAGCAAATCTCCCATCTGCCCTTAACGATCCCACTCTACCTTCAACCTCGTCTTCTCCCTCTGTTCTTCCCGCTCCTTCTCAACCTTCGCCTTCCCACTCTCAATCCCCGTCCTCGCCTTCCCCCCCCTGTTATTCCCACTCCCCGTGTAAAGGTCTATCCAGAAGATGCGCCCGGAACTGGTCCCTGGGTTGTTTTCTTCAGGCCTAAGCCAAATGGATAGGCGTTGAGAGTCATGCAGATCGCGAAAGATCTGGCAAGGTATACCTCCGTTTCGGAAATTTCGAAGGTTAGACCAAACAAATTGCGAGTTGTCGTGAATGATCGAAAAGACGCAAACAAGATTGTTGTCGATCAGCAATTTACAATTGAGTATCGGGTCTACATTCCCTCTCACATAGTCGAAATTGAGGGTGTGATAACCGAAACAACAACCAATCAATACACACAATGTCTTCGCTACGTTGCCAGTTGACGAAATGGAAGCGGATACAGCTAACGGGGGCCCGCCGTTTATTTCTCAAGGGAATCCCCGGCGCAAAAATGTGACCACTCCCAAAGTTCAAAGACAAGTCCCTCCGGTGATACCCCCTGTTAGCTTGCCCAAAAAATCGAGTGCAGCGGATAAGCAAAATCAGGTCCCTCCTGGCCTCCGTGGTAATAGTTCACCTACGAACGACCCAGCACTCGAGGGGACATCAAAAACCCCAACTGTCCCTGTTTTTCCGTCAAGTTCAACTTCCCAATCGGGATTTATAAAGTTGTCTGACCTTGTGGATCAAATCTTCACGTGTTTTAATGTTTCCGACTCCATCAGAACCATTGTCACCGCAATGCTTCCAGTACTAAAGACAATTTTGCAGCAATTGATGCAAACATGGCCCCTCCTTGCAATGATTATCTCTCTTGATGTCTAATTTAAATAGAGAGGTCGGAGATATCACTGTTTTACAGTGGAATTGTCGTAGTCTTATCCCTAAATTGGATATATTCAAATTTCTAAATCATAAACTCAATTGTGATGTTTTTGCTCTATCCGAAACCTGGCTCTCTTCTCAAAATGATCTCTCTTTCCACGATTTTAATATAATACACTTGGACCGCGATGACAGATACGGAGGGGTACTATTGGGGATCAATAAGTGTCACTCATTTTTTAGAATTGACCTTCCACCTATTGGAGGGATCGAAGCTGTTGCTTGTCATGCAAACATCAGAGGCAAAGACCTCTGTATAGTCAGCTTGTATTGGCCTCCGAGAGCTGCGGTTAGCCGCAAGCAACTTGTTGACATGTGCTCACTCCTTCCTGAGCCACGATTAATCTTGGGAGACTTCAACTCTTACGGAACTGCCTGGGGGGAACCGTACGACGATAATCGTTCATCGTTGATATATGACCTTTGTAACAGCTTCAATATGACCGTTTTGAACACTGGGGAAACAACACGTGTACCTAAACCTCCTGCTAACCCAAGTGCTCTTGACCTCTCGCTTTGCTCGAATTCACTATCGTTAGATTGCAAGTGGAATGTAATCCAGGATCCCAACGGTAGTGACCACTTGCCAATCAAAATTTCTATCACCAATGGGTTGATTTCTTCTGAATCAATAAACATGGCATACGACCTCACAAGACACATTGACTGGAAAAAATATGCGGACGCGATTGCTCTAGCCATCAATTCCAGAGATGGTTTGCCTCCATTGGAGGAGTATAACTTCATTTCTCGTTTGATCTATGACAGCGCGGTTCGCACTCAAACGAAACCCATCCCAGGTTCCACTATTCGTCGAAGGCCTCCCAATCCATGGTGGGACGGCCAGTGTTCCAAGCTTTATGGAGATAAATCGAATGCATTTAAAGCTTTTCGGAAACGTGGAACCATTGAGAATTTTCAAACGTATTTGGACCTTGAAAATCAATTTAAAAACCTGATCAAAGGGAAAAATGTGCTTATTGGCGAAATTTCGTGGGAGGTTTATCACGAGAAACGTCAATGAAAAAATTATGGAAAGAGGCTCAAACATGAGAAATCGC
This sequence comes from Toxorhynchites rutilus septentrionalis, assembly GCF_029784135.1. NCBI lineage: Eukaryota > Metazoa > Arthropoda > Insecta > Diptera > Culicidae > Toxorhynchites > Toxorhynchites rutilus. Next base: position 292,913,846 of record NC_073746.1, read on the forward strand.
TCTTCATCCAATGAAAGCGAGGAATATTCACATCGATGGATTTTTAATTTTGCACGAAAGGTTTGTCCCGATTCCGCTCCAGTGCAAAGAATTATTCGAGATATACCACAAGATAGGTGCGATCTTGATTCCGAGTTTTCGATGGTAGAATTCTCTCTTGCTCTCCTTTCATGTAACAATTCTGCTCCGGGATCGGATAGAATTAAGTTCAACTTGCTGAAAAATCTCCCTGATGTGGCGAATCATCGCATTTTGAATTTATTCAATCGGTTTCTGGAACATAATATTGTTCCGGATGATTGGAGACAAGTACGAGTTATAGCTATTCAAAAACCCGGAAAACCCGCGTCCGACTTCAATTCGTACCGCCCAATAGCAATGCTGTCTTGTATACGGAAATTGTTGGAGAAAATGATCTTGTTTCGCCTTGATCGATGGGTTGAAACGAATGGCCTACTCTCAGATACACAATATGGGTTCCGCAGGGGCAAGGGGACGAATGATTGTCTTGCGTTGCTTTCTTCAGAAATTCAAATGGCTTACGCCGAAAAAAAACAAATGGCTTCAGTATTCTTGGACATAAAGGGGGCCTTTGATTCAGTTTCAATAGAGGTTTTGTTAGACAAATTACAATCTCGGGGTCTGCCGCCTCTATTGAATAATATGTTATATAACTTGCTTTGTGAGAAACATTTGAACTTTTCTCACGGAGATTCGGCAGTAAGTCGGGTCTCTTACATGGGACTCCCCCAGGGCTCATTTTTAAGCCCCCTTTTGTACAACTTCTACGTAAGCGACATTGACAATTGCCTTACACAAAATTGCAGCCTAAGACAACTTGTAGATGATGGAGTGGTGTCTGTCGTAGGATCAAACGAATCCGACCTGCAAGAATCCTTACAAGATACTTTGAACAATTTTTCAACCTGGGCCATTGGGCTAGGGATCGAATTCTCCACGGAGAAAACAGAGATGGTGGTTTTTTCTAGGAAGCATAAACCAGCAAAACCAAAGCTTCAACTTTTGGGTAAACCGATCACTCATGCTATGTCATTCAAGTATCTTGGGGTCTGGTTCGACTCTAAATGTACTTGGGGGGCCCACATTAGGTATCTGAGTAAAAAATGTCAACAAAGAATAAACTTTCTCCGTACAATTACCGGCACCTGGTGGGGAGCCCATCCCGAAGATCTTATAATGTTGTATCGAACAACTATACTCTCAGTGATGGAGTATGGCAGTTTCTGTTTTCAATCAGCTGCCAAAACACACCTCATTAAACTCGAGCGAATTCAGTATCTTTGTCTCCGTATCGCGTTGGGATGTATGCCCTCAACGCATACCATGAGTCTCGAGGTTTTGGCAGGCCTACTCCCACTAAAAGATCGCTTCAATTTATTATCTCTTCGGTTCCTCATTCGGTGTAAGGTTATGAACCCATTGGTGATCGGAAATTTTGAGCAGATGATCGAGCTAAATTTTCATTCTGGATTCATGAGCTCATATCATGAATTCGTCTCCATGCAGGTTAATCCTTCTTCGTATATTCCCAACCGTGTTTGTTTTCCTGACTACATCAATTCCTCTGTGCATTTTGATCTGTCCATGAAGCAGGATATCCATGGAACATCAGACTATCTTCGATCGAGGATCGTTCCAACGATCTTCGATGCAAAGTATGGGGATATCAATTGTGATAATATGTACTTTACTGATGGGTCCTCTATGAATGAGTCCACAGGATTTGGAGTGTTCAACGAATTTTTTAGCACCTCACACAGTCTTCAGAACCCTTGCTCAGTGTATATTGCTGAATTGGCAGCGATACACTGGGCGCTGGACAGCGTCGCCTCACGACCTGTTGAACACTATTACATTGTAACGGATAGTCTTAGCTCTGTCGAAGCTATCCGTTCAGTGAGGCCGGAAAAGCACTCGCCGTACTTCCTTGAGAGAATACGAGAAAATTTGAGTGCTTTAACCAGACGCTGTTATGTCATTACCTTTGTCTGGGTCCCTTCACATTGCTCAATTCCGGGTAATGAGAGGGCTGACTCATTGGCAAAGGTAGGTGCAATTGAAGGCGATATTTATCAGCGTCAAATCGCCTTCAATGAATTTTATTCTTTAGTCCGCAAAATACCATAGTTAACTGGCAACGCAAATGGAACGAAGATGAATTGGGCCGGTGGCTCCACTCGATTATCCCTAAGGTTAGCCTCAAACCATGGTCTGGACTTGAGTCGGGACTTTATTCGCACCTTTTCCCGACTCATGTCCAATTACTGTTCGTTAGATGCGCTACTCTTTCGTATTAATCTTGCCGACAACAATCTTTGTGTTTGTGGCCAAGGTTACCACGACATCGAGCACGTTGTTTGGTCGTGCGAGCTGTATCTTGTCGCCAGATCGAATTTAGTAGTCACCCTTCGGGCCCGAGGAAGGCAGCCCATGATGCCGGTGAGAGACGTGTTGGCTCGGTTAGACCTTGATTACATGTCCCAAATATATGTATTCCTTAAAGCTATCGATCTTCGTGTGTGATTGTCCTTATACCCTTAGTTTTTCCTTTTCCTTTTCCTTTGTGAGAGATCGGATCCCTTCTTAAGAATAAGATGAAATGTAAATACATATTAGATATAAGATAGGTTTAAGAATTGAGTGTGATGAGTGTTATTAAGAGTGTGATTGAGAGTGTGAGTGTGATCATTGTCAACATATCCTCATATCCCCTCCTTTTCCTGAAGAAAATATGTCACCCTTCTAAACTCGAGTTGACCGCGAGTAATCGGTTTCCTATATTATTAACATTAGAATTAAGGAAAAATGTATATATACTAGTAACAATACAGTAAGGAGTTCGGCTCCTTTAAACCTATGTAACTGAGCCTGTAAAAATAAACGATTTAAATTAAAAAAAAATCCTAATTCTTGAGAACGTTGTCGAAAAACACACTTCATGTCCTTGATATTCGCTCTGTTACGGTGCTTCGTTCCCGTCAGCAGCATTGTAGGAAATCCAGATTCACTTAAGTTCTACGCAGAAGACAACAACACTCGTAACGCTTATTCCGCATATCAGGATAAGAATCGATCATTTGTAGATTGATGAGTTTGTTCTGAAATTGATCCGAAACTTTCGACACTGCCAGTTGGAAGGCATTTCAAACCATGTCCAAATTTGTTCTTTGATATAAGGAAAACATGTTACAAGTTTAACTTGTTGTAAAAAGTTTTGTCAAGACTGTATAATTTTCATTTATTTTGTCTTCTGTACTGTTTCGTCGTCTGTTCCATCATCATTCACTGACGAAAGTCTTTCAAACATTGCGAAGTTGTTCAATTGAACATTACATTTCAGATTTGGATCGCATATTTTAGCATATCCAATAAAGTTTTTGTGGCAATTTTTGCTAATCATTGTCATCTTCGAAGCGCAGTAAATGTGCAATTTTCTCTTGCACAATTCCTCCCATTTAATGACCGAATTCCCCACTAGGGGGAAATTCCCCACCGGTTGAAAATCACTGCTCTAAGGGGATGCTGCCATATAAATGAAACACAAATTTCTGCATAACTCGAGAACTAATAAAGCAAATAGAGCTACATTTGGGATGTGATGGTTTTTGGGTACGAGAAATGTTTCTATGATGGTATGACACTCCTTCCTCCTCTGAAATGGCCTTCAAATCTTCTGCTCATTGAATTTCTTCGCATGCCGTTTGATGATTAGGCAATGTTCTAATAACCATTTGCTTCGATAACGTCAATTGATTCAAACTAAGTGCCTAAAGTTAATCAAAACCAACAAATTCGCGGTTCGAGAAGTACGTAAACAAGAGAGATGCAATAGGAGGCGATCTGGCGTAGTGGTAACATCCATGCCTCTCACGCTAAAGGTCACGAGTTCAATTCTCACTCCCGACATTCTTCCAAAAATGGAAGTAAAAGTGACGAACCAGCCTAATGAGTTGAAAATCACTATAATACAGATAAAAACAAAAAACAAAAAAAGAGATGCAATAATTTCAGAAGAAAATGTAAAATACAATGATCGTTTGACAATTCTTCCGTTCATATATTTCGGTAGTCGTAGACAGCATACCAAACGTAAAAGGATGATCATCAAGTTTACTTGCAACGAAGAACATAATTTATAGTAGTGCATGTTTGTTCATATTCTTTACTTACAAAGCAAATATGTTGAATTCAATTGAATTCGAATGTTGTTTCATTCTATCAATAATTTAATCAATACAAACAAAAGATTACAAAGGCAACGATTGTCCCACGTCAACCTTACCGTTATATTATAGATATAACCCGCCTACTTTTTTTAAAATTTGGTACTTATGATGAAAGCTACCCAATATTTGTATCTAAACCCCCATTTGTATCTGGTCCCGTGTTCATTGGCCCTGTCGCGATACAATAATCACTTAATTTTTTGATGAAATGATGGACGATTGTTTGGTGGTGTAAATTACGCAGCAGTAATAATAGTTATAAAAAAGGAGATAGCGGAAGGGGTATATTTGAGGTAGGGTGTAAATAACGGATCTCTGCTGAGGCAAATATTCAGTGAACATCGCTTATTTTCCGACATCATAAGAGCTTCGTAGGTGCCTTTGACGTTGCAGCAATGAATCAAATTGACACTTTAGCGAAGCAGGCATTATGGTTGTGCGCCATAAAATTATTTGGGGAATATCAAGATAGACAATCGTAAACTGTTGCTGGAATGTTATGAATTATTTGGATTTGCGTGCCAGTCGCAAAACTGCCTTCAACAAGGATGACATATGTGCTAGGTTAGAGATGAACCAGCCTTTGGCTGAAAATCTCTTTGATAAAGAAAGAGAAAAAAAAGCTAGTCTTGATCATAATAATGCAATGCAACCCCTTTAGATGTTTTTAAGATTAACAGAAAGAGTTTATTTCGTTCATTTATTGCTTAAGAAAATAAATGTCGTTTTAGAATTTTGTATGTGATTTGGTTTCAGTTGCCCGTAGCAAAATTTTCTCCGCTGAGAATGACAGCTGCGCTTATCTCTAGTATGAGAAAGTAATGCGAGTTTTTTCGAAGGCCGGCAATTTCGCCGTCTCAACGTAGTATTACTTGCGTCATTTTTATTAGTACTTAGTTGAGATTTCTATGCCAAATAACACGCCTTGAATGCATTCTGAGTGGCAAGCTCTAGAATACGCGTGATCACAGTGCAAGTCGGAGGAAATTTCTTTGACGAATAATTCCCCCGACCAGAACGGGAATCGAACCCGAACACCCGGCATGTTAGTTATGACGCTAACCACTCGGCCACGGGAGCACAATGTTCAGAGGGGATTGATGTAGTTATGAGATATGGAACAATGGTGTTGGTTCAACAAGTATATAATTGACTGTGGCCGAATGTATGTTGATTGCAAGTACAACATAGAGTCTCACTCGATGTGAAATGATTGTGCCAAAGTGAAGAACATCGAGCCTCTCTCGGGAGGCGCTTGCATATCACACGGTGCTAAGACGCTCAGCAGAGTAGAGAAATTACTCGATGTGTGACTCATCGGAGCGTTTGCATTGGGTCGCTCTTTTAAAAATTCAATCGTACGAGAAGGGGTCAAATAATATCCGATAAACAAGCTACTTGAATAAAATCACAGCGTAGTCCTTCGCCAACAATGCGGTTGTGCCTTGGACACAATCTCCTATAGTTTTTTCATTAGAGTGCCCTTTTTTGCAAGTGAAATATTTTTCCGAACAGTACTAGGTAATTGGCTTCAAATTGATTTATGGATCATCTAAATCGGTCTAATTGTTCAAAAGTAAAGTTTGAAAAGTTCTTGAAAAAAAATATTTTTGGAAAAAAGGGAAAGTTGATTTTTCGAACAATTCCAAAATTTAAAACGAAATGAAAAAAAAATAAAATTTGAATGAAAAAAATTGAAAAATAAAGATCTAGTGTTTTGCGATAAAGAGCAAAACTATCACTTTTCCCGAAAATCTGGCAAATACGAAAATAAAAACACGAAGAAAACACGGAACTATGCTAAATTTACTATATGCGGAACTATGCTATACTACATGGTCTGAAAAGTCCTGGGATTTTTTTTAATGAAAACAATCGTTTTTTTTGGGAAAAGCTGTATTTATTCTCCAACATAGTTCCTTCGAGGGCAATACGCTTGGCATAGCGAGTTTCCTACAATTTCGATTCTCTTTCTGTAGCACGAACCGTCCATGTCTTCGAAATATGCTTGTCATCAACTTCGCAGACTGCCTATTGGACTCAAGAGTGTGCTAATGGGTCCACGTTTCATCTATTGTCACAACACGTCGAAAGAAGTCCACTCGAATACGCTTCAACAATGCCAAACCGGCTGTTGAATCATCAACACGCCGCTGTTTTTGGTCGACGGTCAGCAAACGCGGCACTAATCGCGCGTTAGATTTTTTCTTGTCGAAAATGTCTTGCAAAAAGTTTCCCACTCGATTTAACTCGCGTAACTTCACTTGACGATCGTTCAAAACGAGTCGATGTACGATGTTTACGATTTATGGATTCGTAGTCTGTTTTGGCCTTCCAGAGCGAGGTTCATCTGCGGTTGTTTTACGGCCCAATTTAAATTTACTAAACCACCGATAAACTGTCGTTCTCGAAGGAGCAGAAGTGGAATAACATTTGGTCAACCACGACATTGATTGTTCAGGAGTTTTTCCCATCAAGAAGCACTGTTTGATAAAAATGTAGTCCTTCAGTGGAAATAACTCCGATCCACCGTCAGTTGATGAAAATTTTGCGCTGGAGAAATACGACCGGAAACCGGCTCGAAACCGTACTTGAAGGAGAACACAACTTTCCTTCGGCTCGGCTGTGATGTAACAAAATTAATTGCGCGCTACTGCTTACAACAAATTCATTGAAGAGAATGCCTGCCCCCTTGAGTACTCGAAATGCGGAAATTCCTACGCATACTGGCTGGCGTTCGCATTTGAATGAAAGAAAAGCTCCTCGAGGCCATAACGCATTTTTCACTACTATACTGCGCTCCGCAGTCGCTTCCACCTCATGGCCACCCACGGTTAGAAGTACAGATCGTACCGACTGGACTGTTCTCGTTGTTTGTACGTTCTTTGTGTATTTGTATCGAGGAGAGAGAGAGAGAGAGAGAGAGAGAAAAAGTCTAGAGATGACATTGATATCCACCACTTGGCGTTTTTCTGCTGTTGATGTTTGTTGGCAAGCCCCCCGAAATGAGTTCGCCTTCCGCCGCTCTAGCGGGACTATGGTATATTAATTGACAAGCGGTTCTGCAACATTCTCGCCAGATGAGCCCTTTAATAGCTGTTGGGGGTCCTGCAACCGCATCATGCTGAACGCCGTTCGAACTTAGCCGGTGCTGTGAAAGGGCGATTTTGCTCGGACTCGAGTTCTAGTGCATGGGATATTTTAAAACCACATCGAGAACTCAAACGACGCTATCGTTGTCGTTGCCTGATGGCATGTACTTTGGCCGGTCGCCACAAGTCTAAACTAGATAATTTACGACCACTGCCAGTTCTGTATGATGTTAGAACACGTCGGGTTTTTTTTGCTCATCACATTGTGCTATTGGAACGCTATTACTTTCTAACTGACTTGCATGGCGAAATAATTTGAATATGGTCACGATTATGCAGCCCAGCAGTTGACTCAGTTGACTGCTGTGAGTATTGTATTCAGTTCCAATAATGGGCGCTGCAAAGTGGCGGGCACTTTCAAAGCTGACACGCAAGTTGAGGGGGCTGCAGGTGGTAGGATTGGCTAGTGTCAATCGTGTCATCTCTCGTCGATGGATACTGTTGCACCGGAGAGTATCGAGCTGTCAGGGATTACACTCGTGCGGTGTTTGAACGAGCACTCAATCAAACAGAACAGTCACGATTTATCAATTATGGACGCAATCATCGATGAGCAATCCTCTGATTTGAAGGGTTGGTTTTGAGATTTAAACAATTCGTTGTGTGAGTGGTAGTGACTGTGAATTGTGCCAGTGAACATTGTTGCTCCGTTGCTAGCATTACCATTCGCGAAAATGTTTCGAGCTTTGCTGCTAATTAACTGATTTAGAGAGACACCATTATATTGTTCCAGAATATAAATTTTCCCTCATCATGTGGTATAAAAAATCTTTTAAACAACGCTTCACATTTTAAAAGCAATTTCAATGAACTGATCAGTTCATGTTGAGATGAATAGTATTATCAAATTCCATTGGAATTTACATTGTTTTAAAATGTTATCGTAGTTTGCTACACGTACATCAGATTATAAATTTTGCATAATGAGTTCTATTGCTGACAGAGAGAATAATGTTGTGAGCTGAACCAAATTTTGGCCTGTTTATTACATTATTATTGAAAAATTAAATCTCTAAATACTTATAAGGTTATATAATTGTAAGTACCGTTTACTTTAAAATTCAGTTCAAACCCCCACGGCCAAATTGGTCGAATTGTATTACGAATTGCTCCCCTTTCCACCGTATTCTCGAGATTTGGCCTCGTGAGACTTTTTTTTCTAAACTTGAAAAAGTCACTCGCCGCACAGTGGTCCCTGAGAAAATTTAGGCGGCCAACACCCCAAAAAATGAAGTTGCATAAAAAAACCAAATACCCTACAGTGCCTTATTCTAGGATGTTCAAGACATCTAGGGTCATGTGTTTCACCCCATTCCACGCTCGCATCATTGCTCTGGCAACCAAGTATGGAAAAGTTCATTCGCATTTCTCCACACCTAATTATAAATCACTCTTGTATCTGCTTGGAATAATCATGGCGAAAAGAATGCAGCATTCCCCGACCATCTTCATTCGGGACTGAGAGTGAGCATAACAAAACAAAGAGAGGAAAACAACATTCAATGAATGAATACTCCTTTGGAAGGATCGCACGAAACAAAATAACGAGTGAGTCAAAATAGACTGAATCTGCTTGTATGTATGATTTTATTTTCCCTTGTACTCTTTTCCTTGTCAGCATTCAAGTGCACATGAAATCCACCTTCCCGCTCACCAATAACTTGCGTTAATATGGTCTTTTGTGTTGGCTTAGTTCGTTTCATACTAGAAACAAAAAAAAATGTTGCAATAGTGCCCATGAAACAACTCGATTTTAACTATCTACCTATATTTTTCTGCCGCGATCGAGGCTCAATGATTGCTTTTTGAGTGAAAAACGAATGATTTTACAGAGACACTCGCTGGCTCAAGCAAAAGTTTCCAATTTGATTCTCTCATCATCTAACGTCATTCCAAGAGGCAAATGAGAGAATGCAAAATTCTCTGAGAATAGAAGGAATCGAGACAGTATTTTTCCGTTCCAATCGAGAATGAACTTTGGGAAGATGATAGGTGAATGTTTTCTGTCTCAAATAAAGTGATGCATAAACGGAGAATATAAGGGTGAGTTTTATCTGTTTAAGAGTGTTGTTGAACGAATTTAGATGCGATTTAGCCCATACCTGCTGGCAACGCGATAAGATACCAGTTTCACATGCTCGCCGGTGCCACTATTTCGCGTGTGTTTTTCTAACATGTCTTTCGGTGAAGTTTTTAAACGAATTTTTTTGGCTCATTATGTTTCTTGAAGCATTTTTAACGGAGAATTTGAATTTGTTGTCAGTTTCAAAATTCGGTTGGTTGTAGTATGTGTTAACTCCACACAAAGTAAGTACTATTTTGGAAGTTTAATTTTGCTTCGGATGGCCTGATAAAACTTGCCCCTCATTTCCCCACAAAACTTTTTTAATGAAAATGTTCTTCAAAGTGTCTTTTTTCACTCAGCACTTGAGTTTTTCACCCGAATTCCCCCCTTTTTTTCCTCAATATTAACCCAAATCAGCTATTCCATGCCAAACCGTGGTTCTCAGATTTTCGTGAGAATTGGTAGTTTTGTTCTTTATTGCAAAATATTAGACCCTTTTTTATTTTTTCAGTAGGGTGACCGATTCCATTTTAGGGTTGTCCGAAAAATCAACTTTTTCCTCTTTTTTTTTTTTTTTTTTTTTTCAAAAATGACTTTTTTCAAAAATTTATAACTTTTGAACTACTAAATCGATTCGGGTGATAGACATATCAAATTAAAGCCAATAACCTGGCTTTAATTTGATATGTCGATCTTTTTTGAATTTGAAAAAATACTACACCTGCAGAAAATTCGAAATTTGATCTCGTTGTTATTGATTGTATTCGTTTGCCCCCTTGTACCGCCCTTCCTCTTTTGTTTTTTTTGTGAAACAGAATTGAAAAATGAACTCAGCGTATCCGAGAACCCCAGTCTACCAAAAATTGGGTTTTTAACTAAAAAAAATCTGAGTTTTGGCCGCCCAAATTTTCTCAGAGACCACTGTGCGCCGGGCAGAAATTTGAGTCGAATGACGAGTTCATCGCCCCCACGGAGGCGTACTTTGTAGATCTCGAGAAAATGTATTTTTCAGATGGATTCAAGAAGTTGGAGGAGACTATGATGAGAAATAAATCGCCACTTTTCAAAATTTTTGTTTTTTCTGTAGGCTAAGTACTTATCGGAACGCCCTCGTATTTACATATTTTTTTCAAAATTTGGTTTTACTCTATACTCTATACTACGTCTTTCATTTCTATACTGGGGTGTAAGTTCAAACTTTCGAAAACGAAAGCGTTACGCCAGAGAACGAGATTTTGAGCGTTAATAGCTTCTAAACAACTGAACTAAATAGTATGATAAACACTTCATTCGAAAGATAAAATGTCTACGCGTTATATGCTTGTTACTTTTTGATCCAAAAATTTGTTCAATACCCCTAAAATTGCTTTCAAAACAGGCTATTGAAATCACACCAATCGGTATATAAGCGAGTGCCGCTCGGAAATCCAATCAGTCATAATTGCGCAACGATTGAGGTACGATCGCTGGAATAGATGGATGTTTCCCTAACACAGACTTCTAAACCATGGAGCCAGGGGAAGTCGGCATTGCGAAATGGATATAAGCAGTGGGTACTTTTGTACTCGCTTGCGTTCCTGGAAATCGGAAAGTTTCCGTAACACAGACTTCAAAACCATGGAGCCAGGGGAAATTGACATAGCAAATTAGATGCAAGCAGCGGGTACTTTTGTATTCGTTTGCGTTTCTGCAAATTGGAATGTTTCCCTAACACAGACTACAAAATTATGAAGCATGGGAAAATCGGCATTGCGAAATAGATGTGAGTTGCTGGTACTTTCAAACAGGACAAACGTAGTCAACTGGGTATGAAGGGATTACTACTACTAATGCGCTGCCTTGCGTGAAAATTATATTTGAGGTTCAAAGTTTTCTGCCGAACCAAGCCGATGGAAACAATAAAAAACACACACAAACACCACTGTAGATTGGCGATCTAACGCAGAACGTAAAAGATCGGTGAGCCACCTGGATTTTGTTTTTGAACTAAGAAAATGATGATGAGGTAACCTAAAACTCAAAAACAAATCACGTATATTTTACTTCCGGACTTTCCAAGGTAGTTCTCACATGCAGGAATCATGCATTTTTCAACTTGTTTTGGATTGTGCTCTCGAATTTCCTTTTTTGATTAAATCATTGTCATTGTCATTGTTGTTTATACAGTTTTCGCTACAGAAAGAGGTAAGAAAATAACATGTTGTATATAAAATTGCGCAGAATTAAATTTCTTCCAAACTCATCGCAATCAGATAATCTTTTATGACTATAACATTGTGATTTATGGAAATAACTAACTCACATTGCAAAATTTCAAACCATCATCACTTTTCCCGCAACGCCGCCTAGGTGTAAATTTGTACGTTAGATCGCCAATTGAACAGGTAACTCACTTGGTCACGCGTCGCCTCTGGGTTTAATGTGGGTCGGCATATTGTTCTTCAAAAGCAAATGAGAAAAAAGAGAAAAGTAAAATTCTGTCAGCCAGCTTAAAAATTTCGTTCCGAAACCGTCATTCTTTGTGGGATTTTCGATTAGTGAACACCGTTTGCTGGACGAGCCTCGGCGAAGGATTGTGTGCCTTTCTCAGGTGTTATTCACCTGATATTCAGCCTTTTTCCAAGCAGTTAACATTATTTGTTTTCTGTCATCATAAAGGCTTCGTTGGTGTCTCTGACATTGCATCAATGCGTTGAACTGACGCTATGGTGAAGCAGGTGTTAAGGTTGTGCACCAAAACATTGTTTGGGGAATACCAAGTTATTCAATAAGTTATAATAAGTCATTAATTTATTTGGGTTCGCGTGCAGATAGAGTTTATTTCGCTTATTTAGTCACTAAGAAAATAAATGTCGTTCTCGAATTTTGTATGTGATTTGGTTTCGCTTGCCAGTAGCAAAACTTTCTCCACTAAGGATGGCGCCTATCTCGAGCATGTATTGTTCTGCGAGTACAAGAATGTATCATCAAACAATTATCGTCAAATGATTCTATAATAAAAAAAACATTTCAGGGGGACCAAACTGGTAGAATGGTTATTTCAAAATTTTCCTATCATTATAAAATAATATCCGCAGTTATAAACAAGCGACTTGAATTAAACTACAGCTTAGTTCTATCTCAACAATGCGGTCGTGTCTTGAACACAACCTCCTATAATTTTTTTTTATTCAAACGTACATGACCTGTGGGGGACCTATGGTGCATGCGGGAACCGCTTCGGGCGGTCTCCGATTATCCCGCGGACGCCCGGGGACACACATTTATGTATTATTGATATCCGTAAAGTTATCAACTACTAACTACTGTACTAATTGTTGGTAGCCATCTACGAATAGATATTGAATTTAAACAAAAAAAACTAACTATATCTGACGCGGATGGTGACTGGTGGTGAAAGGTAGTTCACTTACAGCAACGTCAGGTGAAACGGTCGTGGTCCACGTCACGACGTCCACACGTTGACGACCAGGAAGTTTTCGCTGTGCGTTTAGTGTGATCGGCAGATTGGTAGATATCGTTTCGACTCATATGCCGAACTGATTCAAACTCCGAACAATACTTCTTAAACCTAAATTTACAGAACATCAACGTTATAAATAATTGAATAATGTAAACCTCAATATTTTTTGAAGCATACCCTTCCGTAACATTAACAACAATAACATTTATAGATATCAAAACAACATTTATGTTCAGTAAATTTAGATTTTAAAATTAAGTGTTCGGAATATGAGTCAAAACGGTAGATAGAGATCATACTTTTAATTTTTTGAATAATAGAAAAGAAACACGATAGTCGATTTGTCATGAGTACGAGTTGGACAAAACTCTAAAATTCAAAAGTCGCCGTGTATAAGAATGTTAAACTATTGTAACTGTTAATGAGTGTATACCGTATGTCACATGTTAACAATAAAATTTCGAATCAAACAATATTGGATGCTGATATATCGTAACATGTTTATAATTGTTTTATGTAAATGTAGGAATTATATTGCCAATAGTAAAGTTTTATTATTATCATTTGTCTCAAAATTCGATTGAGTTCGAGCTCCAAGTATCAAGTGCACACGATTATGCATTGAGTCGTCGAGTATCAATCATTAGAAGAGGTTCGTACTATCAAAGGTGACCGCCTCCATCGAAGTCAGATAAGTACAAACGTGAACAATATTATTTAGTCACGGCTTAATTCGTTAATAATTCCAAATGCTAAACACTTCAAAAGGTTTAACAATCCACTATTTTTATGTGATTGTGAAATAATTGACCGTGCTGAAACTCACAATCAACCACTTAACGACACGACTCGGCTCTTATTCATCCATGCTTGATAACATCACACTCATTTAATGAATTGATTACTTCAAACCTCGTACCGTGGTTAGAATCCACTTGTAGCAATAGCAAACGATCCGGCCCATCCTGGCTGAGGCATCAGCTCTCGAAAAATACAAAAGCCATCATCACAAACGGGACATTACGCTGGCAGAAGAGATTCCGGTTTGCGCGATTGCTGTGAATCGCCCTATAAACATCAGTCATCCGGTATTTCTTCGAGAGATCTCCCAACCGCTCCAGGGAGGAAGTCACCACTAACCCGCAGGGTTTCAACACCAACTCAAAGCATCGTCCAGATAATCCAGTGGATAATGTCCGAGGATGGCCACAAAAAGCGTGTCCCACCGCCACTGCCACGTTGCCGAACGAGGGCCGGATTTGCATCAACAAACCCATCTTGTTCGCCCGGGAAAAAGCGAACCCACGGCCCTACTCTCGGTGGGTGAGCCTTGATGAGAATGAATCCGACTGCGACTACGAGTGAAAAGCCACTGCTGGCGACATATAAATCTGAATGAATAGAACGACCAACAGCACTCAGCAGTAACAATCCAGCAATGAATTGCTGCTGATGCTGATGCTGAGTGAGAAACAAAGATGGGGTTTCTGCCACATCCGAGTCGGACTAATCCATTCAGTCGTCCGCTCGTACGACCGCTACCGAGGTTTATGAAGTATGATCCGGATGGAGCCTCGACTACTTGCACCGTACGAAAGTGCATTATTAGAGGATAATGGTGCTATACAACCACCGGAACAGCATTCCAGCACAGATTCCGAGAGAGAGACTCGCCGGCAGGTAGTCAAGAAATCCCCGGCACTGTGTACAATATTAATATCCTACGAAGATCGGATTAAGTCGTTGCATTGGCCGAAACACTTTCACTGCTGGACAGGCGTTGAGTTTTGCGGGCTATGTTGGAGGTTGACATTTCATCGTGTATTACAAATTTGAAAGAGGTTAATTTAACTTTAATTCATATCACAGCATACGCCAACATATCACTTCAGCTTGTGGTCTCACAGCAAGACTGCGAGATGCGATGTGAAATATCCTTTATCACAGAGCCTACCCACGGCGTGCATTTGTCTGTGGTGGAGCCACTTAATTCAAAGGCAACACAAAGGATGAAATGGGGCATCACAAAAGTTGAGCCCACTCGTGCGAACTCCACGGCACCGTTAAGAGTTTTCACACCAAGCTCTATCAGTCGTTCTGTCGGATGGGGGAACTTTCGACGATGCTTCCAGAATCAACTTTTCCTCGAATGGAACTCCGTGCTTAGTACCAGTAAATCACGTGAAGCTTTTTGATATAATTTATCTCGTGCACATTTCACTGTTTCCGGCCTGGGAGCGCTTCACTTTCAAGCGCCGGGGAAATTTCCCGCCTTCAAGGTGTACAAGAGTGATGCCGACTCCTCCCCACACCACGAAAGCCTTTGTTTCTTTCAAGTTGTTGAAAGTATCCCACTCCCGCTGGCACTGGCTCTGGGAGCAAGGATCGGTGGCACAGAAAAATTCAACTACTGCAGCGCTACTCTCACTACGATGCATCGGAGCGGAAAGAAAGCTTTAGCATTTCGGAAATATCTTCACAGATACTCACTCCGGGTGCCGGGTTCTAGTTTGCCGTGCAACTTCTCCCAGTTGCACTTGGTCTTGGTGCTGTCGGAAAGATTGACGTGTTGGAGCAAAAATGGAAACAGGCGGCGATGGAATTCATGGCAATTCTGCCCCGGTTCCGACCCAGTGGATTTGCTGCCTATCGGCTCCAAACTCCGACTAACCGTAGCAGATTAATTCGCCTCATTGGTAATTTCTTTATCCATCAATTCGAGTATAAAGCTTTACCCGGTGAAGGAGTTTACCGTAGGGGATCAATTTGCCGTTTGTAGTTGGCAGGACTATGGTTCCGAAGGACGAGTACTTTAGGCAAATTTTGAATTTGGCATTCTATATTCAGTCAAGAGCTTATATTAGCATGTCATAGACGGGGAAATTTTTATGTAAACTACACCCAAAATTAATTATTAGCACATGTTTTGGCATCCCGATTTATTACACTAAATGAGCTTAACAATAACAGAAAATAAATGCGCTACTTTCTCATACTTGTATAACATTTGCAAAATTTATATGCTATAGCAATATAAGAGCAATATGAACGGCCGAACCAAGATACACATTGCAAATAAGCAGACATTAAACTTTTTCGCATACTTTGCCACATACACGGCCGTCAAGGATGTAGATTCACGTTTATGCTCTCCTTTTTACTCATTGAAAACACTTTCCAACTTAGTTTTGTAATGAGGTGTAATATTAACACTTATTTATGTCACAGCACCAGTGGCTATGTGGATAGCGTGATCGTGTAAAGCAGTCTTGCATTCCAGTCGACCAATACGATCCCAACCTGACGTTCAGTTTGAGATACAGAGATCTTTGCTCCCATACGTACAAATATATTAAAGCTTTTGAAAAGGGTGCTTTCATTCGTCCATTTCTTCCTTCAGCACACGAAAAAGCATTTTTTCTGCTGAATATGAAATGTTTTCTGCCAACGCTAGTTTGGGTGTAGAACCTTAAAGAATTAGCTTCAATTGATAATTTAAAAATCCTGCATTTTCGATTGTGTGTATTTATTACCAATTCATACAATCGAACAACTTTCTAATAATGAAACAAAAGTAATAACATTATTATATTCCATGAAACAACGGGTTAACGGTGATTTTTTTGCTGTTTGGTTTGGCGCACTGTTTTTGACAGAACACGCGTGATTCGTACCAAAATCGTATAGAATTCGAATTCGTTGTTGTGTAGTATGTAGTTACAATCGAACAATGCTTACAGCTCTTTGTTTCGACGTAGGACTACGTCTTTGATTTCTATATAGGGGGAGTCACTCTACGAAAAATATAACGTTTATTAAGAGTTTTCATATGTATATTACGCAGAATCGTTCTTACGATATATGTTATAATACGAGGGTGTTATAATACAAGGTGACTTTCGTAATCTACGTTTGATTTTCTAGTTTTATACATAATCCCCGTAACGTTCGAGCCATTTTCATAGCGTGGCACGAGTTTTTCTATTCCGAGCGCGAAGTGCGTAGCGTCCAACTTTTTGAAGTACGCTGTAACGGCATCACGAATTTCTTCAGTGTTATCGAGTCGTTGACCCCCGAACCGTACTATTGTGAAGTTTTGGACCGATTAAGAACAAAAGGCCAGGTTTATTGACGAAAGGAGTGTTCCTCATCCACGATAATGCACGACTTCATTCTGCTCGCGTGACTCAAGAGCAATTGAATTAATTCAGATGGACTGTGTTCCATCTGAATTTGGACACCTTACTCCCCAGACTCCGCCCCTAGCGACTATCACTCATCCCCGGTGATGAAACAGGCGTTCGGCGGTCAACGATTCGATAACACTGAAAAAAGTCCAAGTGAAGATAGTCCAGTCATGTGTTTTCGTTTCCGTTTCCGTTTCCGTTTCCGTTTCCGTTTTCGTTTCCGTTTCCGT
Organism: Toxorhynchites rutilus septentrionalis; assembly: GCF_029784135.1. Classification (NCBI taxonomy): domain Eukaryota; kingdom Metazoa; phylum Arthropoda; class Insecta; order Diptera; family Culicidae; genus Toxorhynchites; species Toxorhynchites rutilus. The sequence goes on from NC_073746.1 coordinate 292,931,190, forward strand.
TTTAAGACCACCAGTTTTGAAAACATCGAAAAAAGAAACTTTCGATTTGGCCTCTGTTTTTCCGTTTTTTTACACTCACGAACTAAAACGATCACCATAAAAATATTTTAATGTCAAATATCTACTACATGGACTGAAAGGTCCCAGGATTTTCAATGAAAACAAACGTTTTTTGGGCAAGGCTGCATTTAATTCTCAACAAAGTTTCCTTCAAGGGCAATACACTTAGTAAAGCGATTTTCCAACATTTCGATTCCCTTTCTGTAGTACGAAACGTCTAAGTCTTCGAAATATGCCTCAGTGCCACTCTGCAGACTGCCTATTGGACTCAGGAGTGTGGTAATGGATCCACGTTTCATCGATAGTCACAAAACGTCGGAACTCGATTACGCTTCAACAACGTCAAACCAACTGTACAATCCTCAACGCGCCGCTGTTTCTAGTCGACGGACAGCAAACGCTGCACCCATCGCGCGGATAGCTTTTTCATATCCAACATTTCGCGCAAAATCTATCCCACTCGTTCTTTTGAAATGCCTATGGCCTCAAATAACTCGCGTGTCCTCACTTTACGATCGTTCAATACCAGTCAATGTACTTATTTTACGATTAGTGGATTCGTAACCTCTTTTGGCCTTCCAGAGCGAGGTGCATCTGCGTTGCTTGTACGACCCATTTTAAATTCAATAAACCACCGATGAACTGTTGTTCTCGAAGGAGTAGAAGTAAAATAATATTTCGTCAATCACTGCATTGATTTTTCAGGGGTTTGTCTCATCAAAAAAGTAGTTATTTGACAGATAGGAAGTTCATATATCAGGCATACCAGTCAGTTACTCAAATGGTACAAACTGAATGTGTCAATGAAAAACGTTGAGAGAGGACATACACAATTTAATTACATATTTGCAAAAAAAATTGTTCCCATCACATTCATCATAAAAAAAAGCAGAACATGTCACGAACTAAAATGTTTTATTTTATTTTTTGATTGATTTCTACTTACATCAGAAATAGTATTCCAATGTCCATTATTTTTGGATTTTAGTGGAGCCTTATGGAAGTTTATCTCTTTTCCACAATTGCAATTTTTTTCACAATTAGGGTACTGACCACTTAATTCTCCTAAAACTTGAACGCAAACGGAAAACTTTTCGTCTGCGGAGTAAATCAAAGTTATTTTTCAAGTGCATTTTGCATGAAAAAAAATCTTTTTTCCCCGTGCACTATTGGCCAAATATTTCTCCCATCAAAGGAACAAACGATTTTGTGACTCGGACTTTGTTTATTTACGCAGAGAGAGAGAGTTATCGAAAATTTGAATTCTTTGCCGGTTTCAATAGTTATACCTAACTTTGGAAAATGAGAAAAACAAAGCACGGCAGATTTGTGCTTTTAGTTGTTTTAATGCAAGAAAAAGTTCAAATAATATAATTCTATCGTTAAGAATCATAAAAACTCAACATTTGACGAGAAGTAAAATTGAATTGCAATTAAGTTTCGAACGTCTCAACAATACTGAAATTTCAGTTTCTGACAAAATGTCAGTTAGGTCCTTATAATTTTCAACATTAGCATTAATTTATGAAAAAAATGTAGTTCATTCATTTTTTAAACGGTTTTATTTAGCTTGCCCTGTAATCTGTTTGTATGTTTGTATGTTTGTAGTATGTTTGTCTGTAGCGCTGACCCACATTAATAGAAATTTGACCCCCTTCCTGTTGACCGATTGCTCTTAAAATTGGGACACGCCTTTATCTCTGTAGTCATTATAAAACTGCGTATTTCATGATCTTGAAAATCCAAGATGGCGGCCGCTACAAAATAGCGGATCACATATTTTCTCAAAACCTCATCAATATGGGTTTTCCAAAACCCCATCAATATGGGTATCAAATGAAAGGGCCAAAGGTTGTGCAGTCCACTGATCATTCAACATGAGCCAAAGGTTGTACTGCTCATGACAACTCTACACGAGCTGATGATTGCGCCGGTTAGTGACCATTCTATCCTGGATTCCTCGAGTCGAGAAGACGCACCACGCTAGATATGGGGTACATACTAGGGGGGCGTTGCTGATTAATGGTCAGCTGCATCCAAATAGGAAGTATCCCGTGTCGGGCACACGTACAGAGCATTGGAGACAGCAACATCCCAATTACGAGACTTGTAATACTAATCTCGAGCCGACCGCGAGTAATCGGTTACATATTACTAACATAGATAATAAGAAAAACTGTTAAAATATTGAACTCCGGCCCCGTCAGGCTAACGCCATAGGAGCCTTGATAAAAATATATATTTTGGAAAAAAAAGGGCTTGACTAGAAGAATACGGTTATTTAAGAAAAATGTAAATCCAAGATGGCTGCCATTACAAAATGGCGAACCACATATTTTCTCAAAACTTCATTAATATGGGTCTTGACTAGTAGAACACGGTTATTTAGGAAAAATGCAAATCCAAGATGACTGCCACTACATAATGGCGGACTACATATTATGTCAAAACCCCGTTAATATGGGTATCAAATGAAAGGGCTTGCTACTAGTCAACACCGTTATTCATGAAAAATTCAAATCCAAGATGCTGCTACTACAAAATGGTATCATGAAAAATCCAAATCCTAGATGGCCGCAATCACAAAATAGCAAATTACTTTATTAAACGGTTTTATTTAGCTTCAACTGTACGTATGTATGTTTGTATGTCTAATAGGAACTTACCGACTTTATAAAATACCTTTATCTCTTTATCTTAAAACAGCTTATCCTGAATAATTCAATTTGGCCGCCGCTACAAAATAGATGATTCCATATCATCTCAAAAAAAAAGGTTGATTGAGATATGTGTATCAAACGAACGAACTTGACTTGGAGAACACACTATGTAATTTCTACAATCCACTCAATATCGGTATCAAATGAAATTTTTTGACTGATAGAATACAGTACTATGGTTTTATTGTAGATATATTGTAATGAAACAGATAATATTGTAATGAAACAGATAATGTACTAAAAACTAGAAAATAAAATACGTAAAAAAACTTTAAGTTAAACGGTTTAATTGTGATTAGACATAATAATGTACTAAAAGCTAGAAAATAATTAGGCAAGTAGCAGTAACAGTTATCACACCTCTCCTTCATTAGTCTAGGGTATTGATAAGACTAAAATAAAATCGTGGGGCACGTTGGATTTCCATTATCCACAATTAGCGACTTCATCATATGTTAAACATTATTAATCACAATTAAACCGTTTAACTTAAAAAGTTTTTTTTTTACTTATTTTATATTCGATTATTTTGTCTTATAATGAAAATACTTTTCCTATGTACTGGATTATTATAAGAAAAATAACATAACATGAGCTAAATCTCTGACGCCACTGATTTTGTTTATAAAAAAAATCCTCTTACCTTATACGATGTATGGCTTTCAAATAACGAGACTGGTTACGAAAAAGGGTTATATTTTAAAAATTACGGTACAACGATATGCTCCCCTTCAATATACTCCCCTTAGCTCCTCACATACCTTTCCATACGTTTTTTTTCCATTGTTCGAAGCAATGCTGAAACTCTTTTTTTGTGATGACGTTCAAAAGCTGCGTCGCTTTTTTCTTCGCCTCTTCTATGGACTGAAATCGGGTACCTTTCAACACGGATTTGATCTTGGGGAATAGAAAAAAGCCGCATGGGGCTAGATCTGGCGAGTACGGGGTATGTTCGAGCACTGGCATGCCCTAATCGGCTAAAAATTGCTTCACCGACAGCGCGTTATGGGCAGGTGCGTTGTCCATGTTTTTCGTCACACATGATTTCCGACGCGCACTACAAACCACGTTCTATTCTATTCAAACCACTGCTGCTCGCAAACTACCATAGTGACAAAAACGTGTTTTCGTACGTTTATAGCAGACAATTTAAGCTACCGAACGCACTATTCGTTTCCACCCCCCCCCCGCCATAAAATAAAGATTATTTAATAGCCATACCTCGTATTTTCCACCTCGGAGTCAAGGTACCGATGACTGTATTTTCCCTGTGTGTATTTTAAACCTGGAATCCCTTAGAATGCGAACAATTTTAATTGAAATACTTTCCGATAACCTGTACCCTACCTGTACTATACCCAATGATTCACGGAACCAGTGTTCAAGGGAAACTCTCAAGTTCCGCTTACACGTTGTTGAAATGAGCACACCAGCAATCCATCAATCATATTGGAGCACCTACCGAGCCGAGCCATCGCGGCCATCGCGAAGCAAGAATCTGCCGGCGGGATGATGTAAGTATGTGCCTGTTGGTCAGAATTACCGTTCCAACTCTGCGGTTGGAAGATGATTATTCTTACACCCCCAACCAAACCCCTCTACGGCTGCCATTATGGAGATAGCGTGTGATTGTAAAAGCCCATTATTCGTCTTCCGTTTCGTTTTCCGTCCTCATTGGATGTGACTTATCAGCTCATCGCACGCAATGCTAGAAGATGGCGAACGCTTCCTCCATGAGCGTGCACATATTTAAGTGCTCACCTTCCTCACCTGACACAGGTGCTGTGGCCATGATTTGCATGCCGACCATTGAGAGATTGTTCGCGTTCTTTTTTTTTCGTCAACAACTGCGAGTACCGCTATTGTAATTTGATTGGCACTCACTCGTGCTGCTATTTTGCAACTGCTTTTGTCAACTTTATTCCGTCTCTCCATAAACTAAATGAATATTCCTCATTTCCTATCTGAGTCTGTGTGCTGAGTCTGATTGGCTGCCAAAGTTCTGATTGGGGATGAACATGTTTAGCTTTCATCTTAGTCGATGCTGCTGGCGAAAAGATAGAGCTAGAAACTAATATTATCCTTCTCCAAACTTTTGCAGCGTCAGAATGGATCGGCCGGATCGGCCCAGCACTCGATTAGGGTGAGAGTCGAGTTTCGAGATCAAGCACTTGCCGGATATTATGATTAAGTTTCCATTGACTTCGGCTTCCGAGGGGCTGAAACAATATCGTTACGGCTCCCAATGAACTTTGATTCTATTAGCTGGTATGCAATGGAATGTTTAAAATAACAAATGTATCCAGCCCTTGATTTTTCTTAGCAGAATAAATCTGAAGAATACGATTTTTTAATACGAATCGATCTGAGGACGAGAGCTTTTTTATTATTAAATTAATTATTCCATAAATATGCTTGTATGTTTGTTTTTTTTTTTAACTTTTTATCGTTACTTTTTAGGTCATGGGATTTCTAGTCTAGAAATTTGAAAAAAACTCGAGTTTTTTTTTTCTTCATATTTCTGAAGTTTAGAAACTCAAGAATATACCCTGGTAAGAACTTTTCGAAAATCCCATTATTTACTGAGTTTTTGCCATTTTAGTGATGCTGTATCTAATCTAGTACGGCCATGACTCAGAACTTCAAACGCGTTTTTCTCGGAACTAGTTTTTTCAAACTGGCGTACCGTTCTGAATCATATTTCGGACGCTTAAAGCATATGATGCAGAAAACAGATCTAAGCTTTATGCACAGGTATTATTTGGTTAATATTTTCAATAAATTAGTTCAATATGCTTTAAAGCTTTCTACTTTGGTACCTACTCGATTGAAAACATAAGAAAATCATCGAATAAAATGCTTTTCAAATGAAGCGAATAAGAATCAAATTTCGGACACTGAATCAAATTTCGGTAAGATTGAATTCAAACTTCGGACACTTTATTTTGTAATTTTTTGGACGAAAATTACATTACATTCGATTATATTTTATAATCAACTGCGAAACACTTACCAAGCAATCACAGTAAACTGTTAACGATGATGAGAACTGATGAAACACGGGAGAAATTGAAATATTGATGAACGGGTAAATTCTACGTGCTCACGCTAAGCAAACGTCAAACACAAACGATAATGAGTAGTGTTGTCAGATTTTTCCCGATTATGTTATAATTGAAATGTAGTTTTCATATGAAATGATAGTGAAACCAAGGAATTACTCTAAAGGAGCAATTGTGATATTAATTTTGTAGTTATATCATCAGTGCATTAAGCGTTACAAGATATTAGAACAATGTGTCCGAAATATGATGTTGTCCGAAATATGATTCAGAACGGTACACGATATCTCAAATTCTACTGAACCGATTCATTCCAAATTTGTTGCAAATTAATCGTTATACATCGTTATAATATCTCTATCGCATAAACCAATAAAACATTTTTTTTCAATGTTACTAATGTTAAAAAATTGAAATCATCATGAAAAACGTGCAGAAAAGCAATTTTTGCGCCATTTTGACATGTTTTTGACTTGTCCGTGGTTCATGCGATAGCGGCATCTATACTGATTCAGAATCTGTTCGATATTTCTGTTTCAGATAACCAGAAGGGCTGGAATCGTATACACCATGACACAACTTTTTTTCAACCTCCTCGCTTCACCAGCTTGTAACTATACTAATTATGAATATTTTTTTCCCTTAAATTTTTGTTTTATTGTTCAATGATAGATAAACAAATAATAATATAATGGATAGTGAAATTATTCTTTGGTTTTATTTTTTCGGAGCATGAAAAACCGTCTAAAATTCGTGCCTCTACACTAGAATACCCCCTTAAGAACTTCTAGATAAAAAAGTGTTGGGCAATTATGTACCTTCTAAGTATGACCATATTTGAATCTTTTTACACTTTTTATTTACTTTGATGAGTTATGTTTCACATTAATGGAACACGAAGATCAACAGCAATAGAATTTGAATATAACGGATAGTTTTCACTGGACATAAATAATTCAACACAAATAACTTATTCTTTCTGAACATTTTCTCTACTTTTTCTTCTTTTGTGATTTTCATAACTCTTTTTATTTTTTTTGTTTTGGATTATCGGTTTTCTTGAGTAGGTGCCAGATTTTAATGCATACGAGATCAACCCTTGGATATAATAAAAGTGGAGGGTCGACCAATTCAAGATGTTGCTGATGAAACAGTGAACACCAAATTAACAGAGTAATCCAATCTAACGTTAGCAACAGGAGCGGTAGCAAAGCAGCCACATCAATAGCAACTACCTCAGCAACAACAACAACATCGGCAGCAGCAACAGGAGTAAACGAGTTTAAATTTTACCTTTAGTTCACAACCTGAACGAAACTACAGCGCGTGTGTCTATGCTTCGCTCCTATCGCAACTTGTTTTATTTCACCGTTTACCAAATAGAAGAAGTTAATTTAACACACACAGTTATACAATTTTGTTCGATGGACGAACCGCGTCGATTTTCATGACGTCTGGATGAGAGTGCTTCTGTGTTTTTGCATTGCACGCACGCATTGTTGTTGTTTTCGTGGGACGCCAAACGTAGATTGGCGGTTAAAATATGTAGAATAATGATGAACAAAAGATAATCGCCTGTAACCGAGTTTTTTTTAGAAACGAAATGAAAACGAAAGTTACAAATCGTTCGTTCTGAGAGTCGCGCAGGATTTTGTACTTCTGATACGATTGCGATTAAATGCTCCTCTAATTTACTCCAACTTCCAGATGGGATACCTTCGATTGTACTGAAAAACTGTGCTACCTATCTTTCGGAACCACTACAGATGATCATTAATCAATCGCTTCTTCAGATAACGTTTCCCGAGTGCTGGAAGAAGTCCTTCATTGTTCCTGTATTCAAGAAAGGAAATGAATGCGATATCAATAACTATCGTGGGATTACTTCTCTTTGTGCCGGATCGAAACTCTTCGAGATCCTAATTGGTGACTTATTACAAAAGCGTGTTGCGCACTACATATCATCAGATCGGCATGGATTCTTTCCTGGTCGCTCAATTAACACAAACTTAGTGGAGTTCAGTTCCTTCTGTCTGAACCATATGGAGGATGGAGCACAAGTTGATACCGTGTACACCGACATCAAAGCTGCATTCGATCGGGTTAACCACGCCATACTGATTGCAAAATTCAAACGTTTGGGAGCCTCTGATGTTTTCGCCCGATGGTTGGAATCCTTCCTCGTAGACCGCTCACTCTCTGTGAAATTAGGGAACAATCGTTCCCGTGACTTTCAGAGTACATCAGGCGTTCCGCAAGGAAGTAACGTTGGGCCGCTACTCTTCTCGATTTACTACAATGATGTATGTCTGATACTCCCCTCAGGATGCAGAATCGTGTACGCTGATGACCTCAAAATATTCCTTGCTGTTCATTCAGTTACCGATTGCTCCGAACTGCAGAAATTGATTAACGTTTTCTACGAATGGTGCACATGTAATCTACTTAGCGTCAGCGTTACGAAGTGTGCAGTTATCAGCTACAGTAAGAAGAAAACTCCGATACAATATGACTATTATATTAACCAGCAAAAAATTCAACGAGTGAAAGTAGTCAAAGATTTAGGTGTCCTTTTGGATAGTGGACTTACCTTTCAGAATCACTACAGTAATATCATCGCTAAAGCAAACAAAAATCTGGGATTCATAATGAAAATCGCTAAGAACTTTCGTGATCCGTACTGCTTAAGAGCATTTTTCTATGTAATCGTCCGCTCAATTCTTGAAACGGAAGTGGTTGTCTGGAGTCCTTACACTGATATATGGTCCGTACGGATTGAGTCTGTTCAGAAGAAATTTATCAGGTTTGCGCTTCGGAATCTTCCTTGGAGGGACCCGCGCTTCCTCCATACGAAAGTCGATGCAAGCTGCTGTACATGGACACACTGGCTAAAAGAAGAGACGATATGCGCGCGATCTTCGTTGGAAAACTACTTCTTGGGACAATCGACGCTCCAAAAATTATAGCTAAACTAAATGTGACTGTGACTGACCGTTCTACAACTTTTCTTCGTATTCCTTTCCACCGGACAGTTTACGGACAAAACGAACCAATTTGTGCTAAAGGGTGTGTTACATCAAATTGCATCACGGAAAAAACGCTGTAGAAATTCGCCCAGTAGACCGATCCTTTTGAAAATTTTAGACAGTAAAATAAAAACTATTAAACAACTTTTGGCATTTTCTTTTTATTCATACTTCTAGCCCAAGCCCGTATGCTCGCACCTTCCTCTTTACCCCGTCCATAAGGTGCTGTACAACGTCAGGTTGTAGTTTTTTTGAACAGAAATCCATTTTCTCTTGAAGTCCGCCTCCGATTTGACAACTTTTGGGTTCTTCCGGAGGGCCTGCTTCATAATCGCCCAATATTTCTCTATTTGGCGAAGCTCCGGCGCGTTGGGCGGGTTCATTTCCTTTGGCACGAAGGTGACCCCGTTGGCTTCGTACCACTCCAACACGTCCTTTGAATAGTGGCACGAAGCGAGATTCGGCCAGAAGATGGTCGGCCCTCGTGCTGCTTCAATAGTGGTAGTAAGCGCTTCTGTAGGCACTCCTTAAGGTAAACCTGCCCGTTTACCGTGCCGGTAATCACGAAGGGGGCGCTCCGCTTTCCGCAAGAGCAGATCGCTTGCCACACCATGTACTTTTTGGCAAACTTGGATAGTTTCTGCTTGCGAATCTCCTCCGGAACGCTGAATTTGTCCTCTGCAGAGAAGAACAACAGGCCCGGCAGCTGACGAAAGTCCGCTTTGACGTAGGTTTCGTCGTCCATTACCAGGCAATGCGGCTTCGTCAGCATTTCGGTGTACAGCTTCCGGGCTCGCGTCTTCCCCACCATGTTTTGCCTTTCGTCGCGGTTAGGAGCCTTCTGAACCTTGTATGTACGCAGGCCCTCCCGCTGCTTGGCCTGCTGGACGAATGAACTTGACAAATTCAGCTTATTGGCGACATCCCGGACCGAACTTCTCGGATCACGTCTAAACTGCTTAACTACGCGCTTGTGATCTTTTTCACTGACGGAGCATCCATTTTTGCCGTTCTTCATCTTCCGGTCGATGGTTAGGTTCTCGAAGTATCGTTTTAGTACTCTGCTGACCGTGGATTGGACGATTCCCAGCATCTTACCGATGTCGCGATGTGACAACTCCGGATTCTCGAAATGAGTGCACAGGATTAATTCACGACGCTCTTTTTCGTTCGACGATATTTTTCCAAATTTACGGAAAATTGACAGTGAAGCATGGCCAACGTGATCTATACACTCTTATCTGATTATAAGCGGAAGCTGAAGATATAATTCCTAAAAATTAAATTTCTACAGCGTTTTTTCCGTGATGCAATTTGATGTGACACACCCTTTATGTGTTATATGTTTAATTCTGTTTTTCATTTGTTCGACTTCAATATTAGTTGTAAGACTTTCAAGAATCGCTTGCGTAATCGAGATTTAGTGTAGTTTAGTACCTAATCATATTGTAACATTTTATCATGTAGACCATGTCGTCAGATGATTATTTTTTTTTATTAAATCGTTTATTTTTACAGGCTCAGTTACATAAGTTTAAAGGAGCCAAACTCCTATCTGTATAATCAGATGATTTTGTTAATAATAAATAAATAAATAAACTTTGAAAAATCGGCTAGAAAAAACGGCTGAACGTATCAATATGAAACGTTCACAGATGTTGAGGGAATGGACTAGGCTAAAAATTTACCTGCAAACATTAGAACTTACCAGAGCTGCAATTTGTCAGTGTCACTGCGTATATATGGACTACTATGACGACCATTGCAACATTACCACCTAACAACGTGCAACAAGACATAAACCGACAAAACAAATTCCTCACTCTTTGATGCTAAATAGTTTGTCAGAGTGTTTTGACCATCAAAGCATGTTGCAAGTCAGCGCACTATGATCGTCAAGACGAGAAATACCATATCACTTGATGTAATGGAAGTTTACATGTTATCAGGGTGCATTTGTTTACGTTGAGCTACCTGAATACCATTCTAATATAAAATAGGAAAACTTCGAGGAGAACAAAGGATATAAATGAGTCTAAACGGACTGTCAAATACGTGAATTTCGAAACGAAGAGAGAAATTTCTTCATTATTTACAGCATGTAAAGATTGTTCAAGCTTTGGCAACCGGAACGAAAATGGAAGCTTTGCTGGATGAAAATGAAATGCAATCTGCGACAACCATCAATTCGTTACGTACAATTTTACCGCCTACTTGATCGGTCAAAGCGTATTGACAAAGCTCAGTTACAGGCATAGTGTTGCATCGTACTCCGTCAGTCACCGTTTGACCAAGATTTTTGTCAATAGGAAGTGACTATCGTGGCTCGTCGGTTGTCAGTGATATTGATGAAACAGTGTAGCTCTGGAACTTACTGCGATATTTGCAGAACTACAGTGAATTTTGTAAAGCACTATGAAAATCCTGTTTTTGGCACTTTTTTGAAATCGATGCAAAAAATTTTAACATTTTTTGTTCGTCAAAGTAATAAAATATCCTTGTGCAGAATTTGTTGGAGATTTCAAAACTGCCTTTCGATTTGCGATGCGATGGTTGTTTATTGAATTATTCATCATCAAAGACGAAGCGGTAATTTTTCATTCAAACTGAAATATTTCGGTGTGGGAAGGTCCTACAGGAACGTTATTGGCACCAAAAAAAATCTGATTGATGAGCTTAATTGGATTTGCTGTTGAGTTGGTTGGTAAAAAATTGTGTTAGTTCAGAATATTCTTGAAAAAAAGGAAAATCGATTTTTCATTTCTTCCCGATATTGTTGCCCAGCATACCTACACACACCAAGATAAAAATATGTACAAAAATTATTCTAATACCTGAAAGTTGTAGCTTCAAAATGATGTGCATCCTATCGATATGCGTTGATTTTTCACGAAGTTACAGCATGTCAAAAATCACTTCCTCATTCTGTTCCTCTAATTTTTTTGTCGAGTGTAGATGCTTTTCAGCCGGCACGTCGTGTTGTTAGCGATATATGTTGCTTAGGGTGCACAAGAAAATGGTCATCTCGGATTTCAAAAAGTTACCCCATAAAAATGTTTACCACCTCGAAAAAACACGCTACGCAAAAGATCAGCTCAATCGGACTTAAGGGAGAGTGGCGCAAAGCGGTCAAAGTTTGATTTTTTTGAAAATCGAAAAATCACCCAAGGTGGGAGGAAATATAGGTTTTCAAAAAATGAAACGTCGAGATCTAGTGTCATCTCGAAAAAAAAAATGTCAAAAATCGGCACTCTGGGACTTTTTGGGTTTTTTTTTCGGTATACGAAACGAAAAGTATGGTTTTTTGTGCCAATAAAAATAATTATCTCGATTTTTCATTTGGAACTTGCTACGAAATGTTGATTTGCACGATAATATGCCCTATGCAAAATATTAGCTCATTCGGCCTTCATTTGCCGGTGTCACAAACGTGAGAAACGAAATTCACGTTCAAGACTGCGGCAATGTCAAATCCCATAAACTTTTCCAATTTGACAAACATTAACGTTGTGTTAGAAGCGTTTCCAGAGTTCTACAAAGGGAATATTCAAAATCTGGAGAATTATTTCCGCACCCTAAAGATAAAATTACTCCGTAAGGAAATCACAGTTTCAGAAAACGAGCATGTGCAGGATTGCTGAACAAAAATATGATAACTAAGAAGAATTGACGGTTCACTTGAATTTTCGGCGCTTCGATGCCTTGTTTGTAACGTTCTCACTATGTCTCACTGCGCGACAACTGTCAAGCGATTTTTTCTGAACATAATCAGAGCGGAAATAAGTTTCGAAACCGGCTCAGCAACAAAACCATGAGATCAAAAGATTTGATTAAACATCGTGGCGCCAGCTCGAAAATTTGAATAGTATGCAGATTCATAAAAACTATGTATAAGCATGATCAAGCACACGAATGACTTGCAAATGTGAATGTAGTATTTGTAGTGAACAAATGAGTATTTTTTCATGCTAATAAATTAGTTTTTTTTTCTCTACAACGAATATTTTCGATGGTACAGATTTTTGAGAAGAAAGTACAGATGAGAAAGATTTTAACCCCTCTGGTACAGATTAAAATATGGCAACACTGGTGAGAAGTAGTACCATGAAATACAAGCTTAAAGTTGAATATACTGGTCCCATCTCTGAATCAGGTCGGAAACATTTCAGTCTACCAATGTATATTAAAATATTTTTTTTCAAAAATTAATCGTTTTGATGATTTAATTCTGGAAATATTTCACAAGATAGAACATACAACAATCTAATAATAGTAGGACAACCAAATTCAATCCCAATTAAGTGTCGATGAAGCGATGATTTCGACAGTCCGAAAATATTCGTTGCTGATAACGATATATGCTCGTATTTTTTCCCTCTATCTCTCTGAAGGAATACATTATTTTTTGTGAGATACCCCTAATCGAAATGCTTTTTCCTCCATAGCTCACACATGCAATTAATCACGGCAACTTCTCTCGCAATTGGACACGTTTTGAAACACCCACTCTCTGCTAGAAGGAAGCCACAGAGAACCGGGGCATCGTAAAAGTTTATCGTCCGGAGCACCCGAGCAAGCGAGTCCGAGACTGCATCTGTACTCCACTCAATAAACAGACTAATCACATCGAACCGCACCATCGCCATCACCCGCAGCCAGCAGCTCTCACTCTGCGTCACCGAATCTGGAGTGGAAAACGCTTCAAATTCAGTCCGACTTCAACACATTAGTGCCTGAATTGGTGCAATCATCATCGTTGGCATCGTCAAGTGCTTTTCTGCTATTTCTGCTGTATCTTTTCGAACTAAATTAGACGAAAGACGCTCGGATACGTTCCATTCCTTTCCGTTGGACCGTTTCATCGGCTGCTTCGTCGATCGTCCTCCTTATTAACTTCGGGGGATTGACCCAAATCCCCAATCACATGTGACGGCACCGAGCGAGACGTCGAGTGTGGGCGGATGAAAGCCGGTCCGGAGATCAGAGACCCAAATGAGGAATATTTTTGTTTGTTTTTGTTGCTCTCATTTCTGCGAAGCAAAAGAGGAAATGGGTTTGCTTGGAAAGATGATTAACTCGGAATCCCGGGCAAAGGGGGACGAAGCGGAATAGACCAAACCGACCAATCGATTGCAAATTTCGGACGGCAAGCTTTCGTGTGGTCGGATGGTGAAATTATTTTTCGGAGTTGAAAATAAACTAGTTTGCAATTATTCATTTGGGAGGAGTGTGTGGCCAAGCGATGAACAAATATTATTCAAACTGTTCAAAGCACGACAAAGTGCTGCGGAACAAATGGCAAACATTTATCGCATCCATGATTCACAGATACTCGGAAATTTTTCCCAGTGATTGTAGAACCATCTTAGCACTTTGCGGACCGCTCACGAGATTTCTCGTTTTCGCGTTCCTTCTTTACGGAAATTAGCGGATAAAAGTTTTTGTTCAACGTCTTGCTAGATTTAATGAATAATGAATTATTTCAGTTGAAATAAATTGATTGTTCATCAAGTAACAACCTTCAAAATCATACTCATTAGATAGACATTAGACATTTTTTCTTGACCGTGATAGAGAAAAGTTATAGACTGAAACGTGAGCATGGGTCAATATAGGAAAATATACAGAATTTTGAAAATCAAAAAAAAGTTGTTCGAATAGAGTTTTTGAAGTTATTCGATAGAGAAATCTTTTACCTATCTTCCAGCTACAATTTTATTAATCGAAAAAGGGTATTAGAAAAGTTGGGGTGCTCCCTTGGCCGAGTGTTTAGCGTCATAACTAACATGCCGGGTGTTCGGGTTCGATTCCCGTTCTGGTCGGGGAAATTTTTCGTCAAAGAAATTTCCTCCGACTTGCACTGTGATCACGCGTATTCTAGAGCTTGCCACTCAGAATGCATTCAAGGCGTGTTATTTGGCATAGAAATCTCAACTAAGTACTAGTAAAAATGACGCAAGTAATACTACGTTGAGACGGCGAAGTTCCTCTAGGAACGTTAGTGCCATTGAAGAAGAAGAAGAAGTATTAGAAAAGTTATAGGTCCAAGTAGTATGGAAGAAAATAAATATTTTAAACAAAATTGGAAAAAAAAAGTTATTTGAAAAGACCCAAAACACATTCTCGAGATAGTACTTATTCGATATAGAATATTTTTTTCTATCCTTAGCAAAATTTCCATTGGTCGGAATAAGGTCTAAGAAAAGTTATAGCCCAAAACCTATACAATTTGTTTGGGGAAAATTAATTAATTTAAAGAAGTTTAAAAAAGTTATTTCAAAGGACCCAAAACACATTCTTGAGATAATATTCATTGGATAGAGAATACTTTAATCCATTTTCAGCCAAATTTCCAAATTTCAGAACTTTTTCACAATCAAAAAAAAAAAAAATGGTCGAAGTCGAAATTTTTAGGCGATTTTTGAAATGCTTTAAAATCGTGAAATATCAACGCATGAAGATGGGATAGTATTTAACAGAGAAATTTGTATTTCAATGTATGTACAGGGAAACTTCGATATAACGTACCCTCGATATAACGTCACTCGATATAACGTACATTTTACCTCGATATAACATACACATTTCCAAAGTGTAAAGGAAAAATTTTTTCAATATTTTTTTTCTGATAGAACAATGAATTACCTGTATTGTGATGCTGAAACAAGTTTTGTACCTTCAATAAATCCCGAAACACAGCTGGTTTTGTGATTCCGGATTCTAAATGAATCAAGCTTTAATCAACAGTACGAAGGAAAACATCATGAGAAAGGCTGGCTTCGTTTTCTGATTGAAATTATTCATTAACTTTACTAAAACAGCAACACAATAATGTATTATAGACTACGTTTGTCAGTACTTTATTATGCTTCGATATAACGTACAATTCGATACAACTTACAATTTTGAAAGTGAAATGTACGTTATATCGAAGTTTACCTGTATATGTAGTAGACAAAATATCGGGAAGAAATGAGAAATCGATTTCTTTCTGTTTTTTTTAAAGATAGCAAATCCAATTAACGTTATCAACTATCTTTCATTTGATTTCTATAACGTTGCTGTAGGACCATTCAGTACTTATTATTGTATGAACGTTCAATAAATAATCATCGAAAAACAGATTTCAAAACTCTGATAAATTCTATACACCCAGGATTTTTTTTTTGCGTGGGGTTCGAATTTTGTTTTTCTTTGTCTCGTCACACCATAGTAGATAAAAAACATTTATTGAGAATGGGGAAAATAAGAAAAACTCATTTTTTCACTATAGCTCTTATAGTAAACCATATAGGAGAATTATGTTATTATTATCTGAAAAAATCCCACATACCTATAGAAGGCGTGGGAACACATTTAAATACGAATTATTTTAGTACTGAATATCTAAATCCTCAAAAAAAATCATTATTTCAAAATTTGGAGATCCTATAGTGAATTACATAGAGATTCGAAAAATAATCTAAATTTATATACAATAGAAATTTTTACTTCCTTTTTAACTTTTTACTTCCTCACCCAGCCAGACACTTTCCCCCGTACAACTCATGACCAATGAAAATTTGGCTAAAGATAAATAAAAATATTCTTTATCGAATGAGTACTATCTCGAAAATTAGTTTTGGGTCCTTTCAAATAACTTTTTTCAATTTTCTTTGAATTAATTTATTTCGCTTATTCAAGTTATATAGGTTTTGGCCTATAACTTTTATTAGACCCTTTTCCTACCAATGAAAATTTGGCTAAAGATAAATGTCGACAGCAAAAAAGAGCGGGATCACTGAGTAACCACTTCAGGGTAAGTATGCAGTACATAGGCGGTACAAAGGCGACGCAGTAGACAAGAGTTCTTCGATCCAGGTAAGTGTACACACTTTTATTCTATTTATTTTTCATTGCAGGTAAGTCTAACTAATTTAATTCTTCATTTCTTTCCAGGTTCAATTCACTACATTTTATATTTAATTTTCAGGTAATTCACTACATTTTAACTCCTATTCATTATTCCAGGTAAATTTCTTTTAATAACTATTTCAACAAATAAATATAACTGTGTCACGTCATCTAGCAGGCCGTCTCCATCAAAACACCGAAAGGTAAAAGAGCTCGCTGCATTCGATCTAATGCCTTTTTATAGATGTCCATTGCCGGAAGTCAACTAAAGGGTGTGTCACATCAAATTGCATCACGGAAAAAACGCTGTAGAAATTTAATTTTTAGGAATTATATCTTCACTTTGGTTTTATAATCAGATAAGAGTGTATAGATCACGTTGGCCATGCTTCACTGTCAATTTTTCGTAAATTTGGAAAAATGTCGTCGAACGAAAATGAGCGTCGTGAATTAATCCTGCGCACTCATTTCGAGAATCCGGAGTTGTCACATCGGGACATCGGTAAGATGCTGGGAATCGTCCAATCCACGGTCAGCAGAGTACTAAAACGATACTTCGAGAACCTAACCATCGACCGGAAGGTGAAGAACGGCAAAAATGGATGCTCCGTCAGTGAAAAAGATCACAAGCGCGTAGTTAAGCAGTTTAGACGTGATCCGAGAAGTTCGGTCCGGGATGCCGCCAATAAGCTGAATTTGTCAAGTTCATTCGTCCAGCGGACCAAGCAGCGGGAGGGCCTGCGTACATACAAGGTTCAGAAGGCTCCTAACCGCGACGAAAGGCAAAACATGGTGGGGAAGATGCGAGCCCGGAAGCTGTACACCGAAATGCTGACGAAGCCGCATTGCCTGGTAATGGACGACGAAACCTACGTCAAAGCGGACTTTCGTCAGCTGCCGGGCCTGTTGTTCTTCTCCGCAGAGGGCAAATTCAGCGTTCCGGAGGAGATTCGCAAGCAGAAACTATCCAAGTTTGCCAAAAAGTACATGGTGTGGCAAGCGATCTGCTCTTGCGGAAAGCGGAGCGCCCCCTTCGTGATGACCGGCACGGTAAACGGGCAGGTTTACCTTAATGAGTGCCTACAGAAGCGCTTACTACCACTATTGAAGCAGCACGAGGGCCCGACCATCTTCTGGCTGGATCTCGCTTCGTGCCACTATTCAAAGGACGTGTTGGAGTGTTACGAAGCCAACGGGGTCACCTTCGTGCCAAAGGAAATGAACCCGCCCAACGCGCCGGAGCTTCGCCCAATAGAGAAATATTGGGCGATTATGAAGCAGGCCCTCCGGAAGAACCCAAAAGTTGTCAAATCGGAGGCGGACTTCAAGAGAAAATGGATTTCTGTTCAAAAAAAGACGGGTGGGTAATGTCGGGGACATAACCGGAGTGACGTAGGACTATACAAAGGGGACAGCTTTTGTTAAATATATATTTTAAATATATTGTTTTATTTTCTTCTCCTACGTGAATACCTACCTATCTACCTGAAAAATGGATTAGTTTGCTGTTTACTCTTTATGAATATGTTGATGGTTCTGAAAAGAACCTTTGGTGTTGTGTTTTTGTTATCACTCGATATTCCCATCTTGTTCGGTTAAACCTTCCTGTTTAGCTATTGCGTTTGGCACTCGCCACAGCTTTCACAGTTGGAAAATTTCTTCCCATCCAGCTTGTGACATATTGTTCAGTAAATTACATTTAATGCGACTTTGCCACTCACTGAAACTAATTGTTGCCTTGCCGAACCGAAGCTGCTCTGTTCTTGATGCGTGTTTTCTGATTGTCATGAGCAGCTTTGCAAGCCAACTCGAGCACTCCGACGGCCGAAACTCTATAATCGCTGTTAGGAATACTGGTGCTCCGGCACCAATCCGTTCGGCCTAGTTACCCTTGCGGAGCAATCAGTGAATGCGGCCAACCTGGAACTGGAGTTCTGCACGGTTCGAGTGAGACTTTGCCTTTCCCTTAACTTGTCCTCCTTTGTTACGTCCACGATGCCGATGCCGTACAACCACACGGGTTTACGGTTTAAAAGAAAATAAGATATTTTTTTGGGGTCCGCGTGTTTTATACTCTAGCGCAATTTAAGAATTGGTGAAAATCAATAAGCTCAGAACAACTGCCAAATTCACATACTCATCATATCCTGGCAAACAAATTATGAAAAAATCAATTTGTGTTTTATTATTATTTTGGATAATGTTTTAGAAAACATTGAACTGTATTTCCTAAACTCTTTTTTGGAAGGTTTAATGGCCCTGAAAAGCGCCTTGTTTTATGGAATGGTTCCAATTTAGAAAACTTAGTACTCGTGGTTTTGAAAAAAACCATTTCGAACGCCCTCGATGCCGCGAGCAGCTTTGACAGCTAACTCGATCACTTCGGCGGCCGAAACTATATAACGCCGGCTAGGTGGACTGGTGCACTGGTACTAACGCGCTCGGCCTAGCTACCCTTGCGGGGAACTCCAGATCAACACGGTTCGAGTGGGATTTTGCCTTTCCCTTCACTTTTCCTCCTTTACCATGTCCAGACATGGCTGCTTGGGTTGGTTTGTTGATGTGTTGTGATGCGAACCGATGTGGTGTACGGTTTGAATGAGAATGAACGTTACGGAAGGAAGGAAGGTATTGTATTATAGAGACTTTAAACTTTTGCAGTTCATTCGTCTCTAGCCTTGAGAAATGCCCTTTGAAAACTCTACTCTACTCTACTCCAGCGCTACCACCTCCGCCCTCTTGCCTTGAGAAAGGCACTCGATCCCTCGCCGTCCAGCTCGTCCAGCAACGATGTTGTCCAGTCGGTGTCCGCACAAAGAATGATCGTTACGGCAGCGGAGCGGGGATTTTTAAGCTGACTGGCTGGCTCGAGAATTACGCATGTGTGAGACTGCGACCAATGTTTCGTTCATTTTTTCTTTTTCCTTTCCAATCGTGCTTCATTCTATTTCGCTGCTGCTCTGGTTGCCCGTTTTGGTCGGTACGATTTGAGGAGCACAAAATGGACCAATCAAAAATGGGCACATAGTGCATTTTGACAATGCTTGATATTTCACAATTATTCAATTATTTATCTCAAGAAAAATTAAATGTTATTCGTTATGATAGATGCGTAGATATATTTCCTATCAATTGATGCAAAAACCTTTGCGATCTATTGAGAAATGCTCGAGTTATAAGCGTTCCAAATCTTGCATTTTTTCCTACTTCTTCAGTGCCTAGATTTCCATTTCACCTCCTATATCTTCCGGTTAGACGTAGTCCTACGTCAAAAACTACAACCTGACGTTGTACAGAACCTTATGGACGGGGTAAAGAGGAAGGTGCGAGCATACGCGCTTGGGCTCGAAGTATGAATAAAAAGAAAATGCCAAAAGTTGTTTAATAGTTTTTATTTTACTGTCTAAAATTTTCAAAAGGATCGATCTACTGGGCGAATTTCTACAGTGTTATTTCCGTGATGCAATTTGATGTGACACACCCTTTAGTTTTTTATTTTCCTGATTTTGGTATTATGGTTTCGCTTGACTGTCGGAAATTCCCTTGCAAGCGTTGGGGGCTATTTCTCATAGATGGCTCTGCATTTGTTCATCAAACAATAAATAAAAATATTCTTTATCGAATGAGTTATATCTCGAGAGTGTGTTTTCGGACCTTTCAAATAACTTTTTTCAATTTTCTTCAAAATAATTAATTTCATACAACTTGGGTTATAACTTTTTTCAGAACTTTTTCCGATTAATAAAATTGTGGCTGGAAGATAGATAAAATATTTGTCTATCGAATCACTTCGACACTCTTTTTGAACAACTTTGATTTTCAAAATTCTGTATATTTTCTTATATTGACCGCTCACGTTTCAGTCTATATCTTTTCTCTGTCATGATCAAGAAAAAATGGGTGGGTTATATCTAAGATATAACCGCAAAGTTGACGTGGGAATATTGTTGGTGTAGTAATCATTTGGTCATATTGATTGAATGAAACAATTTTCGAATTTAATGGAATTCAACATATTTGCTTTGTAAGTAAAGAATTCGAACAAATTCCATGTAACACCAAATCATGCATTGTAGTAGATTATGTTTTTCGCTACAAGGAAATTTGATAACAGCATTTTGTCTAATCATCAAACGGTATGCGTATAAATTCAGTGATCAGAAGATACGAAGGCATATCTTCCAATGCAGTCTTGAATAACCGAACCAAAGCGTTGTGTTTGTACCCGCTTGCGTAGTCCGTGTAAGACACATAACGGGTGTTAAATAAAAAACGAGAATTTTTTCAATCACAAATGAAAATTTATTTTTTTTCATCGATTTCAGTATTTTTTATTAATAACATAATGTATTTTATTCAAAAAAATGTCAGTGAATGTTTGAGTAAGGGCCGTGGTCAGCTGTTCGACGCAACTTTATCGCGATGCTCTCACAAGAACGTTGTACGGCACTTACGTCCATTTTCCGGATACAATTCCGGATTCTTGTAGTCAGTTGCTTCGTGTCCTTGGCCCTCCAATTGCTTTTATACACTAGGGCACTGAGTGAGTCAAAGAAATTCTCTATTGGGCGGCACTGGGGCAAGTTTGTTGGGTTACGATCTTTCGGCACGAACGGTATCTTTTTCTCCTCAAGATACGCCAGCGTCTTCTTGGCGTAATGGGAAGACACCTTGTCCGGCCAGAAGACGTACTTCCCATCCGCGTGATGCTCGTTCAGGAACGGCAGCAGGATTTTATCGAGGCACTTTTCTCGATAGATTTGTTGGTTGATTGCCAGACCGCTCGGCTTAAACCAAGGCTTTGAAATGCCTCGGTCGGAAATGGCGATGTACAACATAACCTTTTTTTCAAACTTGTGCTTGAACTTGTATTTCACTTCAGGCGGTGTGGATGACTTGTCGCTGGAGTAGTAATTATCATTTCCTGGAATATGCGTTTTGGACAGCGGAAAATAACTTTCGTCGTCCAGAACGAAAGACGTCCCGCGGTATTTTTTTTGGTCATCCACCGACACTGTGATTTAACCGTCTGAATCTGCTCCTCCAGCGTCATAACTAACATGCCGGGTGTTTGGGTTCGATTCCCGTTCTGGTCGGGGGAATTTTTCGTCAAAGAAATTTCCTCCGACTTGCAATGTGATCACGCGTATTCTAGAGCTTGCCACTCAGAATGCATTCAAGGCGTGTTATTTGGCATAGAAATCTCAACTAAGTACTAATAAAAATGACGCAAGTAATACTACGTTGAGACGGCGAAGTTCCTCTAGGAACGTTAGTGCCATTGAAGAAGAAGAAGAAGAATCTGCTCCTCCGTGTACTCCGGCGACCTCGTCTTCTACCTGCAGACGACTCCTTCCATCTTGAGGGTCCGATGGATCAATACGTGGGAGCAGCCATATTTCCGACCGGCGTCACGCAGGCTGGTTGCGTCCTTGTTGTCAAACAGCTTCTTTAACGATGTCTTCCTCTGCTTCGTCATTATCGTCACCGGACGACCACTTCCGACCTTCTACCGCTCTACGTTCAGGGAACCCAGGATACGATATACCGTACTGACAGGTACATTTTCTTCCTTAAAATGTGCCACCGTGAACTTTTTTCCTTGCTGGAAATGCGTTTCGTAGAACCGTACAATGCGTTCGTGGAGCACGTGCTGTTTCGACGCCATCTTAGCTTTGACTAAATTCAAACTAGTAAAACCAAACACGCCTACTGTTTCTAGGGAGCCCAAAGAGCAATTTTCTTGGAGAAAGAAAATTTTACGCTCTTTATTTGAGTTACTGAAAGGTATTGAAAAAAATCTCATTTTTTATTTAACACCCGTTATTTCGGAGTGCAAAAAAAAAATATGCTGGTACAGAAATACTCCCGGCATGAATCAAAATGGATCAACAATTTCAACTTCCACTTTAATATTGTAAGTTCATTCGCCTCTAGTATCTGAAATGACGATTTTCCCAGGCTCTTCAGTTCAGTATTACGTGTTAGGGAAACATATTTTGGTCTGCACAACGAAAAGTGAATACAAAAGTACTTGTATTTGCAAAGCGATATTTCCCAGGCACCTTGGTTTTGAAGTCCGTGTTAGGCAAATACATTTCTTTGTGAACAAAAGTTTTCCTAACTTGCATGTATTTGCAATGCCGATCTTCTCAGGCACATTGCTTTTGATATCTGTATTAGGGAACATATTCCGGTGGGAACAAAAATACTCCCAACTTGAATGTATTTGCAAGGCTTATTGTAGAAGTCCGTGTTAGGGAAACATATTTCGTTGTGAACAAAAGTTCCCCTGACTTGCATGTATTTGCAATGCCAACCTCCTCAAGCACATTGCTTTTGATGTCCGGTGAGAACAAAAATACCCCTAATTCGAATGCATTTGCAACGCGGATTCCCCCAAGCATGCCTATTGCCTAGGCACCTCGGTTTTGAAGTACATGTTAGGTAAACACATTTCCTTGTGAACAAAATTTACCCCGACTTTCATGTATTCGCCAAGCGGATTCTCCTATGTACATTGATTTTGAAGTCTATGTTAGGGAACATATTTCGATGGGAACAAAAATACCCCCTGCTTGCATGTTGTTGCAATGCCGATTTCTCCAGGCTGCTTGGTTTTGACGTCTGTGTTGGGGGAATCGTAAATCGGGCCAATTAAATCGAGGCAGTTAGGGGGTTTAGATAACGCTTGACATTTCACAGTTATTCAATTGTTTATCTCATGAAAAACAGGAAGTGGGTTATATCTATGGTATAACCGCAAGGGTGACGTAGGACTATCGTTGATTTAGAGATCATTTGTATGAAGTTGAATCTGAATTCATTCTGAATGAATGAATATTTGGAGAACTTTGAAAACGAGAGCGTTACGTTGGAGGCACAAGGTTTTATGCATCCAATATTGGATACGGAAATATCCTACTGATGGGGAAGAATAATCTTCAGAAGCTATCCTGTTGATTGCGATTGATTGAAAAATCACAAAACCTAATGTATTTGGTCACAGTGTTACATGGATAGAAAACATTCAAATAAACTCTTTCACATGAATGTATTTCTAAATTCCTAGAGGAACTGGCAGATTATTTTCCGGATCTTTCTCGATCCAAACGGAAAGAATTCCGTGCGTGTATGTGTGTGTGTGTAGCGGCTGCTTCGAGATCTTCCCGGGAACCGTTTGTAGCATCACTCTCCTCCTGATGGATTCCCTTCTGGCCTAAGGTGCACAAACAGGCTCTTGGTGACACCGTTCATCCGCGCTTTCATGATAAATGAAGAGCTTCACCACAACAGCGACAACATGCTCCAATCACTGTTCAATTAGAACTGAGTGGATTTCCGAGCGGCGCTCGCTTATATACCGATTGGTGATTTCAATAGCCTATTTTGAAAGCAAATTTAAGACTATTGAAACAAGTTTTTGGATCAGAAAGTAACAAGTATAGAACGCGTAGACATTTTATCTTTCGAATGAAGTGTTTATCATACCATTTCGTTCAGTTGTTTAGGAGCTATTAACACTCAAAATCTCGGTCTTCGGCGTAACGCTTTCGTTTTCGAAACTTTGATTTTACACCCCAGTATAGAAATGAAAGACGTAGTCCTACGTCAAAACAACATTTTATTCATTGTGATAGATGCGTAGAAATACCAATTGATGCAAACATCTTTCCGATCTATTCTTCTTCTTCTTTCTTTGTTTTTAAGAGGCTTTAAACTTTGCAGTTCATTCGCCTCTGCCGATCTATCAAGAAATGTTCGAGTTATAAGCATTCGAAATCTTGCATTTTATGCTGCATGTTCTGTGTTTAGGTTTTCATTTCACCCCCATATATTCCGGTTAGACGTAGTCTCACGTCAAAAAAATTAACTATGTGGAAAGATGAATGATTCAATTCTATATGTAAAAAACATGATTTTGAAGGCTGTTACTTGATAAACAATCAATTTATTTCAACTGAAATAATTCATTATTCATTAAATTCAGCAAGACGTTGAACAGAAACTTGCACGCAACAAAAACTTTTATCCTCTGAACTTTCATCCGATAGCTTTACACATAGAAGCGAATGAACTGCAAACTTTAATGCCTCTTAAAATCTTGCAAGCTAAGCAAGTCAAAGCGTGCGGTCCCAGGCGTATGTCTTACAGATTTCTTCCCGGTCCTTAAAGTGTCAAACAGGCTGAAACACAACCACCGTATGGAAGAGAAATTTGAAACCGTCATCTGCTACAATAATAGTTCCGAAACAATCATCGTTGGGCCATCGGCACGTTCCTCTTCGAGATGAGATGCTGTTCCACATCCGTACAGAACTGTCAGCCCCGATGACAACGGGTTGTATGTCGCTTTCGTATAATAGAATAGTGAAGCACAGAACGATGGGATACAGAGCTTGAGTGAATATTTCGAGCGAAAATTGTTCATACCAAGTTTATGCTGATTTAATCAAGAGAATTATTGTTGAGTAACAGTTGGTTTTCATCGTTGGGATGTTTGTTCCGAATTTAATGATCTAAATTGAAATACAAATCGGTAATTTGGTTAATTTTTTTCCTGGCGAATGCTCTCTCTGTAAACTTTCGTAATGTCGACATCCGCTTAAATGCTCTTAAATTGTAGGGTGGGAAAAATTCTAGCAGAAAACTTTTCCTACTGCCAGAGAGAAGCGTCCGCTCCGTGACACAGAGCTGGGTTCGCCCGGTTATTCAACAGATACCTGTTAGATCCGAAAGACAAAAGTCGGAAGTTTTTAGTCCAACTTCAACCTGCTCCCAACCCATTCATTTGGTGCGATTCGTTGTGATACGATTTTCTGGGAAGACAAAGCACACCGAGTGAAATTCTACCTTCCATTATACTCCGGTCTTGTGTTTCAAAGAAAGCACCTACCTGTTTTTTGTCTGGCTTCGCTCATATTTATGTAACAGGGTTCATCCCGTTGTCCGATTGGTTCTTTGATGTGTGGATTACGCTCCTAAAAATGGGAAAGAATATAAAAAAGGGAGAAATGAATTCTGGTTCTGTTGTTTTGCTTTTCTCGCCAAAAACTAGACGGCTCAATGGCGAAGGGTTATGGGAAATGGTTTGATAGAGAAAAAAATGCAAAAAATCTCGGTTTTCGGGTAGCTTACTAAGCGGTGGTGCTTTCAGATACGGATGAAAACAACGACAAAAATCAAACAAACAACCAGACAGAGTGAGCAGGGAAAAAAAAGTTTGGGACGATCGTCGAGCTGATGTAAGCTTATCCATCCATGCCATCCAGTGGGATTGCTAATTTTCAGTAGCTGGGTAGTAATTGTTGTCATAGCATTGAGTCTATTACCTCTGAGTTTGTATACTTCCTTTCGTTATATTTGGTGATCAAAAGATTTTCGGAAAGGATTCTTGTTTTTCGAGTATTGAATAATTCTCTTCCAATCTCTCACCATTTAGGGCGATGCAGCAGCAAATGAAAAACCCACTTCGCAGTATAGTAATGCTTCGAAATCCGGACGCTTAAGCGCTTACGAATATAACTTCAACTACTAAAAAATATTGACATATCATAGCATGAAAAATTAGCGTTCCTATAGAACTAGAAGGCCTTCATCTAAGTTATGAATCACAGAATTCCACAAAATCATGTTATATTTGTTCAAAATTTGAAATTTCTTTCATCGTGTCGTGATTTTAAATCCAGACACTTTTTTAATCATGCTTTGAAATCCGGACACTTGTTTTCTTTGCAATTCTTCAAGAGAAATTATTTATTAATTATTGTAGAACTTATTAACTTATTAACTTATGACGCACCCCATACGTAGCGGGACTAAATGGAAACACGTTTGGTACAATTTTTTTATTAATTCAATTATTTATTGTATTTTTACAAGATAACCACTACAAGATAGCGCTATATATATCCTATCAATATGGGTATCAAATGAAAGGGCTTGATTAGTAGAATATAGTAATTTATGGAAAATGTAAATCCAAGATGGCGGCCGCTACAAAATGGCGGATTAAATATTCTCTCAGAACCCCATCAATATGGGTATCAAACGAAAGAGATCGACTAGTAGAACACGGTTATTTATGAAAAATGCAAATCCAAAATTTTAAAGAAATTGTTAAACGGTTTTATTGTAGAGAAATATACTAATGATACAGATAATGTACTAAGAACTAAAAAATAAATAAGTAAAAAACACTTTTTGAGTTCAACGGTTTCATTGTGATTAAACATAATAATGATACAGATGATGTACTAAAAGCTAGAAAATAATAGGGCAAGTAGCAGTTAGTAGTTACCACACCCCTTTCTTCATTAATCTAGTGCATTGATGAGACTTAAATAAAATCGAGGGACATGTAATGAAACATCTAACTGTAGAAAATGGAAATCTGACGTGGCTCATTTTGAATTTGTGTTCAAATAGTCAACCCCTTCATTTGATACACATATTGATGCAGTTTTGAAAAAAAAATATTTTTTTCAAAACATTTTGTGGTAACGGCCATTTTGGATTTGCATTTTTCATGTTTTCCATGAACAACTGTGTTTTACTAGTCAATCTCTAGGGTTTGATACCCATTTTGATGGTGTAACGTCCCAAAGATCACCACTGCAATCAGTCATTTTATGTTCTTGTGACTACACTTTTCTATCACCTTTTTTTACCAGCGCTGATTATTGTAGTCTAATCCTCACTCCACTCTCCTTTTCTTCTCCTCCCTATACCACTCCTCCTACTTCTGTTCAATGTGTCCATACCTTCATAATCAGGTATGCTATTTTTGAGATCAGTTGAGTGTAAGACCCTACATCCCTCCCTTCTTTTAAATCAAGGAACATGTAACTAAACCTTTTAGACTTAAATAATTTTCTTTTCCCACAGACGCCCATGCCTAATTGAACTCTGTACTTAGAAGTTCTGATTCTTAGCTTTTTTTAAGTTACACACGTTGCACCTTAACCACTTGTCGAAAGGTAAAGATTTTACTGTCAACCTCGATCAGTTTGTATTCACTACTTTAATTAATACAGACGAATAATTCGAAGAAAACTCATGGATTTGCCTTGGTCTCATTACAAACACCTTTACACCAACACCAACTAAAATCGATTGTCATTTTCTCGATTTAAAGAAAATTTAAAAAAGTTTCATTTCATTTCAAAAGAACCCAAAACACATTTTTGAGATAATACTCATTGGATAGAGAATACTTTTATCCATCTTCAGCCAAATTTTCGTTGGCCGGAAAAGAGTCTGAGAAAAGGTATGGATCAAAATGTATACATGTTGCAGGAGGAAAATTAATAAATTTATCGAAAATGGAAATAGAACTTTTTCACAATCGAAAAAAAAGGAAGGAACAGAGTGCGAAGGCGATTTTTGAAATGCTTAAAAATCGTGAAATATCAACGCATGAAGATGGGATATAAATCTCTTTAAAGCATAATTTACATGGATTTACACGGAATATTTTACAGAGAAATTTGTATTTCGATGTATGTAGATATAGTGGATAAAAATATCGGGAAGAAATAAGAAATCGATTTCTTTCTGTTTTTTCAAAGATAGCAAATCCGATTAACGATATCAACTATCTTTCATTTGTTTTATATAACGTTGTTGTGGACCATTCAGTACTGAGATATTATTGTATGAACGAAAAATTTCGAATTCGCATTTGATAATAAATAGTTCAATAAATAATATTCGAAAAACAGTTTTGAAAGCTGTAATAAATTCTATACACCCAGGATGTTTTTACGCAGGGGATAGAATTTTGTTACACCATAGTAGATGTACTTTGAGGGTTTTCTCAAATTTTCATTTCCAAGCCTATTGCACATTTAAATACGAATTAAAGTAGTACTGAATCTCTAAATACTAAACAAAAATTCAATATTTCAAGTTTTTTTTAGTGCTTCAATTTTTTAGGAATTTATTTTTTGATTATGATTCTCGATATATCATAGTAAGATGCACTATCAGCATTTTTTAAATTTTTTATCTCAAAGCTGTTGAGAATGGCGTGCTAAAATTTGAAAGGTACGTTTTTCACCATAGATCATATGAATAGGGATTCGAAAAATAGTCAAAATTTCTATACAATAGAAATTTTTACTTCCTTTCTACTTTTTACTCTCTTACCTAGCCTTTCTCTCGTACAACTCTCGAACGGCTAGTAACTTTTCTTATACCCTTTTCGGACTAATGAAAATATGGCTGGAGATAAATAAAAATATGTTTTATAGAATGAGTACTATCTCGAGAATGTGTTTTCGTCGAAAGGACCAAAAACACAATCTCGAGATAATACTCATTGATTCAATTCTCTATTTAATGAGCATGATTTTGAAGGTTGTTACTTGATAAACAATCAATTTATTTCAACTGAATTAATTCATTATTCATTAAATCCAGCAAAACGTTGAGCAGAAACTTGCACGCAACAAAAACTTTTATCCGCTGAACTTTCATCCGCTAACTTCACACATAGACGCGAATGAACTGCAAAGTTTAAAGCCTCTTAAAAACTTGCAAGCAAAGCAAGCAACTTCACACAAGTCAAAACGTGCGGTCCCAGACGTATGTCTTACATATTTATCCCCGGTCCTTAAAGTGTTAAAGGGGAACAGGAATGCGAAATGGTAAGAGAGTGCGAAAACGAGTGCACTTGTAGAATACTTTGAAACCGACATCATTGAGGCTGTATCCAAGTCCAGTCTCCAGAAATGAGAGTAAAGTTTTTAAAAAGTGATGGAAAACAGTTATCATTGAAATGATAACGTTTACAATTTTTCTTCTACATCCAAAATAATTTTTTTTGACATCCTCATACATTACATCAAATGAGCCTAAAAGTTACAAAAATTTGCAATACTCTCATACTGATACAGTATTTACACAAGTGTAGGATTCTCGTACATTTTTCTAACAGCACCAGCGGTTATGTGGAGAGCGTGAATGTGTGGAACAGCCTTAAATCGCAACCGGATTTGGTTCGATCCCTACATCGTTTGGGATTTTTTTTGGGTGCAATTCCAAACTGACATTCGGTTTGAGAGAACGAGTCGTCTGTTGAGGCGCGCGAACAATTCACATGCCATGAAAAGCCAATTTGAACTAATTTTCAGCCTAACTCTCAACATTAGCTTATACCATAGGTTGCTCGCTGTCTAAAGCAACACTGAAGATTTTTTTTCAGTATCCGCTAGAAAAACAAAATCTGTAACGCTCACAAAAACAAAATGTCCAGAAGACATGAAGTAGAAATAATGGATATGTAGCACTTTTCGCAGAATGGCAACAGAAAGTACGATCCGAAGCGGTAGAGTAGTGGTGGCAGTGGCAACAGCAGCTGCTGCGCTGAAAATTTTCACTTTCCGTTTCTCTCCGTTGGAAAATACGTTCCTCACATCACTCTAATATCACATTTAACCACATTTAATTCACTCGAATTCACGAAAATGAAATGATTGATTGAAAAAAAGTCGCCACTAAGTTCGAACACGCTCCTGAACATACACAAGCTCTACCAAAAATATATATTTTTTCAATTCCCTAAATTTCGATTTTGATGTTTATTTATTTATTCAAGAGAGGTGTGTTTCTGGAAGTCTTAAACTATGTTAATCATCATTTCCACTTGTTGCAATTACAGCATCCACGCGCTTCCGGAACGCACGAAAGATCCGTATAATGTAACCTGGGTCCATTTCACTCCAGGTACAGGTCAATGTTCGTCTGAAGATTTCCTTACTCGGGTAGCGTTCAGAACAGGCCTTGGGCTTCATGATGCGCCATACCGGGTACTTCAGCGAATTAAGATCGGGGCTGGATGATGGCCCCATATCCTTCACCCAGAACGGCAGACGATCCTGCAACCACTTCTGAGTACTGAGTGAAAGTGAGTGAAATGTAGTTAACTGATACATGAACAATTTAAGATTTCGAACGCTGATAACTCCAGCATTTCTTAATAGATCCCAAAGATGTTTACATCAATTGATAGGAAATATTTCTAAGCATATACATATTACAATGAATAACTTTTTTTTCTTATGATAAACAATTGAATAATTGTGAAATGTCAAGCATTGTCCAAATGCACTATGTGCCTCATTTTGATTGGTTCAATTTGTGCACCTAAAATGGTTACAACCAAAAGTAGCAACATAAAATAATACAACAATTAACTTTATTCAATTCATAAAAACGTGTATCTATTGTACGATTCATCTACCCGGAAACAACAACTCTCCGCTCTATTGTTTCACTCGTGACGTCGATACAAGTGACAGTCGGATCTGTCACTGGCGAGCCAAGATCCTCTCTGGTATTGCCAGTTGTCTCCAACAATGGCATTCAATCTTTAAGAGATTTGAAAATATATTTGAAAAGGCTGTCCCCATTTGTGCAGTCCTACGATACTCCGGTTATGTCCTCGATATTACCCACCCATCTTTTTTGCCATCGTAAGCCACCAACCCAAACACCATAACGCTAACAGAATGCTTGATCAGAATGGATCGGGAGAAACCTCAATAGCGATCGGTTCTGGAGTTTGATACAGGATCGACGGTAAACATGTTCACGTCGTTGAACAGGAACAGGATAACCGGATTTTTTCGCTTGAAGATGTTCCAGATGCGGCTGGTAATCATGCGAGTTTTTTTTTCATTTGTCTTTTACCTCATTGATCACACTGGATTCGTCCGAATCTTCCTTTTGATGGCAGCGATAATCCTCGGAATCCGAGCTGTTCTCGGACGCCCTGTGGCCTCCTTTCTTTTCTCGGTCCATCGGAACACTCCCACGGCGATTGGAAAGGCTCTGGTCAATGAATTATGGAATTATGGAATACTACGGTTCAAATCGCTGAAGTGGGCGCAATTTTTGGTTTTAGCTTACGAATCCTAGAACAATAGAACTCAACAACTGTGTTTCTACTACACTTGATTCAATCATATATTCAAAGAACTGCAAAATGGGCCATCGAATGGAAAATCCTTCTGGATGGTGAACTCCAATTTCAATTATGCGTCGAATCAACTATTTCACATTAAATTGAAGCGCACAAATATCTGAATTTTAAATTCCATGAAATTCCATTTGTTTCCGTTGCTCGCATTTCCGCTGCTATAAAAACAAATATCGCTTATTTTAATACCCAGTGAATTGTGTATGTGAACTCAAACATTCCATCCTGGAAGTGCAAACATGCGAACCATTTGAAACTTCCCATAGGTTTGGCTGGTGGCGATGGTGAGGCTGCCACTACTGCTGCCGCTTTACTATACAAATTGCATGTTTAATACCACTACTTAACATCCCCCATGCGGGAGCATATTTAGGTGTGCACTTTGGACACACTATTAGGCTCGAAATTATTGGTTATAACCTTTCAATAGCTAATTAATTTATATCTGCTCGGTCAGACAGTCAGCAGCGGTTGCAGAAGTATCCATTGAGCCTTTGGGAGTACAAACAAAAACAGCACCCACTTTGCAAATGACCAACCTGGGAGGTACGAGGAAATGACCGTCTGTGAAGACTAGAATTTGGGGCGTGCTTAGGAGCTTTGGGTAAGTGCCAGCCAGACTTTTGTGGGCCGGTAAATTGCTTCCATTTCGACAGTAAATTATGCTGCCCCTTTTAGGAATATCAAACTACCGTAGTTTCAACAAAATAATGTAAATATTGCACTTTTAAAAGTCTACCAAGGTGAAATGTAGTTAACTGATACATAGATTATCTAGCAAATCAGCCAACGATAATGAAATGAATGTGAATATGAAAACTAGTATTTTGAAATATCTCTCTCTCTATATATATATATATATATATATATATATATATATATATATATATATATATATATATATATATATATATAAATATATATATAAATATATATATATATATATATATATGAAAATCTCGTGTCACGATGTTCGTGACCGAACTCCTCCAGAACAGCACGACCGATTTCAATTAAATTATGTACACAACGTTTGTTAGGCATGAGAATAGGTCGTGAAAAATATTATCTCGTGTCACGATGTTCGTGACCGAACTCCTCCAGAACAGCACGACCGATTTCAATTAAATTATGTACACAACGTTTGTTAGGCATGAGAATAGGTCGTGAAAAATATTACATACCGATAGGATACCGATTGCCGTATATTTAATACCGATTAGGGTGACACTATGCAAAAAAAAACATTTTTGGTTTTGGTTTTTGTTGTGTATTTAAAAAAAATTAATTCAGAAAAAAACATAAGAACCCAAATTTCATCCTTTTTACCCCGCCCTTATATTTTCTTGTTATTTATTTCACGATTTTAGTGTTTTTGTAAACACAATATCCAAATAAGAAAATTAACCGCCGCTCAATTTTTCAACAGGACGGAATTATTTACGTTGTTGAATGACAAATGGTGCTACGTACGCTTCATCGAACTTTCACCCACACATGCGGAAGTAACCTCAATTCATCTAAAGCTTGGGACATCTACGAGGTACTGGAAACCTCATCGAATAAGCATAATGAATTTTTGAGATCCTTCAGATCACACATGCTCGGATAGCAAAATCTTAATCAAAAAATGTCAAAAATGACATTGATCCAGATAAATTATCAGCTGGAGAACACGTGCATTGATTCAATAATTCGAATTAATTTCTATGAATATGACGGAACAACAAGAGGCGAAACAAACAAGAGATGGATTCGATGGATGGATTTTTATTATCGAACGATGATTCAACGCAGCGAGAGCAATGTCATTCTACGATGTCGTGAGCTGTGCCAACCATTCATGGTCGGCATGTACGCGAAGGTAGGGGGCGAACGACTGCGATTCTTACGCAGTCGACGAACAAATTCACCTGCGAAAAGCTATCGAAAGCTACGCTGACAACAGCCTTTGCTATTGCCGGGTTAAAACGCAATGCATTGTTTTGAAAATCGATAGTGTTAATGCCTCGAAAATTTCAGATCCGTCAACTGATCTACTCACCCGTATTCTGAAATAAGATCGAATCAGAATAACTCGAGCGGATCGCATTCTTCATTCTGCAATCCGTTCGACACAAGTTCAATCAAATTGCGAGAATGTGATAATGCATGGCAATTTGACATAGACGACATTGAGCTTCGTGTTCTATTTCAGCAAAAATAGAGACGAATTTTCGGGTGGAATAAACACTCTTTTGAAACGATAAATATTGATGGAAATTAGCTATACCCTTTCAAATATGTTTTGTATGTAACACAAAGACACTTTTTCTGCAAGTGGGTAAAAAACGTGTACGAAAATTGTATCTGAGAATGTTTTTATATTATGGATAAAGTTTTAGCGGAAATGTAGTTAACCCTCCTGTACTCGCGTGCAAAATCATAACACGTATACTCGCGCACGGTGTCACAGACCGAAAATTGAACTTCTCTGTAATGTTGTGTATTTTTCAGGCTGTATTGGCATTTATTTGAAGAAGAGGGTATGATTGAATGAAAAAACTCAAAAAAAATATGTTTTCTTCGTCTTTGTTATGTTTTAATAGTCATCTAATTCAGTCTCCTCAGAATAGAGTAATTTTTGATACTGCAACACAAATAACGAAATTCGAATTTTTCACTGTTGAGCTTGAGCTTGAGCTTGAGCTTGGGTAGACTGTACAATTCGTAGTTGCTCTCCGTGATTGACATGAACCAACCAAATTGCACAAAGAACACACAGAATGACGCTTGGGACTAGCAAATCATTCTCGTTGTGCAATTTTCGGTGATTCGAGCTTTAAATGGTCAATAACGACGCCGACCACGTCCTTACAGTCACCAGGGGAAGGGAAGGAATGTTAGTATGATATTCGCCGCCCGAAGGCCAGAAGGGTCGCCTCTATAGCGTGGTTCCCTAGCGTTTATCATGGAAGGGATAGTTGTTAGTGGGAATGGTTAAGAAAAATCAGGATTCACTGCGGTGAGCGATGTGATTAAGTAAACGCGAATTATCGACCATTCGAAAAAAAAAATCTGAAAATCTTGTATGTCACGACACGCGGCAGAGAAAATAATTATTTGACTAGCTATATATTGTATTTTTCATCCCGCGATGAGGGAGAGTTAACTGTGGATAGTTAACCTGAGAAGATAACCGATATAACTCCTCTAAACCTTATCAAACTGGCGATATATTCTCTTATTCATATCGTAGTGTGTATTTAACCTCAATTGTGGTGACTGAGAGTTATTCTAGGGAAACCTGAGAAGGTAACCGATCGAACTCTTCTAAACCTCTCCTAAACCAATCGTCGATAAAGTCCGTTAATATTCGTGTATTTTGTATGAAAATTCAATTCTGCCGATTGAGAGTTACTTTTGGGAAACCTGAGAAGGTAACCGAGAAATTTCCTCCAAACCTAATCAAACTGACGATATATTCTCTTATTCAACGCGCGTGTTTATTTAAGCCTAATTACGAAGACTAAGAGTTATTTTAAGGAAACCTGAGAAGGTAACTGATTGAACTCTTCTAAACCAATCCGATCGTCGATAAACTCCGTTAATAATCGAGTATTCTGCATGGAAATCCAAACCTGGCGACTATGGGTTATTTTTAGGGAAACCTGAGAAGGTAACCGATATAACTCATATAAACCTTATCAATCCAACGATTTAACCTCAATGGCAACAGAGAGTTATTTTTGAGAAACCTGAGAAGGTAACCGAGAAAATTTCTCCCAAACCTAATCAATTATATTATATTCTATATTCTTCTATATATAAATTATTTTATTCAACGCGCGTAGTGTTTATTTAAGCTCAATTGTGAAGACTGTGAGTTACTTTTGGGAAACCTGAGAAGGTAACCGATATAATTCCTTTGAACCTTATCAATCCAGCGATATATTATCTTTTTCAACCGTAATCGTGGCATCAGAGAGTTATTTTTAGGAAACTTCAGAAGGTAGCCCAGAGAACTCCTCTAAAATTGATCGGACCACAACGCAACGGCACAACGGCGGACAAATAAATATAAATGTTACAATACCAAAGAAAAACATTAGTATTACATACATATTTAAGTGAAGCCAAACTATAAATTGCCATAACTACAGACGAACAGTATCTACAATAAAATCTCAACATTACTCGAATCCTTTTCAATTCAAATTAGTGTAACAATTTATTCTGAATCTGAACATATACCTCCGATTTCCACATATATTACAGATAAAAACAGACAAACACAGAATATTACCAAAACACACACACACAATTCAATAAACATCATTGTTATTGAAAGAAAAACCGATTCATGGACAAATAATATAACTCACATAACATTGCAGTTTTAATGTTGACGAGAAAAGTATGAATCTCTGGCAACCCAGATGCCATATATGTTACAAATAAAGGCAAGCATTATACGCATACAAAAACACTTCTGCAGCCGGTGCTGTGACGTTCCAGTAGTGGTGATATCATCACTGCGCCTTTTCAACTCTGCTCGCTGGTATCCCGGAGAGCAGTGGTATATCCTTTTTCTGCTCACGTTGCTGCTGCTCTTCTCCAATATAGTGCGAAATTCGAATTTTTCACTGTTATTAATTAACAGTAAGCAACTGAATATAATTCATGGAAGTATAAAGAGCTATAAAATAACATACAAACGTTTATCGATTGTGGTTTCATTGGAGTAAGAATCAGAACATAGCATAACTGCATGCTCGAAACAAACATATTTTCTACATTTAATTCAGTTGTTGCGTGTTTTTCGGGTCTTTTGTCGAAGAGAAGAATGTATAACGACCTTCTAGATAATTACCAGATGATAAAGGTTCTGGAATATAAAGTTTTCATATTTCTAATATTAGTTGTCTCTGTTTTCTTGGTAAACTAAGATGGGGCATAAAAAGGCGATATAAATGGATCTAGGAACTTCCTTTTCTTTTTCTTGTTTTCTTGTCGATATTGTCCATTATAAAAAAATATCCCCGATACTGTAACTGTTAAACATTACCATAAGCTACCGATTAGTATATAATTTACTGTTTACAATTCTTCAACGAGTGAAATTCTTTCACAAGTGTGTATATGTATAACCATTATATTTAACGAATAGCTATTCGAAAGTCAAACATTTATATTTTGCTTTTGAACGTATGAATCTAACGACGGATATATCGACGAATAGTTAATATATGGATCCCTTCAATCCAGTTACAAAAAGGACTGAAATCAAATAAGAAAGGTCCGGTAATGATCTTATGCATTATATTCAATAAATATTCCACGCCACTAACATTAATTTATAGATTTCATTCAACAATATTCTAGAACATGAGAAAAGGCACTTGTCCAAAAAAGTTACTATCGGGGGTCTCCGTAGCCACATTGGTTGCGCGTTCGCTTAGTAAGCGATCGATCGTGAATTCAAAACTCAGGGCCCTCATTGACCATCTTTGTGTTTTTACAGAATAGCTACGTCCACGCAACAATCATCAGCGATGGATATCGATCCACGGTCGAAATAAGATCGATTCATCCATACAACTGCTCTGCTCTGCAAGACACATCGGGCTGCTGTTCTATAAATAACTCAACAATGATCAATCAACTGTCTCCGCTGTCCGGTGGTCCAACTGGATAATGGAAGAACAGAAAGAATACTCTTACGCCTAAATGGCTACTGTGTGAATGTACCATATGTAATGGTATAGAAGGAATACTGGCGAATGACAACTGTGTAATGTGCTTATTATAGATATGATAACCATGTGACATGTACACGATTAAAATTCGGCTCTGTTACATCTAAAATGCTAATGAGCCTTAAAATAAATAAATGGGATAAAAAAAAAGTTACTACTATACTCGCGTCGGTGTGTCAGACCGAAAGTGTTAAAAAAGTGGCACACTCCCCTTTGTACCAACACATGCGATACGCTAAACGCGATGATGAACGACGAATAACGAAGCTAGAGAGAATCGCAAAGTCGTAGTGTTGATATTTTCTGAGAAATGAACAAATTATTGAATTCTCGGTCTGACAGACCAATGCGCGTGTATAGTGCTAAAAATTGTTAGAAAAGTCACAGGAGGGTTGAGTCCGAGACACGACCGCATAGTTGACGTAGAATTCCGTTAGGCTATCTGTTGATTTTGGATATGTTTGAAGAATTACATCGTTAAACTCTTTGTTAATGATTTGGTGGCCCTGAGAAAGGCCGTTTTGTTTGGTTGTTGGGTATCGTTTATTCACTCCACCAGTGTTTACCGAGTGATGATGACAGATGGATGGTAAACAGTCGTTCGATGGTGCGTATCAGATAAAAGAGACCGAAGTGGAACAAGATATAATGAAAACCGCCCTCTGTGATCCTAGACGAAATGCCTCCTGTGTTATGTATGGATGAAATAAAAAAACTCATCAAAGTAATATAAGATAATTAACAAAACCGAACACAATTATCAATTTTTCTCATCAGTAAAAACATGTTACTTTAATATAGAGAAAACATATTATAAATGGAAAAGGTAATTTTCTTTATTAATGTTTACTTTCTGAGTGTTTAATCAACCCAATGCGAATTTTAATCGGACTAGAAACACCTCATACTATATCCAGAGCATATGGGAAATCACTTTTTGTAATATTTCTTCACTTTACCAATTTTTCTCGCTGTATAAACTTTCCTTGAGTGAAAATGAACACAACAAAACAGACAGCTTAAACCAAACGATCCGTTCTCGAGCGGGAACACACCTTGGTTTTTATTTGTGAAAATTGAAATAAATCTTTTCATATATCAAGTCATTTTAAACACAACTGCTACCATATATAATTTTACACTTGTACAATTGTGCTGAATTTTTCACAATACACGATCGGTCATTGGTATGAAATTTCACGAAGCAACCAACATTAAAGTTCCAAATTTAATTTTATTTGCTAGATTTAATCGTATCACTCACGCAATACAAAAATGCCCCCAAATTGCATGTATTTGCAATGTCGATTTCCCCCAGGCAGCTTGAATTTGAAGTCTCTGTTAGGGAACCGTCGCATGTGTCGTCAATTTCGACCAATTAGATGTGGGTATTTCCGTTAGAATAGGGGTTGAGATTTTTCAATTGTTCGATAGTTAGTTTCATGACATATATTATTTTCTTCAATATAAAAAAATGTTATGGAGTGCCGAAATCGATTGACGCAAAAATTTCATCAATCCATCATGAAATGACTGAGCAATAAGCGTTTGAAATTGGACAATTTTCCCGATGTGCTAGATTTTCGATGTTCAATTTGTACCCCAATATGTTCCCGAAAGACGTAATTCTACGTCAAAATATAGAAAAAAAAGTTGAGTTAGGGTCAGGACTATGTCATCTAAGTGTTCAAATAACATGAAGTCTTAATTCAAATGTTAACAATGTAAAATTGCTTTCGGTCTGCTAATCTGATAGAGAGTAAATTGCTCAACAACCTCCATAGATCGATTAAATTCCATAGATTCCATAGATCGATTAAATAGATTCCCGTAGATTCCATAGATCGATTAAATTTGAGTCGAACAGATTTCAGAATGCAAAAGTCGACTTCGTTCAAATCGTGGAATCCGATCGAAATATGGGTTAGTGTTTGATATTGTTCCCACAAACATTGTTCATGGCCCATGCGGTGATCTGAAGCTTTTACCGCTTTGCGTTGCAGATGGAAGAGACGATCACAGGGGTAGGTGGATATACAATATAAAAACGGAGAAACGGACAAGCATTGACAAATTTCAGTAACGTAGACGTTGGCGGACTGGAAATCGTTGGGTAGTACCATATTCGCCTCAGCTGAGCCAGACATTCAATGTTCATATTAATATTGAGATCCGCTGTTCAGCGAAAGGCAGTAAATACAAAAAAAAATCCGTGAATAAGGGAAGCAATATGGCTGTGTTTAGAATTCAGAATATAGATGTGATTACTTCTCGATTGAATGACAACGACGAAAGAATGCGCCAACAAATCAGCACCAATGAAGTTGTCTGTCATATTTTTGGTGTCACAATTCATGAACGGGACCCAACAGTCATGAATTTGGCTGTCCATTCAGAAAACATGTTTTTCACTAACGAGACCGTAATTGAACAAAATTAGTATTGATTTTCTTTATTTCATTTTCTACTTTAAGACACAAATATATTATTTTCTTTCACTTCACATTTTATTTATTAACATTACAGTCAAAACTCTCCATAACCACAATATTTGTAGTGACAAATCTCTCTATAACGACATGTCCAAAGGTCCCTTCAAAATCGCATAGAATTTTTTTTCTTTATTGCGATATTTCTCTATAACGACCTTCCCCTATAACGACACGTTATCGCTTCTATTCACTAAAACATAACATTCTCTATTGCGACAATTTTCAATTTCACTCCACTCATAGTGTGTGTGTCAATGTTAGTTACTACGAACGTAAATAGTCTATGTTGTGTGTAATGAGATTTAATCAACTTTGAACATTTGTTCACACCCAACTGATTTAAGATTTCGGACACTTACAAAAACAGAAATTCAAACCATAAAATATAGGAAAAGTTTATTGAAACACATTAAACGAATAATTGTTGAACAAAAATCCCGTCCTAAAATGAAATTGCATTAAATTTAAAAATGAATGTATTGTTTGTGCAATTGTTATATGGATAATGTTTTTGCTATCAAATTCAGGCAATAACTTGAAGTATCGTTTGTTTCACTTCGAAAACATTCTCTGCCCAAAATAGGTTGAAATACACGAAAAACTTCAACGCTAAAAATAAATTGGATATAATTCAATGGTTCGAAAAGGGTACCAAAAGGACAACATCTTCTAATGAATTAATGTGTCGCACAATGCGAATTCATTCATCATCAAAAATATGGACTCGAGTTGTGAAAGGGTAAGAATATTGGCTTCAATGATGTTCATCTGGTATATTTTGTCTGTGGATGAGATAAATAAAATCAATCATTTATTAACACTTTCATCGCCCCGTCACCCAGATCTGGGTGACACTTTTCTCGTTCAATTTGAATATGATTTTTGAACGGAATTTGATAGAATAGGCACTTAAATGTAAACATGGGCTTGACTAGTAGAACAAACTTATTTATGAAAAATGTAAATCCAAAATGGGGTGTCAAGCGAAGGGCTTGACTAGTAGAACATACTTATTTGTTAAAAATCACATTTTAAATGTACTGTTAAAAATCAATATCTTTATGTCGTCTATAGTAAGTTCTTCTAAGATATCGTCCAGGTCTTCACTTGCGTATAGTTCCTCAATATCCGAATCGGAACTCGATGAGATAATATTCGAAACTTTTCTTCTAACGCATTGATTTTCAACCGGTGGGGAATACCCCCCTAGTGGAGAACTTATTTATGTAAAGGGTGTGTCACATCAAATTGCATCACGGAAAAAACGTTGTAGAAATTCGCCCAGTAGACCGATCCTTTTGAAAATTTTAGACAGTAAAATAAAAACTATTAAACAACTTTTGGCATTTTCTTTTTATTCATACTTCGAGCCCAAGCCCGTATGCTCGCACCTTCTTCTTTACCCCGTCCATAAGGTTCTGTACAACGCCAGGTTGTAGTTTTTTTTGAACAGAAATCCATTTTCTCTTGAAGTCCGCCTCCGATTTGACAACTTTTGGGTTCTTCCGGAGGGCCTGCTTCAAAATCGCCCAATATTTCTCTATTGGGCGAAGCTCCGGCGCGTTGGGCGGGTTCATTTCCTTTGGCACGAAGGTGACCCCGTTGGCTTCGTACCACTCCAACACGTCCTTTGAATAGTGGCACGAAGCGAGATCCGACCAGAAGTTGGTCGGGCCCTCGTGCTGCTTCAATAGTGGTAGTAAGCGCTTCTGTAGGCACTCCTTAAGGTAAACCTGCCCGTTTACCGTGCCGGTCATCACGAAGGGGGCGCTCCGCTTTCCGCAAGAGCGGTTCGCTTGCCACACCATGTACTTTTTGGCAAACTTGGATAGTTTCTGCTTGCGAATCTCCTCCGGAACGCTGAATTTGTCCTCTGCGGAGAAGAACAACAGGCCCGGCAGCTGACGAAAGTCCGCTTTGACGTAGGTTTCGTCGTCCATTACCAGGCAATGCGGCTTCGTCAGCATTTCGGTGTACATCTTCCGGGCTCGCGTCTTCTCCACCATGTTTTGCCTTTCGTCGCGATTAGGAGCCTTCTGAACCTTGTATGTGCGCAGGCCCTCCCGCTGCTTGGTCCGCTGGACGAATGAACTTGACAAATTCAGCTTATTGGCGACATCCCGGACCGAACTTCTCGGATCACGTCTAAACTGCCTAACTACGCGCTTGTGATCTTTTTCACTGACGGAGCATCCATTTTTGCCGTTCTTTACCTTCCGGTCGATGGTTAGGTTCTCGAAGTATCGTTTTAGTACTCTGCTGACCGTGGATTGGACGATTCCCAGCATCTTACCGATGTCCCGATGTGACAACTCCGGATTCTCGAAATGAGTGCACAGGATTAATTCACAACGCTCTTTTTCGTTCGACGACATTTTTCCAAATTTACGAAAAATTGACAGTGAAGCATGGCCAACGTGATCTATACACTCTTATCTGATTATAAGCGAAAGCTGAAGATATAATTCCTAAAAATTAAATTTCTACAGCGTTTTTTCCGTGATGCAATTTGATGTGACACACCCTTTAGTACTGGGATTAATTTTCGTAAAGGGGGGAATGGACCAAAAAAGGTTGAAATCCACTGTTCTAACGCTTCTCACAATTTCGCCGTCACTACTGCTCTGGCTTTTAGATTTACTATCACGCCGTCCGGTGAAAATTTTGAGAATGAAAAAAAAACACTAGACGCACAAACGTTTTGGAATAAATAGGGGCCTATTCTAGTTGCGCAATGATTATTCTCATTCTCAGAAAAAAAACTTGCAACTTGCTTCTTCTTTCAGCCTTTTATCTTCCCAGCGCAAAGAACAATGAAAACGAATCACATG
This sequence comes from Toxorhynchites rutilus septentrionalis, assembly GCF_029784135.1. Lineage (NCBI taxonomy): Eukaryota > Metazoa > Arthropoda > Insecta > Diptera > Culicidae > Toxorhynchites > Toxorhynchites rutilus. Next base: position 292,973,995 of record NC_073746.1, read on the forward strand.
AAAACTAAAAACATATGTTCTTAGTATGATATATTCACAGAATCTTCGCAATCGATTGAATATCACAACCCGCTCAGCTTTTGAGACGTGCAGACGTTTTTTCGATTGCGCATATCACAAGTGAAGTACCTACCGTTGGTAAATTCGAATTTATACAGTGCCGCGTCGCGAGATAAGTGTTCCGCGATGAGGCGAGAAAACGCGTTCAAAATTGACTATTCTCAAATTGCCGCTAAGCCATCAGTAGAGAAACTTTTTGGCTTTTGTCGCTCAGTTCTCGGACTGAATAAAGAGGACATAAAAAGACTCCAGTGTCACAGAGGTGATGCGTGTGCGTTCGTTAAGGTCAGTGACTTGACACTCGCTCAAAAGATCGTTGACGAACATGACGGAAAACATGAAGTGGAGAACGAAGGAAAAAAACTAAAACTTCGAATAACATTAGAGGATGGGAGTGTTGAAGTACGTGTTCACGATCTTCCCGAAGATGTGTCGGAAAGAAAGGTCGTCGAATTTCTAACACAGTTCGGAGAAGTATTCTCGATCCGCGAAGTTTCGTGGTGTGAAAACACCGAAGACGAAGGCATACCACTCGGTATTTGGTCTGCCCGTATGTTAGTGAAAAGGAACATTGACTCTTGGGTCACCATCGACGGAGAACAAGCGTTCGTTGTATACAAGGGACAGCTTCAATCATGTCGCCACTGCAAAGAACAAGCGCACACTGGCATATCATGTGCCCAGAACAAGAAACTACTCTATCAAAAAAGCTACGCGAACGTGACGAAACAGAATAATAGGTCAACTACCGGTCAACAACCAAGAAAATCAGCTGGTGCGAGACCATCAAACACGAAGATCGTCGGTCAAAAGTTCTCCGTTCCATCACTGTCATCATCGAAGGCTTATCCAGAACTGCCGAGTGTCACAAGCCAAGCTGAACCTTCAGGTTCCAAATCGAATGTAAACAGCCAACCCGAAACCGCTCTAACTCCGAAAACGAACCCAAGCAGTCAGTCTGCAACTCAAATACAACGAACGAAATCTTCGTCGTCCCTACTAGCACCACCGCAAGCTGTCGTGGCGGTGGACGACTTTTTCAAAAAGCCAACGCTGCGATCGCATTCGTCTTCCTAAGCTCGAAGCCGCCGGACGGTTTTATATCGTTATCGTCCATCGTTGAAGTGATACCGTTATTTTCGTGGCTGGTGAAGTGAGTGTTGGACACTAACGGGATTCCCTGTGAATTCATTGAAGCAGACACAACAAGCGAGAGGAAGAAACGCTGCACGCGAGCGCTGAGTGCTGGTGTGTTATCGCCGTAGCACCGTCTTCGACATCATCACCGCGTGGTGCGATACACGGGTTCAGCTGTACCGAACGATCAACACGCAGCACCGTTATAAATAATCCGCACTGGTGTGCATAATAAGTATACTCAAATTAATAGGTTAAGGTTATTAGGTTAAGGAATTATAAAAAAAAATTGCAAAAATTATAAGAAAGTGTACATCTGCCATTTTAAATGGCAGAAGGGGAAGAAAGCGTTGACATGGATATCGAATCCACTGTCTCCCCCTCCCCAGCTACGGGTGCTGGGAAGTCGCTTAAACGCGTTCCCCCCTCAGAAGATGTCTCTTTACAGGAAGAGTTAACTCACCTCAACAAGCCTCCCTCAAGAAAATTTGCAAACCTTTCCTCTTCACCCCCTCATTCTCCCGCTCCCGTTTCCGCTCAACTCCCGAACTTGCCTCCCAGCCCTACTGATCCCGCTCCCGCTCAACAATCGACCTCGACCTCCCCCTCAGTTGCTTCCTCTCCTCGTGTCAAGGTCTATCCAGAAGATTCACCTGGAGCTGGCCCATGGGTTGTTTTTTTCCGGCCCAAACCGAACGGAAAATCCATCAATGTCATTCAGGTTTCGAAAGATCTGGCAAGATATTATTCCTCCGTGGTCGAAATCTCTAAGGTTAGACCGAACAAACTGCGTGTTGTCGTGAGTGATCGGAAACACGCAAATGCAGTTGTGATCGACGAGAGATTCTCCCTAGAGTATCGTGTCTACGTGCCGTCCCATGACGTAGAAATCTCGGGGGTGATAACTGAAACGGGTCTGACGTGTGAAATGATAAAGGAAGGAGTTGGTAAATTTAAAAGACTCCCGTTGGTGGGCGTTAAAATTTTGGACAGCCGCCAACTAGGGAAAGTATCCCAAGAAAAGGGAAAAACTAAATTCACGCCGTCAGACTCGTTTCGAGTAACTTTTGCTGGTTCCGCTCTCCCTGACTACGTCATGGTGGGCAAATTAAGACTGCCTGTGCGACTCTTCGTGCCAAAGCCCATGACTTGCCAAAAATGCAAGTCAGTTGGTCACACTTCAGATTATTGTGCCAACAAGGAGCGCTGTGCCACTTGCGGAGAGCAACATGAGGGGAAATCCTGCAGTGCGACTAAGCATAAATGTCCATATTGCGGGGGATCCCCACACGAGCTCTCAGTTTGTGAAACTTACAAGAGTCGCTGGGAGAAACAGAAGCGCTCTTTGAAGGAACGCTCGAAACGCACTTTTGCGGATATTTTAAAGGGCGCTTCTCCACTGGCCCAACAACAACAACCAATCATCACACAAAATGTCTTCGCCACGTTACCCGTTGACGAAATGGAAGCGGACACAGCTAACGGGGGCACACCGTTCATTTTCCAAGGGAATCCCCGGCGCAAAAATGTGACCACTCCCAAAATTCAAGGACAAGCCCCTCCGGTTATACCTCCTGTTAGCATGCCTAAAAAATCGAGTGCAGCGGACAAGCAAAATCAGGTTCCTCCTGGCTTCCGTGGGAATAGTTCACCTTCGAACGACCCAGCACTCGAGGGGACATCAAAAACCCCAAATGTCCCTATTTTTCCGTCCAGCTCAACTCCCCAATCGGGATTTATAAAGTTGTCTGACCTTTTGGACCAAATCTTCAAGTGTTTTAATGTTTCCGACTCCATCAGAACCATTGTCATTTCAATGCTTCCAGTATTAAAGACAATTTTGCAACAATTGATGCAAACATGGCCCCTCCTTGCAATGATTATCTCTCTTGATGTCTAATTCAAATAGAGAGGTCGGAGATATCACTGTTTTACAGTGGAATTGTCGTAGTCTTATCCCTAAATTGGATACATTCAAATTTCTAATTCATAAACTCAATTGTGATGTTTTTGCTCTGTCCGAAACTTGGCTTTCTTCGCGAGATGATATCTCCTTCCACGATTTTAATATTATACGCTTGGACCGTGATGATAGATACGGAGGGGTACTTTTGGGGATCAATAAGTGCCACTCATTTTTTAGAATTGACCTTCCACCTATTGGAGGGATCGAAGCTGTTGCTTGTCATGCAAACATCAGAGGCAAAGACCTCTGTATTGTCAGCTTGTATTGGCCTCCGAGAGCTGCGGTTAGCCGCAAGCAACTTGTTGACATGTGCTCACTCCTTCCTGAGCCACGATTGATCTTGGGAGACTTCAACTCTCACGGAACTGCCTGGGGGGAACAGTACGACGACAATCGTTCATTGTTGATATATGACCTTTGTAACAGCTTCAATATGACCGTTTTGAACACTGGGGAAACAACACGTGTTCCTAAACCTCCTGCTAACCCAAGTGCTCTTGACCTCTCGCTTTGCTCGAATTCACTATCGTTAGATTGCAAGTGGAATGTAATCCAGGACCCCAACGGTAGTGATCACTTGCCAATCAAAATTTCCATCACCATTGGTTCGAATTCTTCTGAATCTATAAACATGGCATATGACCTCACAAGACACATTGACTGGAAAAAATATGCGGACGCAATTGCTCTAGCCATCAATTCCAGAGATGGTTCGCCTCCATTGGAGGAGTATAACTTCCTTTCTCGTTTGATATATGACAGCGCGGTTCGCGCTCAAACGAAACCCATCCCAGGCTCCACTTTTCGTCAAAGGCCTCCCAATCCATGGTGGGATAGCCAATGTTCCAAGCTTTATCAGGATAAATCGAACGCATTTAAAGCTTTTCGGAAACGTGGAACCATTGAGAATTTTCAAACGTATTTGGACCTTGAAAATCAATTTAAAAACTTGATCAAAGGGAAAAAACGTGCTTATTGGCGAAATTTCGTGGGAGGTTTGTCACGAGAAACGTCAATGAAAAAATTATGGAAAGTGGCTCGAAACATGAGAAATCGCTCTTCATCGAATGAAAGCGAAGAATATTCACATCGATGGATTTTTAATTTTGCACGGAAGGTTTGTCCCGATTCCGTTCCTGTGCAAAAAATTGTTCGAGATATACCACAAGATAGGTGCGATCTTGATTCCGAGTTTTCGATGGTAGAATTCTCTCTTGCTCTCCTTTCATGTAACAATTCGGCTCCAGGAACGGATAGAATTAAGTTCAACTTGTTAAAAAACCTCCCTGATGTGGCGAAACATCGCTTGTTGAATTTATTCAATCGGTTTCTGGAGCATAATATTGTTCCAGATGATTGGAGACAAGTGCGAATTATAGCTATTCAAAAACCCGGAAAACCCGCATCCGACTTCAATTCGTACCGTCCAATAGCAATGCTGTCTTGTATACGGAAATTGTTGGAGAAAATGATCTTGTTTCGCCTTGATCGATGGGTTGAAACGAATGGCCTACTCTCAGATACACAATATGGGTTCCGCAGGGGCAAGGGGACGAATGATTGTCTTGCGTTGCTTTCTTCAGAAATTCAAATGGCTTACGCCGAAAAAAAACAAATGGCTTCAGTATTCTTGGACATAAAGGGGGCCTTTGATTCTGTTTCAATAGAGGTTTTGTCAGACAAATTACACTCTCGGGGTCTGCCGCCTCTGTTGAATAATATGTTATATAACTTGCTTTGTGAGAAACAGTTGAACTTTTCTCACGGGGATTCGACAGTAAATCGGGTCTCCTACATGGGCCTCCCCCAGGGCTCATGTTTAAGCCCCCTTTTGTACAACTTCTATGTAAGCGACATCGACAATTGTCTTACACAAAATTGCAGCCTAAGACAACTTGCAGATGACGGAGTGGTGTCTGTCGTAGGATCAAACGAATCCGACCTGCAAGGACCCTTACAAGATACTTTGAACAATTTTTCAACCTGGGCCATTGGGCTAGGGATCGAATTCTCCACGGAGAAAACAGAGATGGTGGTTTTTTCTAGGAAGCATAGACCAGCAAAACCAAAGCTTCAACTTTTGGGTAAACCGATCACTCATGCTATGTCATTCAAGTATCTTGGGGTCTGGTTCGACTCCAAATGTACTTGGGGGGCCCATATTAGGTATCTGAGTAAAAAATGCCAACAAAGAATAAACTTTCTCCGTACAATTACCGGCACCTGGTGGGGAGCCCATCCCGAAGATCTTATAATGTTGTATCGAACAACTATTCTCTCAGTGATGGAGTATGGCAGTTTCTGTTTTCAATCAGCTGCCAAAACACATCTCATTAAACTCGAGCGAATTCAGTATCTTTGTCTCCGTATTGCGTTGGGATGTATGCCCTCAACGCATACCATGAGTCTCGAGGTTTTGGCAGGCCTACTCCCACTAAAAGATCGCTTCAATTTATTATCGCTTCGGTTCCTCATCCGGTGTAAGGTTATGAACCCATTGGTGATCGGAAATTTTGAGCAGCTTATCGAGCTAAATTTTCATTCAGGATTCATGAGCTCATATCATGAATTCATCTCCATGCAGGTTGATCCTTCTTCGTATACTCCCAACCGTGTTTGTTTTCCTGACTACATCAATTCCTCTGTACATTTTGATCTGTTCATGAAGGAGAAAATCCATGGAATTCCAGATTATCATCGATCGGGGATCGTTCCTACGATCTTCAATGCAAAGTATGGGCGTGTCAATTGTGATAATATGTACTTTACTGATGGGTCCTTTACGAATGAGTCCACAGGATTTGGAGTGTTCAACGAAATTTTTAGCACCTCCCACAGTCTTCAGAATCCTTGCTCTGTGTATATTGCTGAATTGGCAGCAATACATTGGGCGCTGGACAGCGTCGCCTCACGACCTGTTGAACACTATTACATTGTAACGGATAGTCTGAGCTCTGTCGAAGCTATCCGTTCAGTGAGGCCGGAAAAGCACTCGCCGTACTTCCTTGAGAGAATACGAGAAAATTTGAGTGCTTTAACCAGACGCTGTTATGTCATTACCTTTGTCTGGGTCCCTTCACATTGCTCAATTCCGGGTAACGAGAGGGCTGACTCATTGGCAAAGGTAGGTGCAATTGAAGGCGATATTTATCAGCGTCAAATCGCCTTCAATGAATTTTATTCTTTAGTCCGTAAAAATACCATCGTTAACTGGCAACGTAAGTGGAACGAAGATGAATTGGGTCGGTGGCTTCACTCGATTATCCCTAAGGTTAGCCTCAAACCATGGTTCAAAAGTCTGGACTTAAGTCGGGACTTTATTCGCACCTTCTCTCGACTCATGTCCAATCACTGTTCGTTAGACGCGCTACTCTTTCGTTTTAATCTTGCCGATGGCAATATCTGTGCTTGTGGCCAAGGTTACCACGACATCGAACACGTTGTTTGGTCGTGCGAGGAGTATCTTGTTGCCAGATCGAATTTAGAAAACTCTCTTCGGGCTAGAGGAAGGCAGCCCAATGTGCCGGTGAGAGATGTGTTGGCTCGGTTAGACCTTGATTACATGTCCCAAATATATGTCTTCCTAAAAGCTATCGATCTTCGTGTGTGATTGTCCTTATATCCTTATATTCTCCTTTTCCTTTTCCTTCGCGAGAAATCAAATCCCTTCTTACTAACAATAGAATAAGGTGAAATGTAAATACATGTTAGATATAAGATAGGCTTAAGAATTGAGTATGATGAATGTGAGTGCGAATGTGAGTGTGAACATTGTCAACATATCCTTATATCCCATCCTTTTCCTGAAACAAAATGTCACCCTTCTAAACTCGAGCAAGCCGCGAGTAATCGGTTCTCTGCCTCATTAACATTAGAATTAATAAAAAATGTTTATGTATACTTGTAACTATACAAATAGGAGTTTGGCTCCTTTAAACTTATGTAACTGAGCCTGTAAAAATAAACGATTTAATAAAAAAAAAAAAAAAAAACGCTGCGATCGCAAAGCAAAAGCAGCAATGGTAACGAAACTGACGATTCTAATACATCTATGGGTAGCAGACAGAACCGAGGACGACCGGCTGGTAAAAAACCCCGCCGGGAGGACACCGACGAGGATAGGATTGAGGTAATGCTAATTTAAATGGCCCTCACATCGTACAACATTTCGTCCATCAACATCGCCACTATTACGAACCCCACGAAACTAAACGCGCTACGAAACTTCATCAACAGCCAAAGCCTCGACATCGTGTGTTTGCAAGAAGTAGAGAACGACCAGCTCTCCTTGCCAGGTTACGTCGTTTTCTGCAATGTAGACCACACGAGAAGAGGGACAGCTATCGCTTTGAAGGAACATATACAGGTATCTCACGTTGAGAGAAGCCTGGACAGCCGATTACTTGCGTTGCGAGTGAAAGATACGACGATTTGCAATATTTACGCGCCCTCCGGTTCTTCGCAACGCGCCGTTCGAGAGACTTTCTTCCATGAAACGCTTCCCTACTATCTTCGGCATCATACGACCAATGTGGTGTTGGCAGGTGATTTTAACTGCGTGATTCGAACATGCGACTCAAGCAGCCCGAATGCGAGCCCCGCTCTGAAAACAGTCGTCCAACAACTACAGCTGCATGACGTATGGGAGAAACTGTGTCCTCGTGACAATGGTTTTACGTACGTCTGTCGAAATGCTCAGTCGCGCCTGGACCGCATATATGTAAGCAGCGGTCTGCGCGACCATCTACGAGTGGCAAATGCCCATGTCTGTTCTTTCACTGACCACAAAGCGCTGACACTTCGACTTTGTCTCCCAAATCTTGGACTAGAGCATGGCCGTGGTTTTTGGTCCCTAAGACCATATCTCCTGACCGATGAGAACGTTGCGGAACTCCAGTACCAGTGGCAATACTGGACGCGTCAACGGAGAAATTATGGCTCTTGGATGGAATGGTGGATTTCGTTCGCGAAGCCAAAAATAAAACGGTTTTTCAAGTGGAAGTCTCGAGCTGTCTTCAATGAATTCTACAGAGAACATCAGTGTCTTTACAGCGAGCTACGGCAAGCTTACGACGGGTACTACCAGCATCCAGAAATGTTGACCACTATCAACCGACTTAAAGGCGAAATGTTAGCGCTTCAACGAAGATTTTCTCACACATTTATGAGAATCAACGAAACGCACGTGGCGGGAGAACCCATATCCACATTCCAGTTAGGGGAGAGACGAAGAAAAAAAACCATCATTACACAGCTACAGACAGAGGGAGATGAAACAATAACACATCCACGAGCGATCGAAGCGCACATGGTCTCCTACTTCTCGACACTCTACTCAGAGGAGACGAGAGAGTAAAATGGGAACAGATTTCTCTGCGAGAATATTGTTCCATCAAACGACGATGTCTGCATGCGTGACACACGACGGCAGAAATCTGGGCTACAATAAGAACGAGCGCACCACGAAAGTCCCCTGGCTGCGACGGTATTCCAAGAGAATTTTACCACCGCATGTTTGATGTCATCCACCGTGAGTTAAACTTACTACTTAATGAGGCGCTCTGCGGTAATATTCCTGCAGCATTCGTGGAGGGCATCATCGTGCTGGTCAAGAAGAGAGGCGGCGATAACACAGCCCATTCATATCGGCCGATCTCACTGCTCAACAGCGATTACAAGCTGTTCTCCCGTATCTTAAAAACCAGACTGGAGCGGGTGATGAGAGAACACCACGTTCTAAGCGATGGACAGAAATGCTCGAACTCCGAGCGCAACATCTTCCAACAACATCTCTGAAAGATCGGATAGCGAGTCTTCGGCACAACCGTCGAGCTGGAAAGCTAATAAGCTTCGATCTCGATCATGCGTTCGATCGCGTCCGACACTCTTACCTCTTCGAGACCATGCGGTCGCTCGGCTTTAACCACGATTTTATTACACTACTCTCGCGCATTACTAGTCGATCCACTTCTCGACTACTAATCAACGGACATCTCTCTCGTTCGTTTCAAATACAACGATCGGTACGGCAGGGGGACCCTTTGTCTATGCACCTCTTCGTACTGTACCATCATCCTCTGGTGAGCAGGCTTGAACGTGTGTGCGGCAACGATCTACTGGTCGCGTACGCAGACGACATCAGTGTGATCGTCACATCGACAAATCAAATCGAAGAAATGTATGGGCTGTTCACTCACTTCGAGAGGGCTGCTGGAGCGAAATTGAACATACGCAAAACTGTTGCTATTGACGTTGGCTTTTGCGAAGGTGGAATTATCAATACTCAATGGCTACAAACAGCCAATGTAGTCAAGATATTGGGTGTTATTTTCACAAACTCCATACAGCAAATGACAACTTTAAACTGGAATGCGCTGGTGGGGAAATTTTCGCAACAATTGTGGCTGCAATCTCTTCGCACGCTGACGCTGCACCAAAAGATCATTATGCTGAATACTTTCGGTACCTCCAAGATATGGTACATTTCGTCGATTTTACCACCGTTATGCGTGCATACAGCAAGAATTACATCAACGATGGGATCGTTTCTTTGGAGAGGGATGGTAGCCCGTGTTCCAATGATGCAGCTGGCGCGCAATAAAGAAAAGGGAGGCCTGAAGCTACAATTACCAGCGCTTAAATGTAAAGCGCTCGCAATAAACCGACATTTGCAAGAGATCGAATCGTGGGTTCTCAAATGGGGATCAACACTAGGGTAGGAGCCTGCCCGTTGGTCTCAAATGTTCATATCTCACGCCTCCACGAAGATCATATGACGACATTTTTAGATCGGGCATGAACTGGAAACACACAAGTGGTCTTGGCTTCGAGAACGGGTGTCGAAAGTGGCTAAGTGAGGGGGTGCGAGCGAGTCAGAGCGCTATACCTCTCCCGGGGAAGGCCTCCCGGGTCATGGAGGCCTTGCCAACCCGCTGTCTCCCGGGCAAAGGAGATACACCCAGAAAATGGAGCTACGTTCACGAAGAATACTTAGAATGCGATCGCCCGAGGAGGGTCCCCGAACTGGAGCTGGTCCTGGAACGGGAGTAAGAGCGAGCGGCCAGCGGCTGGAGGGCGAGGTGCAAGAGCGGGCCACCAGCCGGGTTCAACCCGAAGAGCTACCGCCACACGGAAACAGCAGCCATCGACATCACCCAAGAAACGCTGCGCCTACGAGGCGTGTTGTGACTGCCAGACGGCAGTCGTCCACACTCGTGGGTACCACTAGGCGCCGGATCATGTGGACACACGAAATGAACGAATTCGTGATCCGCGCCTATTACATCTGCACTGCTTTGGAGACGGACATGAGCGGTCGCCCTCGAATACTAACAATGTTCGAGGAAGCGTATCCAGAGTTCGTCGGGAGGCTTGATCAGAACGCGATGAACGCGAGGCGTAGAGCGATAGTACGCAACAATATGCTCTCCCAAACGCAAATCGACGATATCAAGCAGCAGGTGCAGAGAGAAATAAGCTCCAGGAACAACAGAGCAAGCGATGTGTCGAGACGAAGTTCAGTACGGCTGAGCAATTCATTCGCGAGTGGGGCACGCGAATCAGCACCAGTGGAGGCCACAGTACAACAACCCCCTGAGCCGGAAGACCCACAGCCAGATCAACAACTACTACGCGATCTGGTCTTCCACTACGACGAGGCGATTTCACAGTTCCGCGACACAGACCCATTGTCGCGCCCCAGGATTCCGAAGTTGCAGCATTCCCGCAGGCTGACAAGTGCAGTAAAGCTCATGAACGAGCACGTTCTTCCGCTGCACTTGGTTGATGCTGAGAACATGGAGGAGCTGCAACTGAAAGTTTACTGTGCTGCTGTGGCGACCGCCAAAAGTTTAGGATACCGTATTAGGCCAAGAGGCGGACTGCTCCAACATCTCCGTGAAAGGCGTGAGCCTCCATGGCGAAGGAGATTGGAGCAACGGATCCTAAACAAGCGCGCCGCAATTGGAAGACTGATGGCGTACAAAAGAGGCAGCAGATCGGTGAAATTATGTCGCCAAGTTGCTGTGATCGTGCGGCCTACTGAACTTCGCCAGCTGGGAGCTCACCAGCTGACGGAAAAACTCGACACACTGGTACAGCAATTGAGCGTCCTTACAAAACGGCTGAAACGTTACTCTGACTCTGCAAAGCGCCAGGAACAAAATCGGATGTTCAGATATAACGAGAAAGCGTTTTACGACCACATTAGCGACGAGAAGCCCGACTACCGCGAAGGTTTGCCAGATATTAGCGATGTGACGAACTTCTGGGCTGGTATTTGGGAGACCCCAGTAGAACATCGCGACGGGCAAATGTGGTTAAGACGGGAGGAGGAGAGTTGTGGTGAAATTGGAGAGATGCCAGCTATCATCGTCGGAGAGAACGATGTCCGCGAAGCCTCGCGGTACCTGAGGAACTGGGCAGCACCGGGCCCCGATGGTGTCCAGAACTTTTGGCACAAGAAGCTGACCGTCGCACATCCAAAGATAGCTGAGTGCTTCAACAAGGTGCTACGTGACCCACACAACCTTCCTGAATTCGCCACCCGTGGCGTCACCTTCCTCCTCCCGAAAGACAGCAACACATTGAACCCATCAAAGTACAGACCGATAACGTGCCTATCGAGTCTGTACAAAATACTGAGCAGCATAATTACCGCCAAAGTTTCTGCTCACTGCGAACAGCATCACATCATCGCAGAAGAGCAGAAAGGATGCAGGAAAAATACGCATGGCTGCAAAGACCAGGCCATCATCGACGCAGCCATAGTCGGCCAGGCGGTATATAACCAGCGGAACCTAAGTATGGCCTACATCGATTACAGGAAGGCTTATGACTCCATACCTCACTCGTTTCTCGTCCGGGTATTGGAGCTCTACAAAATTGATCCCGTCGTCGTTAGGTTCCTGCAGCATGCGATGAGGCAGTGGAGTACGTCTCTGCACCTCAGTGATGGGGAAAATGTGTTGCAGTCTAGAACGCTGCAGATAAAGAGGGGGATATTCCAAGGCGACTCTTTCAGCCCGCTTTGGTTTTGTCTGGCACTGAACCCCCTCAGTAGGACGCTCAATAGAAACGGTCATGGCTATAAAATAAGGTATGGCGACGGCGCCTACGAAGAAGTGACCCATACCTTTTACATGGACGATCTCAAGGTCTACGCTGATTCACGTCAGCGTCTAGGTGTAGCTATCCGGGTTGTCGAAGACATAAGCAGGGACATCTGTATGGAGTTCGGCCTCGACAAGTGTCGCTGTGTCCACCTGCTGAAAGGACAGCTTACCGAATCCGGAGGCTACGAGGTCTATGACGGCGAGTTCATAAGAGACATGGTTCGTGGCGAATCCTATATATATCTTGGATTCCGACAGCTCACCGGGATTCGCCACTCCAACATCAAGACGGAGCTGCGAGACAAGTTCTTGAGTCGAGTGAACTGTGTCCTGAGGACTTTCCTCAACGCGGGGAACAAGGTACGCGCGATCAACACATTCGCGGTTCCCCTGCTGACCTTCAGTTTTGGTGTAGTCAAATGGAGCAAAACTGACCTAGAGGACCTTGAGAGGAGGATGAGGTAAGCATTTAAAGAGGCCGGAATGCACCATCCTCAATCGGCACTGGAGAGAGTTTCACTGCCACGCAAAGAAGGGGGACTTGGAATAGTCGACATATCTGCACTGTGTGTTGCCCAGGTACGACAACTGCGCGAGTACTTCGCAGAACGCGCCAACCAAAACGCGCTATACCGGGCTGTCTGCGCCGCTGACAGAGGATACAGCGCTCTGCACTTGGCGCAAGCGGAGTACCAACTAAACTGCAATCTGCAGACTGTGGCTGTGGCTAACGCGTGGTGAACTCTCTTCAGTAGTAGAAGCCGACATGATAGCCATCCAGGACAGGATAATGCCGACGAGAAACTGCAGGCGGTACGTCTGGCATCAAGACGTTGATGACATTTGCCGGATGTGCCATCAACCAGGTGAAAACATAGAGCACATTATGGGAGGCTAGGTTCGCCTAGTTAAGAAGTGAGATAAGTCTGCCAAAAAAAAAACCATATTCCATATTCCATATTCTCCAATAAAATTATAGTTATTCATCGGCATCGAATATAGTATATGGAGCTAGTACGTTCGGTTGAATTTAATTTTTTATTATCATTGGCAACACTGAACAATTCGCTGAAAAATTATTTTTATGAGTTTTCTAATCAGCAGTCGGTTGATTTCATTCGGATTCAACAGAAAAGTAGTCCTGGATCGAATCCAGAAATTCATTATTACCGTTGCCCTCTTGTTTCTCTAGCGCACCGACAGTTGAATTAGGGCCCCACAAGAAACTCGATCAAATCGACATGGGCGACGAAAGTGTTAAATCAGGGCCTGACGGAGCATTCAACAATGAAATTACAAGCTTACCCAGCAAGAAAATGCTTTCCAGATTATCTATGCTGGTTTATTAACACATTATTGACAATTTACTATTTTTTCTATCTAGAGAAAATTTTGTATCGGACGAATGAGCTGAATTTTATATTCATTGTTTAATGTTTTGACGTAGAACTACGTATTTCATTAAGGGTGCCAAATCAGAAAACAGGTCACGTTTTTATCGAATAAAGTTGACGTTAATAACTATTTTTGCCGCGAACGTGTTTATACGATTTATACACCAAACAAATCGGAAATTCCCTAAGATTTGTTTGATATGCTATACATTACAATCCCATAGTCTGTATATAGTTTAAATTGATGAAAATTGGAAGCATTGCCATTTACTCATACATTTGTTCTGTCCATTTGTGTGCTTTCCTGAACAGAGCTGTCAATAACGAGCAACTTATCGACGAGCAACGAAGGGGAAATCGTAAGATGTAAAGTCTCCGTGAATAATGGAAAAGAAGAAGAACGAACGGGAATATATTGGGGAGTATGAAGTTATTCAATAAGTTATATTAAGTTATTAATTTATTTGGGCTCGCGTGCCAGTCGCAAAACTGCTTTCAACTAGGAATGCATTTGCGCTAATCATGATCATAATGAAGCAGTCCTACTCTTTTCGAGGTTGTTGAGATTAACAGATAGAGTTTATTTCATTTATTTAGTCACCAAGAAAGTAAATATCGTTCTGAAATTTTGTATATGATTTGGTTTCACTTACCAGTGGCAAAACATTTTCCACTGAAGATGACAGCTGCGCTTATCTCGAGCATGTATTGTTCTGCGAGCACAAGCATGAATCGTCAAACAATTATCGTCAAATGTTTCTACAATGAAAAAAACATTTCAGGGCGTCAAACTGGTCAAACTGGTAGAATGGTTATTTCAAAGTTTTCGTAACAGTTTAAAATAATATCCACAGTTATCAACAAGCGACTTGAATGAAACTACAGCGTAGTTCTACGTCAACAATGCGGTCGTGTCTTAAACACAACCTCCTGTGATTTTATTGTTTCAAAATGGTTAGACATCAATTGCTTTTGTTTCTAATATAATTTGATTGTTTTGCGTGAGCTTGAGCGTTTCTCTCCTTATAGCGACGTCTAAGCTCTCTATAACGACAATCTTTTATAGCGACAATTCTCTATAACGACGGTCCCTTGCGATGTCGCTATAGAGAGATTTTACTGTATTTGTTTTTTTACTTATTTACATATTTACACTTTACATCATACACATCAATTACGTAAATGAAATACATTGAAATAAGATGGTTTGAATGATTTGATTTTTTTTGTTGTTGTCGGCAGTCATCGTTCAAAGCACTCAATTCCTCTGTATGTCATAGCTCTTATCTCCACATATTCGTTTGATCTTCATCAACGAATAGATCAAATACGTAGAATCATTCAAACATACTTACAATATATTAGTTATTGTTTATTCAATCATAAAAATATTCATTAGAAATAATTTATTTGGCAGAACAACGTTTGCCAGGTCAGCTTCTTCTTCTTGAATGGCGTTAACGTTCCCTGTGGAACTTTTGCCGTCTCAACGTATGCATTAACTAGCATCATTCATTGATACTTAGTTGAGATTTCTTAAGCCAAATAACACGCCTTGAATGTATTCCGAGGGGCAAACTCTAGAATACACGTGACCACAGTGCAAGTCGAAGGAAATTTCTCTGACGAAAAATTCCCCCGGCCAGAACGGGAATCGAACCCGAACACCCGGCATGATAATATGAGACGCTAACCACTCGGCCACGGGTTCACCCTAGTACTCAGCTAGTACTTCTATAAAATTGGGATGTTACATGAAAAATGCTTCCGTCACAATGAGAAATAAGTGAAAATTGTTTTAAATGAATAAAGAAATTTAAAGATAAGTTGGTTCACTAACTAACGAGATTTTCATCGTTTTCCTCCGGTTTGTTTCATTTTATTCTAATATCAGGTTGATGCAAAAATGAATAAAGACAAATAAATTGTTTCCATTTTCATAGCTTCGAAATATCGCGCCAGAGATGACTTTTTTTCATGACACTTGGCGCAACAAACACACAAAACAAAAATTGTTTGCTGGAAAATATTGCCGCTTTGAAGTTGCCGCATAACGTGGAAATGATATTTTCAGTACCAAATCATCTAACCAATATATTTCCTGCGTTGGCAGTGCGAAACACCGACTTCAATTAGACACTCAACCACATTTCGGCATAACCTAGCTATACGCACGTCCGCAGCTAGCGAAAAAAAATCCTTCAGCGTCGCGGCAGAGGTAAACGATTTGAGCATTTCGCGCATAAAACATAACCATAAATTGTGTATACACACAAAAACCCACAAACACTAGTGCCAATTAAACGGCGTTCGTTTTAATTTTCGCTTGCCCCACTCTCACGCGTGAGATGGCCGGAAATATACACAAAACGCAATAAAAGCCGAGATATTATAATTGGAATGTTGCATGCTGCAGGCCGGACCGAAATCAATTTACGGTCACAGTGCGATGTGAACATATGTCTAAGCGTTAGAAGCCACAAAAATCTAACCTGGAAATGGATGCACGGAAAAAGAGCTACCACACCACTGCTGGCTGCCCCCGCAATTAATTTTCCGAACTAATTACCCGTGCGTACCGTTTTTCGCGGCGTGGACTTTCAAATCTGGCGCGATGTGGCGCTTCGGTTTACCGGGTGAATAACAGGAGCAAGGGAAGAATAATGGCGGATGGTGGCGATGCCTAGCGGATTGGCGGTAAAATTCGATTAGAACCAACGTCGCTGGCATACGGCATTGGCACGGTGACACCACCTACGACGATAACGACGACTGCGGCTACGTATTCCGGCGGTCTGCTTTTAGGGTGGATCGTTTCGAGATAATTAGGTGCACGAAAAATTGACCGAATCCGGTTGGGATCGGGATAATGAATGGGTGTTCTTGAACAATCTGAAATGGGAAACTTTTTCTGATTGATCGCTTGGGGGAATTTTTGAAAAAATATGTATGAGCATCAACCCTCTCGATTAGCCTTTCTGAATAATTTGTTTTAGTTAAAAATGAGCTTAAAGCTCTGATGTCACTGTTACTTCAAATCTGGAATCAGTAATAATTCGTTTTAGTTAACAATGAGTATTATAATCATTTGGCGCCACTAGTTTTTGTGATCCGCAAAATTTTTCAAGAGTTGCACATGGAGAAAGTCAACAGAGATAATTAGATTTTAGAAAATTAGTTGAAACTGGCTAAATGAATCGTGTATGGCGTTCGTGAAAGTTTTCATAGCGGAAAACTGTCTTTGGAATGCATAAAACTTCGCACCCTAACACTTTCGTCGCCCAGAGCGATTCGCTCGAGTTTCTTGCGGGGCCCAAATTCAACTGTCGGTGCGCTAGAGAAATAAGAGGAGAATTCGGGTTCGATTCAAGACTACTTTTTATTGGAGAATATGGAACATTCCGTTCAATCGATTGCAAAGATTCTGTAAATATAGCATACCAAGAACATATGTCACTTTTGTGGGAAAATATCGTCATAAACTATATCACATTTGGCAACTCCGGCTTTCACGTGATTCGTTTTCATTGTTCTTTGCGCTTGGTAGATGAAAAGCTAAAAGAAGTCGTAAGTCGTAAAAACGGTAAAAAAGGCTCTCTGACTGGTAGAAAATGGGCCAAACAGTGGTTTATTGATAGGGAGAAGTCACCACGAAAAATTATTCAAAGAATTGAGAGTAATTGAACCAAATGATTTTCGCAACTTTGTGCGAATGGGCAGAGAATTATTTGATAAACTCCTCGCTTTGGTTACTCCTGAAATCGGTAAAAGGAACACTATCATGCGCGATGCAATTGCTGTACGCCAAGGGTTGTCCATAACCCTACGATATCTCGCAACCGGGAATAGTTTTGAAGATCTGAAGTTTTTAACTGCTGTGTCACCTCAGTTTACTACTGTCGCAAAGTCGCTAAGATTTGAGCCTTCCAAAAACCGTAAAATCACCCAAGTGCATGGAATCTGAGTTATGAAAAAAAATTGATGCCAAATGTCTTCAAATTGCATGAAACGTAGAGACCTACTCTGCCCATGTTTGCATAGGAGACGTAATCACCAACACCATTAGTGTTGGGAAAACGCATTTTTATTGTTTTTTGGCCTACAAGCATAACCACGCAAATTTCCAATGAAATGATCTGTCCAGTTGAAGGATATTATCGACAAAAAGAGAGCCTAGGAGATTTTGCAGATTAAAACCTTTGCTTTCCTTTTTGAAAACGCTTGCGTCTATTTATGCGGACAATCAATCGTTTTGACGTAGGATTACGTCTTTCGGGAACATACTGGGGTACAAATTGAAAATCGAAAATCGAACACATCGTGAAAATTGTCCAATTTCAAACGCTTATTGCTCAGTCATTTCATGATGGATTGATGAAATTTTTGCGTCAATCGATCTGGGCACTCCATTACAATTTTTTATATTGAATAAAATAATATATGTCATGAAACTAATTATCGAACAATTGAAAAATCTCAACCCCTATCCTAACGAAAATATCCACTTCTAAATGGTCGAAATTGACGATACATGCGGCGGTTCCCTAACAGATTACGGATTACGTCTTTCGGGAACATACTGGGGTACAAATTGAAAATCGAAAATCGAACACATCGTGAAAATTGTCCAATTTCAAACGCTTATTGCTCAGTCATTTCATGATGGATTGATGAAATTTTTGCGTCAATCGATCTGGGCACTCCATTACAATTTTTTATATTGAATAAAATAATATATGTCATGAAACTAATTATCGAACAATTGAAAAATCTCAACCCCTATCCTAACGAAAATATCCACTTCTAAATGGTCGAAATTGACGATACATGCGGCGGTTCCCTAACAGATTACGGATTACGTCTTTCGGGAACATACTGGGGTACAAATTGAAAATCGAAAATCGAACACATCGTGAAAATTGTCCAATTTCAAACGCTTATTGCTCAGTCATTTCATGATGGATTGATGAAATTTTTGCGTCAATCGATCTGGGCACTCCATTACAATTTTTTATATTGAATAAAATAATATATGTCATGAAACTAATTATCGAACAATTGAAAAATCTCAACCCCTATCCTAACGAAAATATCCACTTCTAAATGGTCGAAATTGACGATACATGCGGCGGTTCCCTAACAGAGACATCAAAACCAAGCTGCCTGGGGGAAATCTTCATTGCAAATACATGAAAGTAGGGGGAGCTTTTGTTCCTACCGAAATGTATTCCCTAACAGAGACATCAAAACCAAGCTGCCTTGGGGAAATCGGCATTGTAAATATATATAAGTCGGGGGCATTTTTATATTGCAAGTAGAGACGAATGAACTCTCAGAGTTTAAAGTCTCTCTAATTCAATACCTTCCTTCCTTCCTTATATTGCAAGTAAGGTGAGTGATACTATTGATTCAGATAAAATTAAAATTTGGAACTTTAATGTTGATTGCTTCGTGAAATTTCATATCAATGACATATCAATGAGTTTGTGTAGAATTGTATATGGTAGCAGTTGTGTTAAAAATTCAAATTCAATTTATTTCTATTTTAATAAATAAAAACCAAAGTGTGTTCCCGCTCGAGAACGGGTCGTTTGGTTTAAGCTGTCTGTTTTGTTGTTTTCATTTCCATCCAAGGAAAGTTTATACGGCGAGAAAAATTGGAAAAGTGAAGAAATATTAGAAAAAGTGATGGCTCTACATATAGTATTAGGTGTAGTTAGTCAAACAAAAATTCGCATTGGGTTGAATGAACACTCAGAAAGTAAAAATTATAAAAGAAAATTACCTTCTCCTTTTCAAATATATTTTTTCTATATTAAAGTAACATGTTTTTACTGATGAGAAAGATTGATAATTGTGTTCGG
Source organism: Toxorhynchites rutilus septentrionalis (assembly GCF_029784135.1). NCBI lineage: Eukaryota > Metazoa > Arthropoda > Insecta > Diptera > Culicidae > Toxorhynchites > Toxorhynchites rutilus. The sequence goes on from NC_073746.1 coordinate 292,993,529, forward strand.
TATTGGTTATTATCTCATATTACATTGGTGAGTTTTTTCTTCTTCTTTATTTCATCCATACATAACACAGGAGGCATCTCGTATAAGATCACAGAGGGCGGTTTTCATCATATCTCGTTCCACTTCGGTATCTTTTATCTGACACGCACCATCCAACGACTGTTTATCATCCATCTGTTATCATCACTCGGTAAACACTGGTGGAGTGAACAAACAATACCCAACAACCAAACAAAACGGCCCTTTTTAGGAGGCCACCAAATCATTATCAAAGAGTTCAACGATGTAATTCATAAAACATATCCGAAATCAAGAGACAGCCTAACGGAATCCAACGTCAACTATGCGGTCTTGTCTCGGACACAACCCTCCTGTGACTTGTTTTTAATGAACATTTGTTCGTATAGCTAGACGTAATCACCAGGTTGCTTTGTCTGTAGTGTTAGCATTTACCTTTCCGATAATAGTCAAAACGTCTCCGTCGATAGTTTCAGTTGTTGTCGAATAAATTCAAATAGGTTTGGAAGAAATTCCAATGAACTTACCATCACATGAAGAAATTGAAGGTATTGTCAAAAAAAAAACATCTAAAAGATGTTTCAAAGCCTTCATTTAATTTCATTGACCAGCTTCAGCTTCAAAAATCGCAGTGGGATTTTATAATTGAAAAAGTTTTGCTGTAATACCGATAGATAAACATGATTATTGGATTAATTTACCAGAGACTCAAACAGGTTTAAGTTTTAAGATTAGTTGTATTAGATTAGCAAAAATGAAATATCAATGTGTTTTATTGAACTTGGGTTAAGTATTCAAAATAGATGTTCGCAAAATGAATTAAACGGCTGAATTTGCAGTAAAATTTCTATACAACAGCACAACAGCTGTATCTAAATCGTAATTCCTAAGCTGGATACCATTCAAACTGAAGTAGTATTGTTTAATATTGATAGCGCATGATAAAATGGGCTGTTCATTCATGCAACTGATTATTATAAAAATGAGTAAATTAAACTGACTGGCTATTAATAGTCTGATTTTTTTACTTACGCCAACGTTATGAGTAAATGTTAAGTACGTTGAATTATTCGATATCGAATTTGATGAGTGATAATGCTAAGAAACAATCTATATATATAAATAGAGTGATGTCTGTCTGTCTGATTCTTATAGACTCCGAAACTACAGAACCGATCGACATGAAAATTGATATGTAGGGGTTTTTGGGGCCGGAGAAGGTTTTCGTGACAGTTTGAGACCCCTCCCCCTCTCTAAGGGGGGTGGGGGGGTGCTGCCATACAAATGAAACCGCCCTCTGTGATCTTAGTCGAGATGCCTCTTAAGTTATGTATGGATAAAATAAAATAAACTCCCCAATGTAATATAAGATAATTACCAATACCGAACACAATTATCCATTTTTCTCATCAGTAAAAACATGTTACTTTAATATAGAGAAAACATATTTCAAACGAAAAAAGGTTTTTTTTTATAACTTTTACTTTCTGAGTGTTTATTCAACCCAATGCGAATTTTAATTGGACTAACAACACCTAATAATACTATATGTAGATCATATGGGAAATTATTTTTTCTAATATTTCTTCACTTTTTTCAATTTTTCTCGCCGTATAAACTTTCCTTGGGTGAAAATGAACACAACAAAACAAACAGATTAAACTAAACGACCCGTTCTTGAACGGGAACACACCTTGGTTTTTATTTATGAAAATTGAAATAAATTGATTCATATATCAAGTCAATTTTAACACAACTGATACCATATACAATTTAACACTTACACTTGTGCTAAATTTTTCACAATACACGCCTTCACAAATGCTCTCGACTTACATATATTTCTTCTTCTTCTTTTTGGCTTTAAGAGGGTTTAAACTTTTCAGTTCATTCGCCTCTAGTTACATATATTTGCAATTTCCCCCGGGCACCGTGGTTTTAATGTCTCTGTTAGGGAACACTTTTCGGTGGAAACAAAAGCTCCCCCTACTTTTATGTATTTGCAATGCCGATTTTTGCCAGGCAGCTTGTTTTTGATGTCTCTGTTAGGGATTCGCCGCATGTGTGGTCAATTTCGACCAATCAGAAATGGGTATTTCCGTTAGGATAGGGGTTTAGATTTTTCAATTGTTCGATATTTATTTTCATGACATATATTATTTTGTTCAACATAAAAAATTGTTATGGAGTGCCGAAACCGATTGACGCAAAAATTTCATCAATCCATCATGAAATGACTGAGCAATAAGCGTTTGAAGTTGGACAATTTTCACGATGTGCTCGATTTTCGATTTTCAATTTGTACCCCAATATGTTCCCGAAAGACGTAATCCTACGTCGAAAGTATCGCCGAATGTGTTGATAACAGCAGAACTCGAGGAAGAAATTGTCCGATTTAGGGCTGTCTTTATTGTATCATATTTTCTGTATAAAACATTTATTCCATGTAACGGAGAAACATGTTATTTGCAAGTGGTTGAAAAATCTTGAACCAGAATTATGTTTGAAAATAATCTGATTTTATAATGATGAGTTTTGTTAGAAACACTAGGAATTTTATAGTAAAATGTAAATTCAACGGGGTCGATTAGAAGATCAAACATTAAACAGTTCTGTGATTGGACCAATGAACTTGCTCATAGTAAGAAAACGTGAATGTTTGAAGGTATTGATAAAAAAAACAAATTTTGGGCGGGACGAAGTTGGCCGGGTCAGCTGGTATTATATATATTTTACTACTGATTTGATTGTTTCATTATCTACTTGAAAATTCAAATGCAGAAATTTAAGTAGTTACAACATAAAAAACCGAAATTACTTCCCTACGTTCATCGCAGTGCAGTGAACAGAGAAAAGTATATTTATATAAGCAGTGTTTCAATGGTTTCTTATATTCATCTATTAAGAAATGCTATGTGATAGGATACTACCATGAAAGGCACTCTTCAAAGAATGTGATTCAAATGTAGATTTAACCTATAGCACATAATACTGGTAATTGTAGATCTTCGAACGATGTATGAAAGCTGTTTGGAAATACGTCTGTTATGCGTACAAACAGTGATTTTTCGAAAAAGTTTTTTCAAAGTAGCTCAAATGTTTTAGAACAAAAAATGTTTGTTCACATGTTGAGCATACGTGTTACATTGTGTAGAATACGAAACAGCGAAAAAGTCAATTTTGTTCATTTTGTCGTTTACGTCTCCTATATAAACATGGGCAGTACTGTCATCTCGATTTTTGTTGTTATATAAATCCCGAAATTTGCTTTTTGCTAATATCCCTTGAGTTATTCAACGGTTTTCAAAAAAAAAACTGAATCAGAATTCTACATGACTAAAAATCAACATTCCGGATAATCGAGTCCGGCTTGTATTTCAAAACATTCTCAAAAACTCGCCATTATAATAGAAAATTATTATCAGACACAATTTTAGTTTAATATTAGTTCACAAACTACGAGAAAACGTATTACTCTATTACACAGAATGCATATTCGGCACGAAAATGTAAATTTTCATTCATATTTTTTATTTTAAAAGTATGTTCATTTCATTCTCAAAATCCATTATAACATTCCTTTTCCAAATAGTGCAACACGAAGTCAATGCCGTCAACGCAGATAGGGAAGACGAAACGCTTGCAGCGTAAAACTTAATGAATGTAATGAACATGTAAGAAAGTATCAGTATAGTTCACAAACTGTGCACAGTTGTATTGATTTACTTTTGTGTAAATTTAAGATGGCTGCGGATTTGTTTGACAATTTTGACTCATCTGGTAGTGTACTAGGCGCCTTGATTTACACCAGTTTGAGAGTTTGACAGTTATCGCGATTGACGATGGTCGCAAATTGTATTTGCGATCCGGACATGTGTGACGCTATTACTTACTGTGTGTCAGTATATAAATGCCCTAAGCGTGCTCATGATAAAAAGGCGCGCATGAGATGTTTAGTTCAAAAGATCGCTAGTAACCAACTGACAGGATATTGGACAATATTGCCAACAGATGGCACAATATTATCCCTTTTGCCCAATATATTTTCAAAACTTTGAAAATAACGCAATATATTTCACAACCTTCCAATATTTCCCATAGACGAACAATTATTTTTCACAAACCAAAATATTGAGCAATAATGTTGAACGTATATGGGCCGCTTTAGACACCATGTGTTTTTTTTCATCCTCTAAATGTTCACCGGACGGCGTAATAGTAAATCTGAAAGCGAGGGAGGTAGTGACGACGAAATAGTGCGAAGCGCTAGAAGAAAAGTTTCGAGTATTTCGATTCGGATATTGAGGAACTATACGCAAGTGAAGACCTGGACGATATGTTAGAAGTACTTACTGTGGACGACTTAAAGCTATAAAAGATTTCAATATTAATATATACATTCAAAATGTAACAGTTTATTGATTTTGCAATATCTTTGTCAAACTTCATATTTTAATCAGACATCTGGTTTTTGAGTTACAAATTTTTGAAAGAAAAATCAATCATTTTGATTACGCCCTTTTAAAAAATCATTCGTAATTTCAATTGGTCATATAATAATGAAAATTGTAATTTTTGGTAGTTTCCATCATTTTTACCAGGTTTCAAAAAAATCGTAGAAGGTCGGGTCAGCAACCGACCGATTTGGGGTGGAATCACTCTATACGGGAGTTGTATAAACAAAAGTGATTGGCCATTTTGAACTTGGATTTTTCATGATCTAATGTCACTAGTCAGGTCTTTTCATTCGATATCCGTAATGATGGGGATTAGAAATAAAAACATATCGCCATTTTGGATTTGCATTTTCACAAATAAGTATGTTCTACTAGTCAAACTCTTTTCGTTCGATACCTATATAGATGAATTGAAAAAAAAATGTCGCCATTTTGTCATGGCGGTCATTTTGAATAAGCATTTTCATAAATAACTGTGTTCTACTAGTCAAGCCCTTTCATTTGATACCCATATTGATAGGGTTTTGATAAAATATATTTTGAGCGGCCGCCATCTTGGATTTTTAAGATCATGGAATACGCAGTTTCATAACGACAGCAGAGATAAAGACGTGTTTCAAGTTTTAGATCAATCAGACAACAGGAAAGGGGTTAAATTCCTATTGATGTGAGACAGCCCTACAGATAAACATATAAACATATTTCATGCTAAATAAAACCGTTTGAAAGTATAGTATAAGAACTTTATTTTTATGTTTTTGAATTTTTGAGTATTCTACATATCCCATATTTACATTTAAGTGCCTATTCTATTAAATTCCATTTGAAAATCCTATTCAAATTCAACGAGGAAAGTGTCATCCACATCTGGGTGACGGGGCTTCCCAGGAAATACATCCGTCACTCAGATCTGGGTGACGGGGCGATCAAAGTGCTAAAAGTACATACGATCGGCAGTTGCCCAAGGCGCTCGGATGTTGACATCTTAAAAAAAAGACAATTTTAACCAGTCTACTTTCTGGAGAATTCGTCTAGGAGAAGGTTATCATCCTTTTTTTGTGTCAATAAACAATAAAACGGACATTAAATCAAGGTCTAGTTAATCCGAGTATGGAGAACTTCCCGGTTCTAACGTTGTACCAAAGATGCTCAATGATGGATTACAGAGGTATTGCATCATTATCAAAGTCTTCTGGTCAGTCTATTTATCAATAATGTTCTTGCTTGAAATTTCGCGAAATCGTTTCGCAAAGTCGACAGCGTATTGTGAGTAACAGATATTACACCGTATTGCAATCTTGATACATATTTTTTAAATTACAAAAAATATATTTCTTAAATTAAACCGACTTGGGCAGCCTCGAATCCTTATCCTTGTTGAATGGGAACTTCGCCCTCATTACATTGACCTCAGATTATTCTGAATAATTCTGCAATTCGGAAAACGAAATTAATCTGTATATATAAAAATGGATTTCTGTCTGTCTGTCTGTCTGATTCTTATGAACTCGGATACTAATGAACCGATCGACATGAAAATTGGTATGTAGGGGTTTTTGGGCCGGGGAAGGTTTTCATGATAGTTTGAGACCCCTCCCCCTCTCTAAGGGGGAGCTGCCATACAAGTGAAACACAAATTTCTACATTACTCTAGAATTAATCAAACAAATGCAACCAAATTAGGCATCTGCAGGTTTTAGGGTGCAATAAATGATTATATGGTGGTTAGATACTCCTCCCCCCTCTCTAAGGGGGTCACCCATACAAATAGAACACAAATTTCTGCATAACTCGAGAACTAATCAAGCAAACGAAGCCAAATCTGGCATGTGGAGGTTTTAGGATGCAATAAATGTTTCAATGGTGGCTCGACACTCCTCCTCCCCCTCTTAGGGTGGGCTGTCATACAAATGAAAAACAAATTTCTGCATAACTCGAAAACTAATCAAGCAAATGGAGGCAAATTTGGCATGTGAAGATTTTAGAGGACACGAAACGTTGCTATGGTGAACAGACACTCTAATGCGAGAAGAGGGAAGGGGTCTGTCTTCATTCTATCATATTTTCTGTATAAAACATTTATTCCATGTAACGGAGACACATGTTATTTGCAAGTGATTGAAAAATCTTGAACGTGAATTATGTCTGAAAATAATCTGATATTACAATGATGAGTTTTGGTAGAAGTACTAGGATTTTTTTAGTAAAAGGTAAATTGAACGGGGTCGATTAGAAGATCAATCAATGAACAGTTCTGCGATTTGACTCATGAACTTGCGTTTAGTAAGAAAAAGTGAATGTTTGAAGGTATTGAGAACAAAAAACAAATTTTGGGTGGGACGAAGTTTGCCGGGTCAGCTAGTTTATAATATAAATGACGTTTTTTTCCTGTGAGGCACTTATACACATGATGTTTTTCTCGTGCCATAGTATTACTAACCTACTACACTTTTTCTAAGCGGTTGTTTCTGTTGCAGTTGTTTACCGGGGCGATTTGTTCCGGTCACGATTCTTTTTATATGAGTGTATAAAAGCATGCGATGTAAACTAATGCAAATCATCTTGTATAAGCCCAACCGTCGTTTTCAATTTTTAGGATAAGAACTTTGCAAATTGTCGGAAATAGGCTATAGTAACTGACCGTCGAATTAGTCGAATTAGTCCAATCGTACATCGAAGCTCTCCAAACGGGGAATGATACATTCCGTCAAATATATAGCGAGAATTTGTATTTTTAAAGACATGTTTTATCATTTTTATCATCTAAATCTATATTATCGCCCTAAAAACAGGCCCCTCTTTAAGAATTACACGTTTTCCTACCTTATATTCGGTCAACGCGCTTATAATTTTGCTGACATTAAAGGCCCTCTGTGGATGAACAACATCGACATAAAACTGAATCTCACCACCCTTTATCCGTGAAAAACAAAGACGAACAAACAAACAAATAAACATTCACAACAATCTGACACGTCCCGTCTGTTCGATATTTGAGCAGAGTATTGCCATAACCGTTGCTCTTAATTTCGCCTCTCAACGAGCCGAAATCATTATCACAGTCACTCTCATTCGAGGAATGTGCCATTCGCTGTGACACTTCGTTTGTCGGTTTTTTTCTACTTAGAAGGTGAAATATTAATAAAACTTCCCGTTTTGAGTGGGTGGAAAGTCAATAATGTCCTGGGCAGAGAAAAAAAAGGTGAAATAGAGTGGATATCTGAACCACGCAGCCTCTCAAAATTATATACCCCGCACAGTACAAATCCAGAAAAAATGGGTGCGGATTAGACTTTACCCAAAAGCGGAAAAAGTAAACAAGCACGGAAGGTTTAAGCTCCTCACGATTGCGAGAGCGCGAAATGTGATACTTTGTGCAAATTTATTTGCCCCGTTATTGTTTTCTTTCCCCTCAAGATATTGAGCTTATTGGCAAATAGAAGCGCTCACTTCATTTGGGGGATTTGTTTACCTCGGCATATTCACATCTAGCAAACCGAAATGAAAAAAGTTCTTTCCGGGGAAGAAACTCTACGGAGTTTAGATGATTGTTGAAATTTTAACAATCAAGGGTTTTGACGAGTTTGGGGGAACCAAATCAACCTAAACCAACAGTTGCTGCCACAGCTGTTGCTACCGAACCACGAAATCGTTCTCAGTCGATTACGAGATTGCGGTCGCGACTTCCTTATTGTTATGCGCTTATATTCCATTAAATTAGTGTCAATTCAGTTGCGGTGAAGGAGAAAAATCAGTGCCATTTCATTTTGTCATGCTCTCCCTGGAGGCGGTCGGTTGAGTGGAGGCGGCTCCAGACACTGTCCAGCAGGGGAGAGGGTGGAGAACACATAACAAATCGGTCTGTTTGCCACCAGCGGAATGATAAATCATAACAGCGAAGTGTATCGTCGGTCGGATGATTCAATTTGCGGCCATTGGTCGATGGTTCGGTGACTCAACAAACATTTGTGCTGTTTGAGTGTTAGAGTGACTGTGTTGAGATACAGAGTTGTCTGGATGATTCGTTCAGATATATTTGTGCTCCACTCTATCCCATTCCATTAAGCATTTCCATAACCATAGCCGATTTTGCTTCAGCGCTACGAAGGGATTTCTCTAGAGATTAGCCATAGGCAAAATCGAAGATGAACCAAAACACGTGTAAGAAAAGCAGTTGGCAAAAATTAACTGAACATTCAAAATAGCCGTACTTGACAGCATAAGTGAGAGACATGAGTACCTACATAATGCCACAAAAAACCTAGAATCGAATACACGTAACCCACGTAAAGTCGCGATACTTTTTGAACAGACCTCGTATAGTGGTTCTCAAACTACCTCGTTTCCTATTTCTTTTTTGTTTCAATTTTGGCTGGTCCAAAAACAAAAGCAATGTTTTCCCTTTTTTTTTTTTTTCTAAAAATGATTTCTGTCGAAAATCCATAACGTTCGATCTACTGGACCAATTCAGATGATCGATATATCAAATTATAATCAATAAACTAGTCTTCATTGGACAAATATTTGAAAAAAAATCGAATTTTGTTTCCGTAATTTGTGATTTATTTTTTTTTTTTATTAGTTTACATAGCTTATAGATAGAGGGCGCTATATTTTTATATTATTTTCTTCAAGTCTCAAGTCTTTTTACCTAAATGTTCAAAAATCATTTTTGTATCAATTTGTTTCGTTTTTGATTTTTCATTCTTCGTTCAATATTTCTATGCGATAAGACTACCATGCGTCTACATTCATTTTTGAGGACTAGTTACATAATCAATAGGGTAGGGCGGGGCTACTTGGTCATTCTTGAATAAATTTGGGATATAACTTTGTAGTACGAAGTTTTGCGTTTGAATGTTTTGTACCACACCGAAGCTTACTTTTTACTCTTTCAATGTAAAATAACCAGAGAATCATTTATTTGACATTTTACTTTTATTTAATGTCTCTATATTTCAGGATACATTGACCATCTAACCCTATACACGAAGTAAGTTGGTCAATATATAGGGCATGTCTATCATATAATAGTCATGTTCTTTTTGATCAGATAATAAGCGTTTTTCTATTAGAGATTTCCTTTATTATTAATTTATTAATTAAATCAGAACAAAAAACAGTTATTTGAGGAGCGCAAATTGGACCAATGAAAAATGGGCAATGCACACTTATTCAATTGTTTATCTCAAGAAAAATAAATTGTTATTCATTTTAATAGATGCGTAGAAATCAATTAATGCAAACACCTTTGCGATCTATTAAGAGATGCTCGGGTTATAAGCGCTCAAAACCTTTCATTTTTTTCAACTTGTTAAGTGCCTAGATTTTCATTTTACCCCTTATATCTTCCGGTTAGACGTAGTCCTACGTCAAAAAGATGATAATTTGATATTTTCAATCATTTGTTTTTTTTTACTTCACAACATGATACTTATGGTAGGAAATATCTCTACGCATCTATTAAAATGAATAACATTTTATTTTTCTTGAGATAAACAATTGAATAATTGTGAAATATCAAGCATTGTCCAAATGCACTATGTGCCCATCCAAATCCATTTTTTTCCCAAATACATAATTCTAATAAAAATATATTAGGCTGTCAAAAAAGTCCTGCGGTATTTTTTTTGAATTTTCATTTGTTCATAAAATTAGTTACAATCATCTGTTTTAAGTCAAATATGCGCCGTTTTGTTCGATGACTTGTTCCCAACGAGATGCCAACTTCATAATACCCCTGTTATAGAAGCTCGCTTCCTTATTGGCAAAAAACTCGGATAGCCAATTTTCACAGGCCTCTTTTGTGGCTAACTTCTGACTACCTAGCTCGTTCGCCATGGACAAAAACAGGTGGTAGTCACTTGGTGCAAGGTCCGGACTATACGGCGGATGCAAAAGAACCTCCCATCCGAGCTCCCGGAGCTTCTGGCGCGTCAACAAAGAAGTGTGTGGCCTGGCGTTGTCCTGATGGAAGACAATGCGGCCTCTGTTTATTAAAGATGACCTCTTCTTCATGAGTGCTACCTTCAAGCGGTCCAGTTGTTGGCAGTACAGGTCCGAATTGAGCGTTTGGCCATAGGGAAGCAGCTCATAATAGATTATTCCTTGACAATCCCACCAAACACACAGCAGAACCTTCCTGGCCGTTAATGAGGGCTTGGCCACCGTCTGAGCCGCTTCAGCGGGCTTCGACCACGACCGTTTGCGCTTCACGTTGTCGTAAGTGACCCACTTTTCATCGCCAGTCACCATCCGCTTCAGAAACGGGTCGATTTTGTTGCGATTCAGCAGCGATTCACATGCGTCGATACGGTCAAAGATGTTTTTTTGCGTCAACGTGTGTGGCACCCATACATCGAGCTTCTGTGTGAATCCAAGCTTCTTCAAATGGTTAATAACGGTTTGATGACTTATCCCCAGCTCTTGGCCGATGCTACGGCTGCTACTATGCCGGTCTTTCTCGGCTAATTCAGCGATTTTGTCGCAATTTTCGATGACAGGCCTTCCGGAGCGTGGCGCATCTTCGACGACCTCTACACCAGAACGAAAACGTTGAAACCATCGTTGTGCGGTGGAAATGGAAACTGTATCGGGTCCATAAACTGCACAAATTTTATTGGCAGCTTGAGATGCATTTTTGCCTTTGTCATAGTAGTACTGTAAAATATGTCGGATTTTCTCTTTGTTTTGCTCCATATTTGCGACACTTTAACTCACGAACGACTTAACCAAACAAAACACTGCCAAGGACTATATTATAGCGCGCAAAAATATCTTTCCAACAAGCTATAGTGTGACTCGATACAATGAATACAACTAGAACTACGCGCTTACAACGACACCTCGCGGAAATACCGCAGGACTTTTTTGACAGCCTAATATGTTTAGGAGTTACGTTGAAAGACATTTGAAGACATGTAGGTCTTAACCTACTATAAAAAAGACAATAAATTAGAAATATATATTTTTTAAATATCTCGAGAATGGCTGCATTTAGAAGCAGATGAGAGTTTTTTTGTTTTAAATCACAGCAGGATTCATAATTTGTGGCTAAAAGTTATTGTTAACATACAAAAATTCTAAGTTTAGAAAATTCATAAAAATTCGATGTTCCGCAACATCGTCAAAATAGTTTTACCATCTATTCTATTTTATACGAAAAAAAAAAATTTTTTTAAATACATATTTCAGATATTGCAAATTAAATTCATTTTAGTAAATAAAAAAAAGAGTACTAATTTAATACTAATAATAATCTATAACTCTTTCTAAGACACTATTCCGGTACGACTCATAGTTTTTGAGATTTTTTTTTACTAAAATCGATACGCCCTTATCAAAAGTTGCACTTGAGTCATAAAAGTCCCAATTGCTGTGGAAAACTGATGTTTCCTCATACTCAAACGGAATACAAACTTTCATTCCAATCAAAAATACTCATGTTTTGTCATTTGTCGATTTCATGTGGAATTGTTCAATATACACTCGACAAACTAATTAGAGGAACAGAGTGCGAGGTCGCAAATTTTAAGTGATTTTCGACATGCTATAACTTCGTAAAAAAACAAACACATATCGATGGGGTGTACATCATTTTAAAGCTACCACTTTTAGGTATTAGAATATTTTACGTAAATATTTTTATCTTGGTGTGTAGTAGGTGCAGTGGGCAAAAATATCGGGAAGAAATGAAAAATCGATTTTTCTCTGTTTTTTCAAAGATTTTCTGGATTGACACAATTTTTTACTAATCAACTCAATAGCAAATCCAATTAACTTCATAAACCAGCTTACATTCGGTTCCTAGAATGTTCCTGTAGAACTTTCACATACATTTCATTTTGAATTCTGCAAATTTCTATAAATTCTGCAAATATAGCGATAAGTTCTAATGTCTGCAGTCAAATTTTCAGCCTAGTGTATTTCATAAACATCTGTGAACGTTTCATATTGGCACGTTCAGTAGTTTTTCCTAGCCGATTTTTCAAATTTTGGAGTATATTTGAGAAGCATTTAATCGCAAATCGTACTAGAAGTACAAAATCCTACGCGACTCTCAAAATGAACGATTCGTATCATTCGTAACCTCTAATTTATTATATTTAACAAAGGCTGTCCCCTTTGTTTAGTCCTACGTCACTCCGATTATGTCCCAGACATCATCCACCCGTCTTTTTCTATCCGAAAACCAGGGCCATGGAGTTGGGAAAAAAAATCCCGACTCAGACTTCCCACAATTTTTAGTACCGACTCCGACTCCGATTCCAGCTCCGCCTTCTGCTAAAATAAATCAAATAATTTAAAATCAGGTTTTTCATTAGAACGTTTAATTTTGCAACTTTCTATGATTAGACAATAAAAATAAACATCGAAGTTTCAAATTCCTTTTCCTTTTTTAGGGTCATCGTTTCTTATTGTAGTGGAAGGTATTTTTGTTCGAAAGTGAATGCTTATGAGCTTACATGCTTATTTATATTAGTTACCTTTATTATCATATGTTAAAATGTCAGTCAACGTGTTAAGGAAAAATGTTAATATATACTAATAAAAATATAGTTAAGAGTTCGGCTCCTTTAAACTCATTTATCTGAGCCTTCCACTACAATAGATCAAACTAATGATCGCAGTTGTTCAAGACCCCTACAGAAGAACTGAGCCTTTCAAAATAATCGAATTTAAATAAAAATGAAAAAACAATAAAATTTAGAATGCTCGTAAAAACAGAATTGCTTCAGTAAAATCTTCCTCAAATCAGAGAACAACCTTTCTACGTTAACTTGAGTTGATGGCATGTCAGTAAACGTTCGTGCAACAATTATGATGAGCTCAGGAAACGCTGAAATATTTTCAATATCTGGCAAACAAGCTAGGATTTCACTTCAAAAGATGTTCAGCAGTGGGTTTCCCTTCTTATTCACTTCTCCGAGGTGATGTCGTTTTGCTTTTTTGTAATTCAGGTCAGCATTGAAATCAGTGTTATCTGATGAAGAAAAAGACTCAGGATTATCCCTGCAAGATTCGCCGACAGGTTCATCATCGTCCTTCGTCAACAATAAACCTTTCATCCGTTCCGATTTTTCACATAGTGCTTCCGTGGCCATCGTCAATTGACTCTCGTTGAGTAGAGTTCTGCTCGTTGGATCGATGTAAATTGCTGCCAACAATATAGGGTTAGCCAGAGGTGTACTTTCTCTTCTCTCCATGGACCGTACAACTCCATCTGCAATTGGTCATTCTATCTTACCGAGGCGGAACGTCAGATTTCTTCATTCGAGAAATTAACTTTCTAGGTGTCAGTTCTTCAAGCTGAAGTGTTTCAATTAGGTTGAACAGTTGAAACAGGAGTTCTAGCAGCTATAGTAACTTGCTTCAATTTGCCAATCAAGGTAGCATCAGAATGATCATTCAGTAATAGATGGTTCTTAAAAGTTTTGCGCAAGTCCTCTTTTTAAGTATTTGCTTCTTCAATCACAATTAAACTGAAGCTTTGTCTTTGAAGATAAATCCCATTTTTTCTTTCCATTTTCCCGTTTAAAGCCATGAAAGCTGGTTGTGACAAAAATATCAGCGAAATGCTGTTTCTCACGACCATTTCCTCAATTCTCTTCTTGAGAATTTCAGCAGTCATGCTATCTTGTCACTTATAAAGAACGTAAATAGTTGTGGTTGACCAACACACAAGCGAACGGTTCGGACGTAAACAGGAAATTAATAAGATCACGAAACAAAATTTTGTTTAATTCATAAGGGGTTAGTCAGTTACACATTTTGATTTTATTGAGTCATTTAACCGGAAGTCGGAGTCGGTGAAATTATTCCGACTCCAACTCAGACTTCGACTCCTAATGCAATTATTTTTTTCCCGACTCCGACTCCGACTCTATAACCCTGCTGATAACTACATAAAAGTTTTCAAAGGCCTGGCTCGGCTTAGAATAGTAGCTTCCGGCTTTTTAATCGATAGCGTGGAATTTCTTTGTTGGAGATCAGTCAGGCAATCTTTTTCAGTCATTTCGTCTCTCTTCCAAATAGCTGATATCAAAATCAGGTAGTTGCGGCGCACAGCCGATTTTTTTCTTGCATTTCTTTTGACATTTGTATCGTTAGCCCCCAAAGTATATTGTAATAACCTCCAGGTATGCTACATTACTCGATGCATTATTGTGAGTTCTGATATTCAGTGTTGGCGTTTATCATACTTAATGAAAATTTTACAGCAAAAAAATACAAATATGACAATTATTATTATATTTTAATTGGATTGTGCGGTGGTTGATATCAGGTTGTCTCGTTTCAAATGCACTGGGTTTAGCAGTAAAGCATATGCTTTCTATATTTGTTTATAGCTGGCGTAATGAAACGTGACATACCTGAAAATTTTGACATAGGACTATGTCTTTGATTTCTATATAGGGGGGTCACTCTACGAAAAATGTAACGATTTATTAAGAGTTTTCAAACGCATATTACTCAAAATGGTTATTGCGACATATGTTGTGTTATTGGATAGGAAATTTATCCAGATTTTTTTTTTGCTTGAAACATGAACAGTGAATATAGTAAAAAAAGTTAACAATTTGACGATTTAATTGGGTATGTTTTCTTTCGATTGCACTTTTCACTCACTTCCTCCCCGACGCAACGAGCAATCTTTTTGCCTGAATTCGGGCGATAGCTCATAATGTGAGTTGATGCGTAAAATGAATTATTCTCCATTTACCGATAATAGGCATTAATTTTATATTATATTGTATGTTGTCCAATCAAATTGTGCTCAATTCATGTTTTTATCGTGTAGGTCTCACTACTAACAATTTGTGTAATTGTGGTCCAGGATGTCATAATATCGAATATGTTGTTTGGTCATGTAAAAATGCAATAAATGAATTTAAATGGCTGCTGATTTAGAAGATCGAAAGGTATACCCACGTAAATCGGATTATGATAGCTTGAGTAGTCGCGATCTTACAGGGCTATAAAGTTATTACAAACAATGTTCCGGTCAACGCGGTAACGAAGGAGATAATGCTATTTTCATCTAAAAAATATTTTTGTAGTCATAGATTGATTTGACTCAGGCTTATATTTATGTAGGTCTTAACTGTTTAGACTTGCGTTTAAATATGATACATGATGACTCTTTGTCTTCTTCTGCATGATTGAATAAACAGAAGAAAAGGGTAGCAGTGACTTTAATGGTATTTTTGTGTACATTTTTGAACAGAATGCGGTACCGAATTCTACCACGTTATGTCATCTAACCCGTTTGAAGGACACAAGTACATACAGGAAACGGTTTTTCCAAGGCATACATTTGATGTATCAAAAGAGAAAAAAATACAGATTTTGAACAATGAAAAACTCAATTTAAATGCAATTACTACACACAATCACAGTCCTATGTCAAGATCCCGTCCGTGCCCCTAGGCTAAGACCCATCAACTTTTATATGCGTTGCTCTCAAACTAGCAATTTCTACAAACGGTGCTATTCGTATGCCCGACTAGTCCCTCTGTGTATGAAAAGAATATTAATAATACAGGGAATCTTCGATATAACGTACCCTCGTTATAACGTACCCTCGATATAACGTCACTCGATATAACGTACATTTTACCTCGATATAACGTACACATTTCCAAAGTGTGAAGGAAATTTTTTTTCAATATTTTTTTTCTGATAGAACAATGAATTATCTGTATTGTGATGCTAAAACAAGTTTTGTACCTTCAATAAATTCCGAAATACAGATGATTTTGTGATTCCGGATTCTGAATGAATCATGCTTTAATCAACAGTACGAAGAGAAACATCATGAGAAAGGCTGGCTTCGTCTTCTGATTGAAGTTATTCATTAACTTTATTAAAACAGCAACACAATAATGTATTATAGACTACGTTTGTGAGTACTTTATTATGCTTCGATATAACGTACAATTCGATACAACGTATAACTTTGAAAGTGAAATGTACGTTATATCGAATTTTACCTGTATATATTTTCATGATTATTAACCATTTTTAGAAGAAATTTTATAGTGCGCAAACAGAAAATGTTTTTTGGAAAAATCGGCATCATGTTCGAATTTTCAACCTAATTAATAAAAAGTTTTTCCAATTTGCTTATTTTATTGTATCAGCAATTCGCCATTTTTCATCCAAAGATCGCTTATTTTTTGTTCGCTCAGATTTCAAGATACCTTTACTGACCAATACCGTTACTGACCTATGTGCTCCACAAATCCTTGAGGTCCAACAAACTCCGACCCCGTACGAAGTGTACCATGTACAAATCCCTAATTCGACCGGTTGTTCTCTGTGGGAACGAAGCATGGACGATGCTTGAAGAGGACTCACAAGCGCTTGGAGTTTTCGAACGCCGAGTGCTCAGAACAATATACGGTGGTGTACAGGAAAGCGGGGTATGGAGAAGGAGAATGAACCACGAACTGGCGCAACTCTACGGCGAACCCAGCATTCAGAAAGTCGCCAAGGCTGGACGAGTGCGATGGGCAGGGCATGTTGCAAGATTGCCGGACAGCAGCCCTGCAAAGATGATGTTCGAATCGAATCCGGTAGGAACAAGAAGGAGAGGAGCCCAGCGAGTGAGGTGGTTGGACCAGGTGGAGCAGGATTTGGCAAGAATCGGTGCAGCCGGGAGTTGAAGAACTGCAGCCATGGATCGGGTTTATTGGAGAAACATAGTGAATCAGATCTAATCTCAATGGGATGTGGAGTCATAGTAAATAAATAAAAAAAAGTTTGGTTCACTCCCATATTAAGTGCGTTAGACGCGGCCAAGTCACATTCAGCAGTTCAGAGTTTTATATAATTTTTTGATGCGAATGAAATAATTCCTACCAACTGGTTTATACAAAACCAATAATTTCAGAACATTATGTTCTGGCCATTGCAGTCAATTGCCCACAAACAGTGCTATTAATCGGTAGAGAAAATCTGATTTTGCCATTTGCTCCATAATTGACTGACATTACCAATTTTACGCAACATAAACTTCTATTTACCCCGGGTAAATTTATTTCAATGCGCTCGATCGCGACCCTTCGCATAACACCAACGGCAATTTAACCGTAATTAGCCAATGGACGAATCAACCCGTTCTCAATTTCGCTACAACAAAGCTCAACCGCCCAACCGAGACACCCACGAAACTAAGTTGCAATTTCCACTCAATTAATCGAATCTAATCTTGGCCGAGTTTGCTGCCAAGCCGTGGAATCACGGATGGTAAATCAGAGCTAGATATTCTTCCCCCACCTATTTTGCAGGTTCTTTCCTCCGATAGACCAGTAAGCTCCCGTTTAATCGTTCGACCTTGAACGACGGTCTTGTGTGCCAATGTGCGCTTCTCCAACAAACAGCCGCTATTTATACGAGTTGTATTTGTGTTTTCCTACGCCAGGAATGGAAAACTTTTCCCCACTGAATGCCCCACCAGGTGGCAACGTGTGCCGTTCCTCTTGTTGTTGTTGTTTAGATTGTTCCTAAACGAAGATATAATTTCGCCTCCGGTAGCGAAAATTCTACTCTCGTCTCCTGCTAGAGTCGCTAATTGCACCGAAGGTCTCGAAGTCGACCCTTAACGCAAGGACTTGTCTGTTCTTCCTTTTAGAGTGGCACTCGCAGCGGAGAAAACGGCAGAAAAACAAAACAGTGAATGTGTGGAAAATTAGCGCAAACCGTTCCCTTCCACCCACCACTCGATGATAAAGGCACAGAATAAATCGGGTTTGTAAGTCAGCAGACAGCGACGAGTCACGTAAATTAGCAACATTTTGTCGCGGATTATGAGCGGCTCATCACGCGTGCCTGTCAGAGGAATTCATGGATCCGTGGAATGGAGGGAGGGATAGGTTGTTATTCAATTTAGAAGAATTTAAAACCCTTGTAACGATGTCGAAAATGCTCATGTTGAATACATTGTTGGTGGTTTTTTAAGGTTTCTGTGCAAAATATGTTGTAGTACATGCGAGACGAGTGGAGAAGTTTTAGGTTTTCTAATCAGATTTCATATTTATGACTGAAATATCCTGTTCACTTCTATGATCTTCTATCTATATAGTGTTGCAGTGTTGCCACACGTACAGATTTATCTGGAATGGTACAAATCTCTTCGTTATTTTTGGTACAGATTCTGTACGGTACATAAAGAGCTGAAAGAATGTTATACGATCATTCTCACTGATATATGCGAGGAATCTCACGTTGTTTCAATGTCGAATGCTATTAAATATGAAGATCATTTGGAAAGCTACAAGAATTTTTAAGTTGGATTAGCAGCAGAAGAAATTATCAGAACAATGGACAGCGAAAGCAGATCCAAAGGATATTTTTCGCAGTTTTTTCGTGGAGCTGATCGAATAAATGAGAAAAAGATTCGATTTCGATGATTCGACGCTCAGGTCTGCGGCAATGTTAAAACTGAAGCTACCAACACGGGTCAAATGACCCACTTTATGCTTTTAGTCAAAATTTTCTTGCAAATTACATTGTCACGACATAATTTGCCTATACAACTTTTCTTAAAACATACATCGAATGTATTTTTCAGTGTTTACTCATCTCTTGTTATTTTGTTTACTTAAAAATATATGTTATCTGTCCTAACTACCGCAACGGGTCATTTGACCCGTGCAAACATTCATCTATCTATATACATATAAAAATGGATTTCTGTCTGTCTGTCTGTCTGTCTGATTCTTATGGACTCGGAAACTACTGAACCGATCAACATGAAAATTGGTATGTAGGGGTTTTTGGGGCCGGCGAAGGTTTTCGTGATAGTTTGAGACCCCTCCCGCCTCTCTAAGGGGAGGGGAGGGGGTGTGCTAACATACAAATTAAACACAAATTTCTACATTACTCGGGAATTCAAATCAAACAAATGAAACCAAATTAGGTATATGGAGGTTTTAGGGTGTAATACATGTTCCTATGGTGGTTAGAAACTCCACCCCCCTCTCTTAGGGGGGGGGGGCTTCCATGCAAATGGAACACATTTTTTTTGTATTACTTGAGAACTAATCAAGTAAATGAAACGAAATTTGGCATGTGGAGGTTAGAGGGTGCAATAAATGATTCTATGGTGGTTGGATACTCCTCCTCCCTCTCTTAGGGGGGGCTGCCATACAAATGAAATACAAATTTCTGCATTACTCGAGAATTAATCAAGCAAATGAAACCAAATTAGGTATTTGGAGGTTTTAGGGCGCAATAAATGTTTTCACGGTGGTTAGACACTCTACCCCCCTCTCTAAAGGGGCCGGTGGGAGGCTGGTTCCCATATAAATGAAACACAAATTTCTGCATAACTCGAGAACTAATCGAGCAAACGAAACCAAATTTGGCATATGAAGGTTTCAGGGTGCAAAAAAATGTTTTCACGGTGGTAGATACTTCTCCTCCCTCTCTTAGGGGAGCTGCCATACAAATGAAACACAATTTTCTGCATCACTCGAGAATTAATCAAGCGAACGAAACCAAATTTGGCATGTGGGGGTTTTAGGATGCAATAAATGCTTCTATGGCGGTTTGACACTTCTCCCCCCCCCCCCTCTTAGGGTGGGCTGTCATACAAACGAAAAACAAATTTCTGCATAACTCGAAAACAAATCAAGCAAATGGAGCCAAATTTGGCATGTGAAGATTTCAGGGGACACGCAACGTTTCTGTGGTGAATAGACACTCCCCCCTCTCTAAGAGGGGAAGAGCGGAAAGGTTTGTCTTTATTCTATCATATTATCTGTTCTGCTCTGTTTTATTCCATGTAACGGAGAAACATGTTATTTGCAAGTGGTTGAAAAATCTTGAACGAGAATTGTGTCTGAAAATAATCTGATATTATAATGATGAGTTTTGGTAAAAGTACTAGGAATTTTATAGTAAAAGGTAAATTCAACGGGGTCGATTAAGATCAATCATTCATTCTGTTATCGGACTCATGAACTTGCGCTTAGTAAGAAAACATGAATGTTTGAAGGTATTGATAACAAAAAACAAATTTTAGGCGGGACGAAGTTTGCCGGGTGAGCTAGTATGATATAAGAATGATTTATATGTGTGGTTGTGATACAAAATTATTGCGTTACACATTTTTGCCATTGCTTTATATATTTTGTTGTATTGGGTTGGGGAAAAAGAAATGTCGTATACTGTCAATATATGGCAACACTTAAACAAATCTTGTGTTGTACTTATTGTATCGGGTCATACTATATGGCTATTTAAAGAAGACAATCTGTGCTACAAGTGTCGTTTTGACAGTGTTGTGATTGTCCTTTTCAATCTCAAGTTATAGCGCGTCAAAGATGGAGTCCACCAAGCAATAAATTCGCCATATTTTACGTTTTTACTACCTGCGAGGTAAAACTGCAACGAAGGCGGCCGAAAAAATTCGTGTTGTTTATGGACCCGATATTGTAACGATTCGCACAGTACAGCGTTGGTTTGACCAATTTCGTTCTGGTGTAGTGGCTGTCGAAGATACACCCAGTACTGGTAGGCCATTCGTCGTGGAAACCGATAAAATCGTTGAAATCATCCAATTAGACCGGTATGTGAGCACTCGATCGATTGGCCAGGAACTGGGTATAGACCATAAAACCGTTTGGAACCATTTGCAGAAGATTTGATTTCACAAAAAAGCTGGATGCCACACGAGTTGACGCAAAAAAATCTTTTAGACCGAATCAACGCCTGCGATGCACTGCTGAAACGGAACGAACTCGACCCATTTTTCAAGGAGATGGTGACTGGTGATGAAAAGTGGATCACGTACGACAACCTAAAGCAAAAAAAGTCGTGGTCGAAGCGCAGTGAGCCGGCCCAAACCATCGCCAAGTTTGGATTGACGGCCAGGAAGGTTTTGCTGTGTGTTTGGTGGGATTGGAAGGGAATCATCCACTATGAGCTGCTCAACTATGGCCAGACCCTCAACTCGGTTCTCTACTGTGAACAGCTTGACCGTTTGAACCAGGTGATTGGCCATTGACCATGAATCGTTACATTTTTCGTATAGTGACCCCTTGTATAGAAATCAAAGACATAGTCCTATGTCAAAAATTATAGTATGCAATCGAGTTTCAAAAAAACTTGTATAAGCATCATCAAACACACGAATGACTTGCGAATGTAAATATAGTATTTGTAATAATAAATGAGTATGCTAATGCTAATTTCGATTCATGACGCATACTGGCAATGCTAATGAATTATTTTTTCTATACAACGAATATTTTCGATGGTACATTGGTACATGGAATGATTTTTGACCCCTCTGGTACAGATTTAAATGTGGCAACAGAGAGAATTATTTATCAAAAGTATGAGGTATTTAAACTCAAAAGTGCAATTCTTATGGATCAATTCAATTATCAAGCCAAATATTGTTGTAATATGTGCAAATTCCTATCCCACTCGAAGTTGGTTGATCCTTCATCTAGCGTAGAACTGCTCTTGAAGCAACATCCAGCATGATTTACACAAAGAATTTCAAAATGCTCCAAGATTTTTAGTGTTTCCGTGGAGATTCCAACAATTTTTTCCTCGGTTGTTCACATGTTATCACATCGTGCCAAAGCCATTACGTTTGCTGTGGCTTAGGTTATGTAATGCTCGTCCTTCTAGCGTTGTCACGGGGTTCACTTTACAACCATTTCTATGCCAACGTTAATATTTTCAATTTATTTTCATTCACACACTTATGGCTCTCGAGCGGATCCATAAATGACATCAGCCGCGATAATAGGAACCATAAAGCGGCGGCGGCGGCAGAAAAAAAAAGAAGCAAGCGGCCAAATGAACGCCCGGAAATCTGCAAATTTATGGCCAATTATTATCTTTACAAAGTTCTAGCGATGTGGAAGACTGGCCACAGACAAGCCGTTGTATTACCAGTCTGTGAAACGGTCCCGGCGGACTCGCTGGGATTCCTTCCCGTTTTTTTTTTGTGTCCCAACTTATTCTGTAACAATAAATGGCTGATTGCAAAGAGAGAAGCTGTATTAATTTTTCACCAGCTCATGGCGGGTGGTTCCGAAGAACCATGCGAAAGAAGGAAAAATTTTAATTGGATGCTTGCACACATATAAACGGTGCCGTCACTCGACTCGGCTGTTTCGCGCGAAGCAGAAGTCATCTTTGGATTCCACTGCCATGTAGTTTTTACCGAGTTCTCAGCGAGTACATGAATTCTCGCCCCAGGGCGGGAACGAACTGAGCCAGGAGGGATATGTTATTTTTTGTTGTACCTATTTTTCATAGTCTCGTGTTTGCCTCTGCTGCCGCTCATCGACGAGACTTCGCGCTTGATTACAAATAATTTACGATTCATGGCGCATATTATTTGGCACGACACGGTCACTGGCTTAGTGCGCAAAGCGTCGAGTGTCGTCTCCGAGTTCATTGGAACATAAACAGCGCCATCGGTGGATACCCGGTGTGTTCAGCTTCACATCCTTAGGCTAGTGCGTATGTTAGTTAGCCTTGCTCCACTCGAGATCTTTCCGTTCTTTCCGCACCTCTCTTGGAGACGTCTGAGAATGGCGCTTGTTTTCGTTTGCGGCGGAAGCCCATCGGGCAAGGCACTGTCTCGAGAATGATAATCTAATGATGACATTTGTTCTAATCATATTATTTTAACGGGAAACAACATCAACTTCTCTCCACACCGTGTGATGGAAGATGGCAATCGTATTTAAATTCTTTGGATTCGCATTTTTTGGGATAGAAAGAACCCTTTAAGAGAACACTACCTTGATCAAAAAGTCGCAGGAAGGTTGTGTCCGAGACGAGTAGGCTTTCGTTAGGCTATCTGTAGATTTTGGATATGTTTGAAGAATCAAATCGTTAAACTTATTGACAATGATTTGGTGGCCCTGAAAAGGGCCGTTTGGTTTGATTGTTGGGTATTGTTTGTTCAGTGTTCAGTGTTTACCGAGTGATGAAGGATGGTAAACAATCGTTGGATGGTGCGTATCAGATAAAAGACATTCAGCTCTTTTCTGTATTCCGGCGGATTTCCATTTCGTTCGAAACCGTTATTTCGTTCGAGTTATAATTTTGCGTTCCTTATTTCGAATGTTTCGCCCATTTAATGTTCGAAGGGAAACAGATCGAACGAAATACAAAAACTACTCCAACGGAATACGGAATGGAATTTTATCAACTCGTTCGTAATATAAGAGAATTACTAATACCGAACACAATGATACATTTTTCTCATCAGTAAAAAACATGTTGCTTTATCAACACACTTACACTTATGCCAAATTTCTCACAATACACGATCGGTCATTGGTATGAAATTTCACGAAGCAACCAACATTAAAGTTCCAAATTTAAATTATATTTGCTAGATTTAATCGTATCACTCACGCAATACAAAAATGTCCCCGTCTTACATATATTTGCATTGCCGATTTCCCCCAGGCAGCTTGGTTTTGATGTCTCTGTTAGGGAACACATTTTGGTAGGAACAAAAGTCCCCCCTACTTTCATGTATTTGCAAAGCTGATTTCCCCCAGGCAGCTTGGTTTTGATGTCTCTGTTAGGGAACACATTTCGGTGGGAGCAAAAGCTCCCCCTAGTTTTATGTATTTACAATGCCAATTTCCTCCAGGCAGCTTGGTTTTAATGTCTCTGTTAGGGACCCACCGCATGTGTCGTCAATTTCGACCAATCAGAAATGGGTATTTCCGTTAGGATAGGGGTTTAGATTTTTCAATTGTTCGATATTTATTTTCATGACATATATTATTTTCTTCAACATAAAAAACTGTTATGGAGTGCCGAAACCGATTGACGCAAAAATTTCATCAGTCCATCATGAAATGACTGAGCAATAAGCGTTTGAAATTGGACAATATTCACGATGTGCTCGATTTTCCATTTTCAATTTGTACCCCAATATGTTCCCGAAAGACGTAATCCTACGTCAAAAACTGTTTTTTGCTCTAACTTTTATATCTCAAAAAGACTTTTAGAACATATTAATACAAACATTTTTCGGTGCAGAACTTGACAATATATCAACTTCAATCAAAGTTATTGTTATTTCTTTTCAAAAAATACGCTCTCTGCAATTTTTTGTCATTCTTTCTGGGGCAAATATAAACAAAGTTTATTGGCTTCATTTGAAAGAGCCCTACATGATGTGTGATTTTCAAAACTATATTATTTTTCGTGTTTGAGTAAATTAAAATTGATATCATGAATTTTTGGGTCAAAACATCAATAACTTTGAGTAGGATTAAGATATTGAGAAGTTCTGCATCGAATGTTTGTATGTTTGTATTAGTAAACTCTAAAACTATTTCGAAGACAGTTTGTATGTAGAATTTGAGATATAAAAGTTAGACCAAAAAAAACCGTTTTATTCATGGTGACCCTAACGCAATATAGAAAAAAGGCGCTATATCAGTTATTTCAAAAGATAGAAAGATACTTAATTCTACAAAAATGTCTCAAATAACTGGGACTACAACATTGTCGAACTATGTTTACCTCTATCTATAAAGATAAGAAAGTTAGATTTCTTATTTCATCGACAATTTTGGTCACCCTATTTTTGATAACATAAAAATGAGCGCTCTATTATATGTAACATCTTTGTCTAAGACAGTTTTTGTCTAAAGAATAACTGTCGAGCTCTAAATGCTCATTTCCACTTAAATGCACCTCCTGGACCATTGTGCAGTGGAGTAAAAATCGTGATTTTGGTATATTCTAGTTTAAATTTCATCAGGAATTGTTGAAAATGATATTGCAGTAAAATTAAGAAAGATAGAAGTTGGGTGTCAAAGATCGAATTGTAGAGCGGTTAGAGGGCTTCAGTTGACAGAAACATCCATGTTTATTATGATTTTTTGGATTTTTTTCCAACTTTTAAGTTTTTCATTAAAAAATTTAAATTGGTCATATCATAATGAAAATTTTGATGATGGATAGTTTCCATCATATGTAAGTTCATCATATAATAGTCCCCTGATTATTCCAAGTTGAATGTGACTTTTCCGAGTCCTGGTAGTTATAGCAGATAGATGAATATAGATGGAGAAAGACGATCAACGGTATAAAGGTCTTCGGTGTGAGTGGAGCGGAGTAGGATTCTCATAAATGGGAGAAATTGTATTCTCCGTATTTTTTCATTATTTTTGGTAAGAAAATGGCGAAAAAAAGGTGTATAAAACAGTTAACATTCAAAGGAAATTGTGTTTTTGCCTTTGGCTGTTTCGCTAGCATGCTGAAAAGCAATTGGTAGTATCCAGGAAAAACTGAACGGTTGACAACTCTACGTGTATTCAGTTAGTCCGTCGGTGACGAATAGACTCTTTCATGACCCATTTGACTTCCCAGCAACTGAGATTTTTCTGCGATTATGTCATATCTAAAACATCAAATCAGCTCAGCTTCATATCGTCAAAACAATTTCATCGAACGATTGCAATCGATGGTTTCCACGTCGCAAATAGGTTAATTTATTATATTCACTGTCCGATCGAGCACAAGAGCAGCAGAGGCATCCCATCCAGCTTAGCCAACGATGCGTCCTTTTCTGGACGATAAATTTCAACGCATATAAAAATGAAAGAATTATCATGATCGCTGGGCGATGCCAACTTTCAAAAATGCATCCATTCATCGTGCGGGATTTGCATTGGGTCTCTCTCTCTTTTCTGTACATACATCCAGCATGATGCAAATCGTCCCCGAAGCAGCAGAAGCGCTCCAGCAGTAGCAATCGGAATCGCTTCTCATGAAATCCTACACAATTTATGTTTGTCTCTATTTATGCAACATTTTATAGTCACAGTTTTGTTTGCGCACTGGATTCGACTGCCTGATTCTGACTTGTCGTGGCGCGAGGAGGGGAAGTGCACTTGAGGAGGTGGAAAAAGAAAGGCTCGGGTAAACAATTGTCCAACATTCCGCCAGCTGTCTCGCACGGAGGACATACCTCGCATGTGTTCGCCGCGCGAGGGCTCTCCCTGGTCTATCATCTATGATAATTCAGTTTGATTCAATTTAGTTACAAATCCACCGGCCACAATCTCCCCCCTCCACCGAGGCTAATGGAAGAAAATATGGACTTCGTGCATCACTTTCTCTTCCTTGCGCGCTTCGGAAGCCAAGAAGAACGACACAATTATGCAAATTTATATAAATACGTCTGCGAATCCGAACCCGGGAGAGCTCGAACGGATAGACACAAACAGTGGTTCGTTTGTGTTCCGTGCTGTTTTGCGTGGGCTTGCGGGGATTCGAGGTGCGGAAAGATGGGGGCTCTAAATAAATAATGGTGCAAGTAGCAAGAAAAGTGAAGCGAATAAGAACGCAAAAAAAGTACTTCTTTTTTCGTTCGTTAGTTTTCCTATCGGATGGGCGAGCACAAGAGGACAGTACTTACACGAGAGAACGATTTGCGCGATGTCCTTTCCCGGAGTCTGTGCTTTTTTTCCTTTCTCGTTTTGTGTTCCAGCTTTGCTATTATCGGTTCGCTGCGCTTTCAGTGATGCAGACGACAAGATCCGTTGAGAAGTTCGACTCGGTTCAACACCGATATGGTGGGCAAGGGCGAGCAAAGGGCGGCGTGTGCTGAAAAAATAAAATAAAATAAAAATAAAATATTGAGAGAATCAGAGAAGACATTCATTAGGGGTCCCGGGTGCCTTGGGAATCGTTAATAAGAGGAAAATCCTCTTCCTATCTGTGCAAAACGAACCGCTCCGGCAGGGAGTGGAAGCAGATTAAATACGTGTTCAGCACATTTTCAGTGTAGGATTTTCTGCAGAACTTTGATCAAACAGAAATTGTCAGTTTGTTTGTGGAATTTATGTTTCTGTTTCGACAATGGGTTCAACTTCAGACTCGTCATTCCGCACCACTTGACATATTTCGCACGAACGCAAAATAAATTCCCACTATCGCCTACAAGTTACTGCATAAAGTCGTTAAAATTTTACGCTTGTGCACATTTTGTACACAATAATGAAACAAAGAGCAATCGAAGCGAAGCGAATAAAATGCTATCACTGTTAAAACAAATGATGGTTCCGGAAGCACACCACATCAGAGGGTCCGAGCTTCCGCGGGGATGACACCGTAAACCGATTCCGGGAAATCAAACAAAAACTGCAACAGTCAATTTCGATCCATTTCGGAGCGAGTCACATTGGGACAGAACCAGTTCAGGGGATGGGGTGCAGTGGTTCATTGGTCTTGTTTTTTTTAACTATATTTTTAACTCACCGATGGTCAGGGAAAGGGTAATTGAAATTATAATGATCGTACTCAAAGGGGCAGATAAAAGGTGGCCGAGTTTGTGTGCTCACTGCTGCGGTGAAACAGGTGATGCTATCATCACAAACCTCCAGTATCGCAAATACGATGTCCGAAATAACTAGAAACATATATTCATTCATTTGCTATTTAAGTGCCGGAAGATTTACTCTGACTTGTAGACTAGCGTGACTTGTTCTTCTTATTAGAATTTGATGCTTTATTCTCAACATTAAAATAAGACCGTAAACATATTGTTATATTAGTGTTTAACGCCAGCTGAAATTGGATGTATGTAACGCCAGTTGGCGAGCACATTGGTAGGAATAAATGTTATTTTCAGAGCATATACGTAGTGATTGGAAACTTCACGTTCAATCATTTTTAAGTCATTCATTCAATCTACCGTCATCGTTCAGGCCGAGCGGTATTGCATAATTTCAAATGATTTAACCAAACATACCATATTGTTTCCAGTGGGTGCGAAAACTGGCAACAGAAAATAGAGGAGCAAAAAAAAAGTAATGCAAATATACCCATCACGCAAAAGATTATACAAAAAATGGAATTCACACGAGGATCGATCATAAAATACGGGATTATCGCAGCGAATTTAACGCTCATGGGCCAAGCGGAGCGCTCGCGGAAACATCGGAATCAGACAGCCACCAAGCATCAGCATCGCTCGAGTTGAAAATAAATATTGTGCAGCGCTCGCGGATGGAGGAATTTCGCGATGAATAATCAAACATACTATGCTGTGGTGAATCCTTTCGGTACGAACGGCTCCGCGATTTGTAAATTCCTGGCTACCGTAAGTGGATAAACCACCCATCGCTGCAAACTGTCGACATTCCCACGGTGATCCGCAACAATGCATTTTGTATGCACTAGAAGCAATGTGCTCGCTTGTCTTGTTTATTTTCCTCGCCGAACATGATAATCATTATTAGCAATTTATCTAGAAACATATAATACTGCCGAATAATCCAAGCTAACTTTGCCAACGTTGTCAATGTTAGTTATGCGGAAGGATCACTTTTGGATAATCACGCCGTAGTATACTTTCCCTCCGCTGATTACGTCCGTTAAAGTTTTTTGCTGATTCAATTTTATGATTAGCGAATAGCGGGTGTCGTAAAGCATCTTCCGCCCGACAGATCAATCCGTTTCTTATCTCGAATTGGATGCCCACTTGCTTCCGATGCTTCCTTTCATGATGATGATTAATTAGTCCGACGACTATCGGATGCGGGAATAAATTGAAAGTGAAAATCACGATGGGGCAAGCAGTATCCAAAAATTGGTTCTCTCGAATAAATTCAAAGCATCTGAAAATGAATAGGAAGACAGCATAGCCATATAATTCCAGAAGCTCTGAATTTTGTTTTGCTTTCATTCCGCTGTATTTTGACGTAGGATTACGTCTTTCGGGAACATATTGGGGTACAAATTGAAAATCGAAAATCGAGCACATCGTGAAAATTGTCCAATTTCAAACGCTTATTGCGCACTCATTTTATGAAGGATAGATGAAATTTTTGCGTCAATCGATTCCGGCACTCCATAACAATTTTTTATATTGAATAAAATAATATATGTCATGAAACTTACGATCGAACAATTGAAAAATCTTAACCCCTATCGGAAATATCCACTTCTAATTGGTCGAAATTTACGACACATGCGGCGGTTCCCTTAAAGAGACATCAAAACCAAGCTGCCTGGGGGACATCTAGTGATCCCCGATTTTTGAAATTAATCGTTCATCAACTAATCGAATACTTTTTAGCAGTTTGTTATTCGATACGATTATTCGCTCCAAATATTCGATTAATCGATCAATCGTCATACTGAGAGGAATAATTAGTTAGACTAATAATCCTCATTTGCTAAAAAGCCATCTGGAATCAAAAAAGTGTTCATTCCGCCTGAAATTCAATTATTATCGTTTACTCTCCCCTGAACTTGTAAACGAAGCTCAATTCGCGTAGACGGCATTGAGTTTCGTTTACGAGTTTAAGGGATCGTCAAAGATAATGATTGAATTTCAGGATGAAACTGCAGCGGCCGTCATTTTTTTCTCTGGGTTTGAATCGATTAATCGACGTAAATTATTCGTTCGCTTCGATTGTTGGTTGCGCAGTATTCGTTCGATTAATAATCGATTTCTGTAGGAAGTATTCGAGTAATCGATTAATCGAACGATTATCGGGGATCACTAGGGACATCAGCATTGCAAATACATACAAGTAGGGGGAACTTTTTGACGTAGAACTACGTCTTTCATTAAGGTTGCCAAATCAGAAAACAGGTCACGTTTTTATGAAATAAAGTTAATGTTAATAACTATTTTTGCCGCGAACGGATTTTGGCGATTTACATAATAAACGAATCAGAAATTCCCTAAGATTTGTTTAATATACATTCGAATCCCCTGGTTTGTAAATGGTTAAAATTCATGAAAACTTCAAGCGTTTCCATTTTCTCATACATTTGTTCTGTCCATTTGCGTGCTTTCCCGAACAGAGCTGTCGATAACTAGCATTGAAGGGGAAATCGTAGGATTTAAAGTCTCCGCGAACAGAGGAAAAGGAGAAGAATGAAGGGGAACACTTGCCTAAAGTATAAACAGTGGATCTCGCTGAGGCAAACTTTTATGCTGCATCGGACTGTTGAGCAATCCAGATCACTTTGCTTTCGCTGCGCTTCAATCTAAGATTGGACCCCACCAGAGGTAATTCAACTTGGATATCGTCGTGTGGTTTTTTCAGTTCGTTTTTCGCGTTATTCGTATCGTGTGTTTTTCTTTCCGCTTCATAAATTAGACGCTCCGCGTAATGTGTGATGAACAAGACGAAGAGCAAGGCAGGCTCGAGCCCTGCTAAAAACGAACGCATTGCCAGGGGCAATAAAATTTCGAGGCAAGCATCATCTAATGATGCACACGATGTTGGTGCAGTGGAAAGCGCTCGCACTGAACCGAGCCTTCGCGAGTGTGACAACGCATCAAACAACAGCGAAGTAGGCGACTTTGACGCGTCGGTCGAAAATGTAAATGCCGTTACCCAGGCAGCAACCAAAATCAAGCTCCACCCGCTGGTGGTGAAGGCGGTCGCTCTTGACAAACTCATCAGCGAATTCGCATCGATGGGTGTTACAGCAGAGTACAAGCTGTGTGGCATAATTAAGCCTTTTTCCAAGCAGGGCTTCGTTGGTGCCTTTGTCATTGCATCAATGCATTAAACTGACGTTATGGCGAAGCAAGCGTTAAGGTTGTGCACCAAAAATTTTTTTGGGGAATACCAGGCATCTTGAATGTCGTATTGGAATGTTATAAGTTATTCGGGTTCGCGTGCCAGTCGCAAAACTGCCTTCAACTAGGATTGCATTTGCGCTAATCTTGATCATAATGAAGCAATGCTACTGTTTTCGAGGTTGTTAATATTAACAAAAAGGGTTTATTTTGCGTGTTTAATCACCAAGTAAAAAGTAAATGTTGTTCTGGAATTTTGTATTTGATTAGGTGTTGCTTGTCAGTAGCAAAACTTCCTCAACTAAGGGTGACAGCTGTGCTTATCTCGAGTATGAGAAAGTAATGCAACTTTTTTCGAGGCCAGTAATATTAACAGAAGCGTTTCTTTTGAGAATAGCGCAAAATGATGAGAAGTGTTCATATTCCTAGTAGTTTCAAGCCATCAATGTATGGCTCTGTATGCATGCTATGGCGAACGCTTGTTTGGCGCTTGGTTTACGTTATACGAACGATGCCTAGAGGTGCGATTCCACTGAGGCAATACTTAACAACATGTAGCATGATATTGCAAGTGTTGTCATTGTTGTTGTTTCCATGCGGTGCCAAAGATATATTGATGTAGTTATGAGATGTGGAATAATGGTGCTGTTGCAACATGTATATAATCGACTGTAGCCGAGTCTATGTTAATTGTTATGTTAATTGCTATGTTAATGAGATGTGGAATAATGGTGCTATTGCAACATGTATATAATCGACTGTAGCCGAGTCTATGTTAATTGCGAAAAAAGGCCACCGGAATAGCGTTCGAGGTAAATTTTCAATGCATTGAGATGACATGCGACATAAGATCAGCTAATGTATTGGAAAGGATGAATCATCAATCAATTATCGTCAACTGATTGTACAATGGAAAAACCATTTCAGAGATTATTCAACTATGCAGTTGTTTCTAAAATTTCACAGCATTATAGAACAATATCCGAGGGTATAAACGAGCGACTAATATAAAATAACAGCGTAGTTCTACGTCAACAATGCGGTCGTATCTTGGACACAACCTCCTATAATTTTTTTCATATTTCTTTCCATCAAGTTCAGTATTTTTTACATGAAATATCAAAATTTCAGGAGCAGTTATATTAGGTTGGGGAAAAAGTAATCCATTATTTTTGGGTGAAATTCGAAACCATTTTTAATATGCTTCGGATTGTCCGACTGGGGTCAAATATGCACCGTTTTGTTGTAAAATTTGTTGCCATTCTAAAGGTGGCTTCATAATGTCTCTATCATGGAGGTCTTGGTCCTTATTGACGAAAAACTCAAGCAATCGATTTTTTTCAATCTTCTCTTGATCCCTATTTCTTATCACTCTGTAAATTTTTCAATGCGAGAAAAAGGTGGTAATCGCTTTGTACCAGATCCGGACTATATATTAAAACATCCCAATCAATCACTCGGAATCGCGTGGCCTTGCGTTGTTCTGATGGTTGTGTTCCCTCTTCTGTTGGCCGACTCTGGACGTTTTCTGTTCAATCGTTAGCTTCAAACGGATTATTTGTTGACAGTAGAGATCTTAATTCAGTGTATTAAAAAAAACACCGTGTAACTCACAACTGAATGGAACAAACAAAAAACAGCAAAGGAATTTTTTAATGTGAAATGTCACCTTTACAATGAGCCTAAACTTGAAATTGTATGATCGATATTACGTGAGATATTGATCACTAAAGCCAGTTGACTTGAAAATAATGGATAACTTTTACCCAACCTGATATTTTCTTTTTTTTTTCAAAATATTAGGTATTAAGTTTCCTGTGGAAAAATCCATGCGTCTCCATAATAGCGGTCTCGATATATTGAGTCCATGTTGACGCATGGTTTTTTTTAATTAACACTCGACGACCCGTCACCCACATACGGGTGCACTCTCCTCGTTCAAATTGAATAGGATTTTTAGAAAAAAATTGATAGAATAGGCACCCAAATGTAACTATAGGATATGAAGAAAAATAATAAAATCATTACCATAATATTATACTGTTTATACTATACTTTTTTTAAATTTATAGTACGGATGGTTTGTACTGCCGTTTTTTGCAAGACCCCTAGAATATGACTTTGGCATGTGTTATTGTCATCAATTCGTTTTCAATTGAAAACAAACATTGCTAGATCATGTAAAGGTTATCTACAAACTAAGTTTGATCTTCATTTGATAATTTATTCGCAAATTGGGCCCTGCAAGAAATTCAAAAACGTTGGGCGACGAACGTGTGAAACAACACTTAACTCTTTGTAAGGCCGTGGCAACTATATTGCCACCAACAACAAAAAAAATTTTTCGCTGCACTTGGAATATTATTTCTATATTTTACTTATAACAAAACTTCTAAAGATATCTGGCAATTAAAAATGTTACTTTGGGAGACATTCTTCTGTAACAAAACCGTGATTTTGGAGCGTCGGCAGAAAATTCGGTTGAAATTCGTTGAAAATGCAACAATCTGATAAATTTTTCACTGTATTTAGGATCTATTTAGGATCTACTGTGTGAGAACATAAAATAAATAGTGTGTTTGATGAAAAATTTAAATTTCCATTTTTTCCTTTGTAAGGCTTTATAAAAAATGGTTTTTCTCGCTGCACTAGAAATATTGTTTTGATTTTTACATAACCAAAGGCGCAAAAAAGTGATTTTACAATGCAGCGGTGTTTTTGGGGTTAACGGGCAAGGGCAACTGCATTGCCACCAATTTTTTCAGCTGTTTCAATAGTTAATTTTTTATCAATAGGAAATATGTGCTTTTCCTCATGTAAGGATTACGTTCTCTGAAGTTGGAATCGATTCGTTGCCTAGTTTCCACGACCTTGTAATAGGGTTAAAGGGGTATTCTAGTCTAGCAATTTAAAAAAAACTCGATTACTTTTGAAAATTTCTGAATTCTAGACATTTGAGATATTATCCCCGAGACAGCTCTTTTCGAAAATTCCATTATTTACCGAGTTACATCGATTTGAGTAATGCAATATTTAATCTAGCTACGGCCTTGACACAAAACTACAAACGCGTTTTTCTCGTAAGAAATTTTTCAAGCTGGCGTACACGATATCTCAAGTTCTACTGAACCGATTTTGATGTGAATTAATCTTTATACATCTCTCTATCGGATGAACCAATAAAAAATCATTATTTTTAAATTTCACTATTTAAAAAAAAAAAAATTGTCATAAAAAACGTGAAAAGAACAATTTAATTTTTCAAACGGCCGCCATTTTGTCATCTTTACTGATTCAGAATCTGTTAGATTTTTTTTTGTTTAGGATACCCAGAAGGGCTGGAATCGTGTACGCCTTGGTACAACTTTTTTAGTATGGTGTTGGTAAAAAAAAGTCGAGTTTTTAGAACACCTTAGCTCTGCCTCACCCTAAGGGTGGAATAAAATAGGAGTCTAGAGTTTTTCGGAAAAAATAAATATAGACGGTTTGAGCAAACTCCAACCAATATTTTGTTTAGCAGATCCTTTTTTCGTGAAATGGCGGATATGTGAAAAAAAAATGAACGGTTTTAACTCATTTGGGAAAAACACTTTACATTTAACGATGTTTGAAGAATTAAAAAAAAAGAGGTATATGCCGGACGGAAGTTTGACGCAGAACAATAAATTCTGAATTCAGTTTTTTTACTGTTCGAAAATCTGTAGATTTATCTCTTTCAATGCTCCAAATTGTAGTCATGAAAAAGGTCGTATTCTCATTGCTATTATATTGAACGGAAAAAAATGATTGTTCCCAACGGTCTCACTATGCGATCGTGTGCCATATGAGATAGGATAAAAAACTTTCGGTCTTGAAAATGATCGGAACAGTTAAAAATAAATATTTTACTATAGTGCAACTCCAAATGAAATCGAACTAAACATGCAGATTTTGAAAACTAGTGTTTTTGATTTGAAAGAGGGTTTGTATTCCGTTTGGGTTGGAGGAAATATGAGCTTTCCACAAGCATTTGGGATTTTTTTGGGTATAACTTTTGAAAAGGGCGTATCGGTTTTAGTAAGAGAAATCTTTGATAATTTGTATCTCAAAAACTATGAGTCATAGTACTTTTTTTATTTACAAAAAAGAAACTTCAATTTTCAAACTTTGACAAACTTTGTAGAACATCGAATTTTTATGAATTTTCGAAACTTCGAATTTTTGTATGTTAACAATAATTTTTATTTCAAAATTATGAATGCTGATGTGATTTACAATAAAAAAGCTCTTAAATGCAGCCATCCTCAAGATATTTAAAAAAATATTTCTAATTTAACGCTAACATTTGAAGACATGTGCAAATTCATAAAATTTCATGAACATGGCATAACACGACGAACATATTAAAAGAGCCTATTTACTATAAAAAAACAATAAATGCGAAATGGTCGAAAATGATTGTTAACATACAACAATTCGAACTTTCGAAAATTCATAAAAAAACGATGTTCCACGAAGTTCGTCAAAAATAGTTTTACCATCTTGTACTCATTTTTTAAATTTTCTACATGACTTCTATTTTATATGAAAAAATTTAAAAAATTAAAAACAACATACATAATTAAAAAAAAAATTAAGACAATAAATTGTTAATTGATTGTTAATATACAAAAATTCGATGTTTTCAAAATTCATAAAAAATCCACAAAGTTCGTCAAAAATAGTTTTACCATCTTGTACCCATTTTTTATTTTTTTTGCATGACTTCTATTTTATATGAAAAAAATAAAAGAAAAAAATATATTTTAGATATTGCGAATTAAAATTTTTTTGCCAATAAAAAAAAGTACTAATTTTTTTTCTTAGTGTATATTTTTTCACGTTTGGATATCAATACTCTGTAACTCTTTCTAAGACACTATATCGGCAGAACTCATAGTTTTTGAGACATAAATTATAAAATATTTCTCTTACTAAAATTGATACGCCCTTTTCAAAAGTTACACTTGAGTCAAAAAATTCCCAAATTCTGTGGAAAACTCATTCTCCTCCATATATTTCCTCCAAACATGTAAATACGAAGAAAAAAGCACCCATATCATGCTATTTTCTGCCCGAGTTGCACGACCAATTCAGATTGTGGCTCTTAGAGAAGAGTCACTGATGATAACACAACGAATTTGAGTCTTTCGGAGGTGCCAACAAACAAAAAAAATATTTCAGGATGGAAACTATATTTTCTTAATTGAAAAACTGGCTGGAAACCGTAAAAGGTTGGGGTAACGAAATCAATTATTGTAGGGTTCTGTAGTGATCGATATCTCGTAAAATATCAATAAAAAAAATTCATTTTTTTTATATGCTCGTGAGGACGAATGACCAAGACCTGGCGGCTGAAATTGAGAACTGTGTTTATAGTTCCGTTAATGTGTAAGGCGATTACTCGCAAATTAGATTTTGTCGATTCTGTTCCGGTAATTCTCATGTGAAATGCACGGTAGCTTAGAAGAAATCGTCGATTGCGACCGTTATGTGAGCACTTCATCAGCCAGACCTGTGAAGTGATCATCACCTGTTCCTGCTGGCTGAAAATTCGATAAGAAGCTTGCGAAAATCACCTGTTTTGTTTTGTTGCTAGGAATGAAGGTTTCTATGAGAGAAGCAAATCATGTTTATATTTTACAAAACTCTGCTTCTATCTAAGGTACCTTAGAAGAGTTAGAAAGTTTTTCTTAAGGGGGTATTCTGGTGTAGAGGCACAAATTTTCGAGCTCCCAAAAAAATAATCAAAGAATATTTTTACCATCTATTATCATTATCTTTCTTTTAATAATGAAACAAAAATTGAACGGAAAAAATATTCATAATTAGAATAGTTATAAGCTGATGGAGTGAGGGGATTCTGAAAAAGTTATGCCGTGACGTACACTTTTCCAGCTCTTTTGGTTATTTGAAACAAAAAATCGGACAGATATTGAGTCAGTAAATATGCCACCATCGCATGAACCTCGGACAAGTCAAAAACATGTTTTTTGACAAATTGGCGGCCGTTTGAAGAAAAAAAAATTGTTTTGAACGATTTTTTTACTTTTCCGGTTTTTGAAAAAATGTGAGACTGAAAGAATATAATTTTTCTATAGGTTCATGCAATAGAGAGATGCATACAGATTGTATTCATATAAATTCGACATGAATCGGTTCAGTAGAACTTGAGATAACTAGAAGAACTTGAGTTTGCAAAAACTAATTTCGAGAAAAACGTGTTTGAAGTTAATTGTTATGGCCGTACGAGATTAGATACCGCATCACTAAAGTGGCTGTAACTCGGTAAATAATTTGATTCTCGAAAAATCCTTTCTAGGGTATATTCTTGAATGCTCAAATGTCAGAAACATTTCAAAAGTTTCTAGACTAGAATACTGCCTTAACACGTTGAGTGCCACGGTTTTATAGCTTTACTCATACAACTCAAATGGACTCATACAACTCAAATGGATAATGATTCTCTGCTATCACAAAGCTGAGAAATTTTTCGACGTTTTGTTTTACTATTGATTCATTAAAAAAAAAAGCTTTATTTTTAAATGTTTTCTTATCCTGAGACTGGCTCACCATATTGCACTGCTACTAAAACCGTAGGCTAACTTCAAGGATATTTTTTATTCATTTTCGGCGAATAATCAATAGAGTGCCGTGTTATGAAACATCAGAATAATAGCAAAAACAATATTACGATCATAAGGTGTTGGATAGGTTATTCCAGACGACATTGGAATATATTCTATCTGATCATCTTTAGAAAGATTAAAGACCTTTAAAGGATAAATTTATCTTGGGCACATTGAATTGATTTTCATGACTTCCAGTCGGGTGTTTATCAGCTCTGATAATAATTGTGTGGTCCCCACAAAGCATATATTCCAATGCCGTCAGTTCACTGAAATTCTTAGCATACCGTTTGATGATAAGGTAGGATGTTGATAATCATTTGCTGCGATACCTATTTTTCCAACAGTATTCATTCGACAAAATGAAGACTGAATACCTGAAATTAACCAGATTTAACCATGCAAATCTGCGGTCAAAGCAGTATGTACACTTGAGAGATGCAACAAGTTTGAAGGGATATAAAAAACTTTAGTCGTTCGATAAATCTACTGCCAGATATGTCGGAAGTCCACGATATATGAATAAAATACGTCCATACTAATTCATTACATTTATTCGCAACGAAGAACGTAACCACACAGAATTGAATTAATCAAATATGTGATCCGTTTTATCTACAAAATGCAAAAAGGGTTTGAAATTCAATCGAATTCGAAAGGTGTTTCGTGAAGTCACTAATTGAATTACTATTGGAAGAATTATTTGGAGAGAACTGTGAATGTTCAGAATTATTGGTATCTAAAAAACGATTTTGGGCGGGATGAGATTCGCCCAAATCTGCTGGTAATAAAATTAATCAATTGCATCCATTACCCGTCTGCTGTCCATCGGGCGGGAGACGACAGAAAAATAAAATCGACACGAGACTGAGTCAGCCACTCACTGCGGACAATGCAATAGAGAATTAAAAATCCCTCGACGAGTGTCGTAAGATTTCAGTTGATCGTCTTTTGTTACACTTTCCGATCAAGAACTCATCATCCGCTCTATGGAATGGGATTAACCGTTTGTGGCTTGCACTCACGATAAAACTTGAGTAGTAGAAGTAATGTTTCGAGAGTGCAAGCAGTGGGGATTCCGCTTTCATATTGCTTTTTTGAGATCTTGGTAGCTCACCGTTTCAAGTATTCTCTCTGTGTACATATGAAGAATAAAAGAGCATCGCCTGCTGGGGGTGATTTAAAAATATCCGACTAGAGGGATATACTTATTCATTGATCGTTGAATGTGATTTTTTACCATCCCTGCCGGTGACTGACGTGGCAATCAACGTATTAAGAGTGGTTAAAAGAGTGAATATCTTTAATTAAATTAACAGAATAGAATATGTTAATCGTCTAATTCGTGTGCACCTTCTTATTCACTAGGAAGATACGTTCCAATTCAATAAGATGTGCCAATTGATAAAGGAACGTCTTTTTTTCAGGTCAATCTCTTCTTCTTCGTTCTCTTTAACACGTCGTTCTCATAAGCATTCATTCTAATTGATATTATAATGAAGTCTTCTTTTATACATTTTTGAAAGCTGATGTGGGAAAATCATTCATTGCACGTCAAATCGTAGCTGTGTATTCTTTGAATCCTTTCACCGTTCAATTTTCCCATTGAGCTCTGAGATGTCCTTTGAATGTCTTGTTGACTAATGTGCGCTACACATACAACGTCCCGTCACCGTTCCGTCCATAGCGATTTGGTAATGTAATCGATGTTGATGGTTTCCCTGGACTCACCCAGGGCCTTTGACTTTTAGGATTCTCGAAAAAAATCCTTTCAAACACGACTGTCACTTTTCTGCAAATGCTTATTGTTATAAAGTTTGAAGAATGTCAATCCATGTAACAAACACCCGTTCCATGGCCAATATTTGGAATATTATATAAGTTAAATTCACGAATTTCTAAATAATTAAAAGAACTGAATTCAAAAACTTTTTTTCGAACACAATCCTACGTCAAGATTCCGTTCATGCACTTAGGTACTAACCCTTATATTTTTATATATTTATTGATTTATTTTCTTGATAAATCGCTTGTTCAAGTGCATATTCATTAGAGGTTCAAACCAAGCTCCACGTATAAAATCAAAATATAATAATTGAATACATCTCAACATGGACTAGAACCCTTCAACTTTAATATCTCCGATTAATATTTCACTCTACAAAAGAATACACACAAAAGCCGCAAACAGTTCCGCGAAAATGGACTTGGGCTAGCGCATGCACTACTTCCAATTAACATTTAATTGCATTGTAAACTCCAGGAATTTCTTCCCTTCAATTTTTCACCCCGCCAAGTATTTTTTTCCCACTTTATTTCTGAACCGCCATAAAAAATATAGAATAGATTCCCACCATGACCACAGCATATTGTTGTTTTCTTGTGGCTTCATATCCCACAACTCATCGAATTTCCACCGAATATCCCCCGCTGACCGGGGACAAGCAGAATAACAAGGAAAGGAACAGTAAAACGGAGGGAAAGCGTTCAACACTACCCGCCAACGCCCTCACGGAATGTGGCGCGAGAAAATGTGGGCAACAAGAGAACGAAATTGAAACAATTTTCATCGCGAATAAATTCATGAATGAAATTTAAAATTTAAATTCTGAAACCATAAGCGATGAGGCGAGAGAGAATGTGTGGGACGGAGATATGAGGGAGCACTCGAGAATTTGCATTCGGTGCTCGGTGTGAAGCTTAAAAGGGTCGAAAAAATATATCCTGAGATAGATATTGCATGGAAACGGGAAACAATGCTACGACGGAAAAGCGAAATCACACTCCGATTGGAGTGAATGTAACCATTCGGAGGCCCTCAGTTTTAGCGCAAAC
Organism: Toxorhynchites rutilus septentrionalis; assembly: GCF_029784135.1. Taxonomy (NCBI): domain Eukaryota; kingdom Metazoa; phylum Arthropoda; class Insecta; order Diptera; family Culicidae; genus Toxorhynchites; species Toxorhynchites rutilus. Next base: position 293,034,043 of record NC_073746.1, read on the forward strand.
ACCTACATCCCCACAACCGCACACACACACACACACACATACACACACAGGAGCCCTCGCGTGTGGAGAAATGCCGAGAAATGAGATATCGAATGAGGGATTTATGGAATATGGAATACCCTTTCGCAAATTTCCATGAATAAATTCCGCTCTCCACCGCGGGGAGTTGTGCGGCTTCGGGACTGCCTGGAAATGAAATTGATATGAAAAAAACCACACAAAAAAAAGTGGAATCTCACTTCTCGTGCGCATAAATGAAACCATTGATTTGGTGAGTTTGGAGTGGAAAAGCCCCAAAACAATTAAATTCGCGGCACGCTACGGATTCACGTGTACGGATGCTTCCCGGGTACCGCCGCTAGCGTGCGATTGCAAAGTGGAGCGGGAGGAATATTTCCGTTTAATCAGCCTCCTGCGGAAGTTTTACTCGATGACTGATTTCATTCCGTGCCGAGTTTCGTCGATCATGGCGAACATGAGAAAGTTCGGCTTGTTTGTGCGTGCTAAATATAAGTGATTATTTCAGATGTGTCGGAATCAATTTGTCTCTATTGCCTCAAAAACATAATTTAATAATTATTCAGTCCCCGAAATAATTATGTGCAGACCTATTATGAAGCTGAACCTATTTAAAATGTGACTTTGATTTAAATTATGTTTTCGAATTGAAATCTGTCACGAACATGTGCGGATAGCTAGAATTGCACATGAAAATTCTGAAACCACGAAATAATTAATGTTTAATTAATACGCCTACCACCGCCCTGTTGAAATCAATGTTGTGGTTCAGATTTGCGAAAACAATAAAGAAGAATAACATTTGTTTGTGGCGTTTGCCAGCAAAGCTTTTCCATCTAACTTTACTGTCCAAAATGTTGTTACACTTCCTCAACACGCTAACACAAAAATTCAACACAGTCTCGGATGATGTTGTGGATGAAAAACTGGGTCAACAAGCTGTATGCATCGGTGGTTGGTTATCCTAAATTTTACATATCCCAATCCTCCTTTCAATACTCATTTTTGGGATTTGTTTTCGCCTCACCAAGAGAATTAATTGCAGATGCCGTCAGCTTCTAAGGGGTGTAACGATCAAAATTTTGTCAAACAAGAATACGTGTGAATTGATTGAATTTTATATTTAAAAATTGAATATGTTTTTTCTCCGAAGTTTCATTTCTAAAAAATACAGAAACAATATTTAGCTAGGCTTGCGATTGCCCGAGTAAAATTTCTGGTCACCAAATTCGGTACATCTACGTCGTCCACTTTGTTCGCATTCCTGAAAATATCTGCCACCTTTCCCCTTCCGATTGCTGCATGCAACTCTTACACAGCAAGCCGAACCTCGCCAGCATCGTCGTGTATAGTTTCCATGATCGTGTTTTGGGCAACTTATTTCGTTGATCGTCGCGATTCGGAGTCACAACCAGTGTTGCCACACGTACAGATTTATCTGGAAAGGTACAGATTATTTCGTTATTTTTGGTACAGGTTCTGTACGGTACAGATTACAGATTTTCGTCAAAAAGTACAGATTGGTACAGATTTTTTCCGCGTGTGAATTTTCACTCTAACATTTTATTGAATGATAGTACCTAATCTAAATTTAGACAGACTATGTGTAAGCATTATCAAGCAGACGAGTGATCCGTGGCTAGCAAATGTTGATGTACATTGAATTCGACTCGGATTGCGTCACCTCAGCGGCTTGGGACCGTCTCCTCGTTAGACGGTGACTTCGCCCCCCATTACATTGACCTCAGAATAAATTTCATTACGGGAAAATAAATTCATAATAAAAATTACCAGCGGCGTTAATACGTAAGTACTAGTATTGGATTGGGGAAAAAGAAATGTCGTATATTGTCAATATATGGCAACACTTAAACATATCTTGTGTTGTACTTATTGTATCGGGTCATACTATATGGCTATTTAAAGAAGACAATCTGTGCTACAAGTGTCGTTTTGACAGTGTTGTGATTGTCCTTTTCAATCTCAAGTTATAGCGCGTCAAAGATGGAGTCCACCAAGCAATAAATTCGCCATATTTTACGTTTTTACTACCGGCGAGGTAAAACTGCAACGAAGGCGACCGAAAAAATTCGTGTTGTTTATGGACCCGATACTGTAACGATTCGCACAGCACAGCGTTGGTTTGATCGATTTCGTACTGGTGTAGTGGCTGTCGAAGATACACCCAGTACTGGTAGGCCATTCGTCGTGGAAACCGATAAAATCGTTGAAATCATCCAAGTAGACCGGCATGTGAGCACTCGATCGATTGGTCAGGAACTGGGTATAGACAATAAAACCGTTTGGAACCATTTTCAGAAGATTGGATTCCAATAAAGGTGGATGTATGGGTGGCACACGAGTTGACGCAAAAAAATCTTTTAGGCCGAATCAACGCCTGCGATGCACTGCTGAAACTGAACGAACTCGACCCATTTTTGAAGAAGATGGTGCGCTGTGTATAATGAAGTTGCCTTCTAAATGGCAACAAGTTTGCGAACATAACGGCGCATACTTGACTTAAATTGGATAATTTTAGGTATGTTAAATAAAGCGTCAAATTTCGATCAGCAATACGACATTTCTTTTTCTCCAACCCTATATTTGTAGTAAGTAAATCTAGATATAAAGTAAGTGAGTAAATATCCTTACGTAGTAAACAAATGAGTATTGTACTCTACAATGAATAATTCCAATAGTACAGATTTTTGGTACAGACTTTTTGAAGATAAAGTAGAGATGAGAAAGATTTTTTCCCTTTTGGTACAGATTAAAATGTGGCAACACTGGTCACAACCTTCTTATAAGTTGATAGTTTGACTCGTTTTTCTGCTCCATGCACAGTTGTAAACTACATCCGCAGCATGTCTGCAACATTTCGAACGGAGAGGTTGGGATTCTGCTTTTTCCATCGCTGTGGCCTCCGGCTGTCGATGTCCGCCCGATCCAGGCTTCCTCGTTGTTGACAAACGTTCCCCGTACATTTTTAGTATGTTACTTACAGTTGATTTGGCTACTTCTTGGGGTGTACGTAGATTATTGTGTATAAAAATCTCATGTCACGGTTTTTGTGGTCGACTTCCTCCGAAACGGCATAACCGATTTTGATGAAATTATACACAGAAAATTATAATCTCTTTATATCCCAGCCTTTTACTGAAGATAATATGGCACCCTTCTAAGTCGACCGCGAGTAATGAGTTTCCTATCTTCTCCTTGGATGGCACTAACGTTCCCAGTTGAAGTTTTGCCTTCTCAACATAGTATAATTACTTGCGTCATTTTTATTAGTAATACTAAATTGAGATTTCTATGCCGGATAACACGCCTTGAATGTAGTGGCAAGCTCTAGAATACGCGTGAACACAGTGCAAGTCGGAAGAAATTTCTTTGACGAAAAATCGCCCGGCCCGAACGGGAATAAAACCCGAACCTCCGGCATGATAATGCGGAACGCTAACCACTCAGCTACGGGAGCACTGAGTTCCGTAACTTATTGAGTTTAAAATTATGAGTTACTGTATGCTAGTAAAATTACAAGAGTTTGGCTCGTTCAAACTTATGTTAGTGAGCCTGTAAAAATAAACGAACTTAAAAAAAGTCACAGAAGGGTTATATCCGAGACACGACTGCTTAGTCGACGACCGTTTTGTTTGGTTGTTGGGTATTGTTTGTTCACTCCACCAGTGTATACTACAAGGATGATCGAAGGAGGATGGTAATTAGTTTGGATGGTGCAAGATAGAAGATAATGAAGTGGAATGACGTATGATGAAAGGCGCCCTTCGGGCCCTGAACGAGTTGACTCCTGTGTTATTTATGGATGTAATAAAGAGAAAAACTCACTAATATAATCTCTCTCTATCTCTCTCTCTCTCTCTCTCTCTCTATATATATATATATATATATATATATATATATATATATATATATATATATATATATATATATATATATATATATATATATATATATATATATATATATATATATATATATATATATATATAAATGGATTTCTGTCTGTCTGTCTGTCTGTCTGATTCTTTTGGACTCGGAAACTACTGAACCGATCAACATGAAAAATGGTATGCAGGGGTTTTTGGGGCCGGCGAAGGTTTTCGTGATAGTTTGAGAACCCTCCCCCTATCTAAGGGGGGGTGGTCTGCCATACAAATTAAACACAAATTTCTACATTACTCGGGAATTAATCAAGCATGTTATTTGCAAGTGGTTGAAAAATCTTGAACTAGGATTGTGTCTGAAAATAATCTGATATCATAATGATGAGTTTTGTTAGAAATACTAGGAATTTTATAGTAAAAGGTAAATTCAATGGGGTCGATTAGAAGATCAATCAATGAACAGTTCTGCGATTGGACTCATGAACTTTCGCTTAGTAAGAAAACGTGAATATTTGAAGGTATTGATAACAACAACAAAATTTTGGGCGGGACGAAGTTTGCCGGGTCAGTTGGTTATCAATTATCATTAACGAAAAGAATTATCAATTTCTCTCATCAAAAAAAAAATTTACTTTATAATTGAGAAAACATATTTGAAATGGAAGAGGTAATTTTCATTAATAATTTTTACTTTCTGAGTGTTTATTCAACCTGTATCCATTCTCGCTTCAAACCCAACGGAACACGATGCTATATGCCTCAATGCAAATTTCAATTGGGCTAACAGCACCTAATACGACATGTAGAGCATATGGGGAATGCCTTTTTTCGAATATTCCGTCACTTATTCGATTTTTCTCGCCGCATGGACTTTCCTTGGGTGAAGATGAACACAACAAAATAGATTAAACTTAAGCTTGAACCGCAGGATCCGTTCTCGGGAACACACATTGGTTTTTATTTATGAAAATTGAAAAAAAAATCATTTTATATTTCTAGTCATTTTTAACACAACCGCTACCATATATAATTTTACATAACATTTTTCGGAATAATTTCTTCGTATTTTTTGTATTTTTGTTCTGAATTTGGCTCCAAAATATGTATCAAATTTTCACTCTTTTACCCGCATCAACTATTTTTCAATCGTGATTTCAGTATTTCTGTATAAATATCCAATATCCAAATAATTTATCCGTCGTTCTATTTTCCCAACAGAACGAATTTATTTATGTTGTTGAACGACGACTAAAGCCAAGCGCCGACGATCTGGAAGCCTTATTGAATGAGCATAATCAATTATTGAATTTCTTTGAATCACATTTGCTCGGACAGAACCTAAGCATTATGATCAAACTACTAATTAAAAAAACACTTGATGATTTATTCTAGTGTTTAGTTCATTCTTTTCGATAGGGAAAGGAGTATGGTTTTGAAACCATAACCCTTATCACTAAGGCTAAGGTGTCGTGCACAAATAAGGCGAAAAGATGCAAAAGTCTGCGTCATCGGCTAGCTTTACAACAAATAAATAACACTGTTTATATTTTTCCTACTAAAGCACAGTGAATGCGAATTTTTACGTGGATACCATCAACATCGTCAAATTCATAATAACTATGCCAATCAATGATACTAAAGCTAAGATTATGGTTTAAGATTGAACCTATAAATTTAACTCTTTGCGGTCGTATTGAATTTCGACATGTGTGTCGTTCTGGTCGCAATTTTTTTACATGATATAGCAGTGATGTATATGTATAAAGATAAACAAGATTCCTTTATTTTTTGTAAACTTCTGATAGGTATTTACTAAACAATGTTTTTATGTTTATGACCATAAAGTATTTGCTATAATTCTTCTTGTGTGATGAGGAGGCGATCTGGCGTAGTGGTGACATCCATACCTCTCACGCAGAGATCACGAGTACAATTCTCACTCCCGACATTCTTCCAAAAATGGAAATAAAAGTGAAGAACCAGCCGAAATGTGTTGAAAGTCACTATACAAGAGAAAAAAATTGTAAGGGGTGGCACACGACCGCATATTTTCGACGTAGAACTACGCAATTGTATTATGCAATCTTGTTTACCACTTCGAATATTATTTTAGAATGCATCAAAATTTTTGTAATAGATTATGTTCTTCGTTACAAATAAATTTGATGAACGTCCTTTTACGTTTGAAATGATGCCTAGGACTACCAAAATATGTGAACGGAAGAATTGTCAAACGATCATTGTATTTTACATTTCCCTCTGAAAATATTGCACATCTCATATTTACGTAGTTCTCGAACCGCGAAAGTTCATTCACCTTTAGTATCTGAAATGACGGTTTTTCCAGGTTCCTCAGTTTAAAAGTACGTTTTAGGGAAACATATTCCGGTCTGCACAACGACAAGCGAGTACAAAAGTACTCAACACCGAAAAATACCCCCGACTTGCATGTGTTTCCAAAACTGATTCCCCCAGGCACATTGATTTTGTAGTCCGTGTTAGGGAAACACAGCTCGGTGGGAACAAAAATACCCCCGACTTACATGTAAAGCGGATTTCCACAGGTACATCGATTTTGAAGTCTGTATTGGGGAAACCGTAAATCGGGCCAATCAACCCTTGGCAGTTAGGGCGTTTAGATAACGCTTGACATTTTACAGTTATTCAATTGGTTATCTCATGAAAAAAAATATTGTATTAGTTCTGATAGACGCGTAGAAATATTTCCTATCAATTGATGCAAACATCTTTCCGATCTGTTAAGAAATGTTCGAGTTATGAGCATTCGAAATACGGGTAGGGTTAGCACACAAATCGGCAGAACAAATGAATGGGAAAAAAGAAAGTTCTTCCAGTTTTCATGAATTTAAACCGTTCAGAGATTAGCGAATTGTAATGTAATCAAACAAATCAAACAAATCTTAGAGAATATCCGATTCGATTGGTATGCAAATCATGAGAATTTGTTCACAGTGAAAATAGTTACTAACGTTAACTTTATTTCATGAAAACTGGAAGTGGGTTATATCTTTGATATAACCGCAAGATGGACGTAGGACTAACGTTGACTTAGCAATCAACAAGTAACAAGCATATAAAGGGTGTGTCACATCAAATTGCATCACGGAAAAAACGCTGTAGAAGTTCGCCCAGTAGATTGATCCTTTTGAAAATTTTAGACAGTAAAAAAAAACTATTAAACAACTTTTGGCATTTTCTTTTTATTCATACTTCGAGCCCAAGCCCGTATGCTCGCACCTTCCTCTTTACCCCGTCCATAAGGTTCTGTACAACGTTAGGTTGTAGTTTTTTTTGAACAGAAATCCATTTTCTCTTGAAGTCCGCCTCCGATTTGACAACTTTTGGGTTCTTCCGGAGGGCCTGCTTCATAATCGCCCAATATTTCTCTATTGGGAGAAGCTCCGGCGCGTTGGGTGGGTTCATTTCCTTTGGCACGAAGGTGACCCCGTTGGCTTCGTACCACTCCAACACGTCCTTTGAATAGTGGCACGAAGCGAGATCCGGCCAGAAGATGGTCGGGCCCTCGTGCTGCTTCAATAGTGGTAGTAAACGCTTCTGTAGGCACTCCTTAAGGTAAACCTGCCCGTTTACCGTGCCGGTCATCACGAAGGGGGCGCTTCGCTTTCCGCAAGAGCAGATCGCTTGCCACACCATGTACTTTTTGGCAAACTTGGATAGTTTCTGCTTGCGAATCTCCTCCGGAACGCTGAATTTGTCCTCTGCGGAGAAGAACAACAGGCCCGGCAGCTGACGAAAGTCCGCTTTGACGTAGGTTTCGTCGTCCATTACCAGGCAATGCGGCTTCGTCAGCATTTCGGTGTACAGCTTCCGGGCTCGCGTCTTCCCCACCATATTTTGCCTTTCGTCGCGGTTAGGAGCCTTCTGAACCTTGTATGTACGCAGGCCCTCCCGCTGCTTGGTCCGCTGGACGAATGAACTTGACAAATTCAGCTTATTGGCGACATCCCGGACCGAACTTCTCGGATCACGTCTAAACTGCTTAACTACGCGCTTGTGATCTTTTTCACTGACGGAGCATCCATTTTTGCCGTTCTTCACCTTCCGGTCGATGGTTAGGTTCTCGAAGTATCGTTTTAGTACTCTGCTGACCGTGGATTGGACGATTCCCAGCATCTTACCGATGTCCCGATGTGACAACTCCGGATTCTCGAAATGAGTGCGCAGGATTAATTCACGACGCTCATTTTCGTTCGACGACATTTTTCCAAATTTAAAATTGACAGTGAAGCATGGCCAAGGTGATCTATACACTCTTATCTGATTATAAGCGAAAGCTGAAGATATAATTCCTAAAAATTAAATTTCTACAGCGTTTTTTCCGTGATGCAATTTGATGTGACACACCCTTTAAATCTTAGGAGTTTCATCTTTCGAATAAATGATTATCATACCACTTTGTTTAGCCGGAAAACAATTATTGACATTCAAAGGTAGAATCGATTCCTTCTCGGAAATACCCAGCGCAAATAGTACCTACTTCCCAAGCCCCGACAATTGGATGCATCGTTGATCCGGAGCAGGATTATTAACGCTTGAGAAGGAATGGATTCCTCTTCGGAATCACACAGCGAAAATAAGACCCCCTTCCCAACAATTCCAACTTCCCAATAACGATGATCGATTGCAGCATTCGTGAATAAATAATTTTATAACGCTGCCTTTATAAATGTGATTTCTTCGATATGTAATATAATATCCATTTTGATCATATCCACTACACCGTATCATACCATATCAAATCCATAGTCAATCCGAGTAGAATAGTACTCGCTGCTTGCATCTAATTTTCTATGCCAATTTCCCCTGGCTCCATGGTTTTGAAATCTGTGTTAGGGAAACATTCCGATTTGCCGAAACGCATGCGAGTACGAAAGTACCAGCAGCTCACATCTATTTTGCAATGCCGATTTTCCCATGCTTCATGATTTTGAAGTCTTTGTTAGGGAAACATTCCAATTTTCAGAAAAGCAAGCGAGCACAAAAGTACCCGCAGCTTGAATCTGTTTTGCAATGTTGATTTCCCCCTGGCTCCATGGTTTCGAAGTGTGTGTTAGGGAAACATTCCAATTTTCAAATACGCAAGCGAGTACAAAAGTACCCACTGCTTACATCTATTTCGCAATGACGACTTCCCCTGGCTCCATGGCTTTGAAGTCTGTGTTAGGGAAACATCCATCTATTCCAGCGATCGTACCTCAATCGTTGCGCAATTATAACTGATTGGATTTCCGAGCGGCACTCGCTTATATACCGATTGGTGTGATTTCAATAGCGTGTTTTGAAAGTAATTTTAGGGCTATTGAAACAAATTTTTGGATCAAAAAAGACGGGTGGGTAATGTCGGGGACATAACCGGAGTGACGTAGGACTATACAAAGAGGACAGCTTTTGTTAAATATATATTTTAAATATATTGTTTTATTTTCTTCTCCTACGTGAATACCTACCTATCTACCTGAAAAATGGATTAGTTTACTGTTTACTCTTTATGAACATGTTGATGGTTCTGAAAAGAACCTTTGGTGTTGTGTTTTTGTTATCACTCGATATCCCCATCTTGTTCGGCTAAACCTTTCTGTTTAGCGATTGCGTTTGCCACTCGCCACAGCTTTCACAGTTGGAAAATTTCTTCCCATCCAGCTTTGTGACATGTTGTACAGTAAATTACATTCAATGCGACGTGCCGAAGCGCCACTCAGTGTCGCATTGGAGGCGATTTTAACCTGTAATTGAACATTTGCGATGACAGTGGTACAGTGTCGACTTTTAATGTGGGGTCATAATTTGGATCTCTATGTTTACAAAAATGTCCAACTAAATAAGTCGCATTACATGTCCGTCCAATTTGCTAAATGTCGAACTAATTGTAAATTACTGTACTTTCAATCTGTCATTTAAGATTTGGTGAAAATTGAATAATCAGGAAAGTCCCCAACTATCAATAAGCTCAGAACAACTGCCAAATTCACATACTCATCAGATCCTGGCAAACAAATTATGAAAACATCAATTTGTGTTTTATTATTATTTTGGATAATGTTTTAGAAAGCATTGAACTGTATTTCCTAAACTCTTTTTTGGAAGGTTTAATGGCCCTGAAAAGCGCCTTGTTTTATGGAATGGTTCCAATTTAGAAAACTTAGTACTCGTGGTTTTGAAAAAAAAAAACCATTTCGAACGCCCTCGATGCCGCCTTGTTCTGGATTTGCCACCAAAGCAGTTTGTATAAAGAACAAACTTTTTTCTTCTGCTACCTGATGCCGTTTTGCGATTGCGTTTGCCACTCGTCACTCGCTGCAACTGCCTGTTGTCTTGATGCCCACCGAACCGAATGTGTTCTGTTCCGAATGCGGGTTTTCTTATCGTCGCGTGCAGCTTTGCCAGCTAACTCGATCAATTCGGCGGCCGAAACTATATAACGCCGGCTAGGTGGACTGGTGCACTGGTACTAACGCGCTCGGCCTAGCTACCCTTGCGGGGAACTCCAGATCAACACGGTTCGAGCGGGATTTTGCCTTTCCCTTCACTTTTCCTCCTTTACCATGTCCAGACATGGCTGCTTAGGTTGGTTTGTTGATGTGTTGTGATGCGAACCGATGTGGTGTACGGTTTGAATGAGAATGATCGTTACGGCAGCGGAGCGGGGATTTTTAAGCTGACTGGCTGGCTAGAGAATTACGCATGGAGAGACTGCGACCAATGTTTCGTTCTTTTTTTTTCTTTTTCCTTTCCAATCGTGCTTCATTCTATTTCGCTGCTGCTCTGGTTGCCCGTTTTGGTCGTTACGATTTGAGGAGCACAAAATGGACCAATCAAAAATGGGCACATAGTGCATTTGGACAATGCTTGATATTTCACAATTATTCAATTATTTATCTCAAGTAAAATGAAATGTTATTCGTTATGATAGATGCGTAGATATATTTCCTATCAATTGATGCAAAAACCTTTGCGATCTATTGAGAAATGCTCGAGTTATAAGCGTTCCAAATCTTGCATTTTTTCCTACTTGTTCAGTGCCTAGATTTCCATTTCACCCCCTATATCTTCCGGTTAGACGTAGTCCTACGTCAAAATAACAAGCATATAACGCGTAGACATTTAATCTTTCAAATGAATTGTTCATCATACTATTTCGTTCAGTTGTTTAGGAGCTATTTACGCTCAAAATCTCGTTCTCCTGCGTAACGCTTTCGTCTTCGAAAGTTTGGACTTACACCTCAGTATAGACATGAAAGACGTAGTCCTACGTCAAAACGTGACCTGTGAGGGTGCCATTCCTGAAAGGCGTAGTTCTACGTCAAAAAAATTCTTCGCATGTATCACAAAAATAATTAGTTTGGCGTCTTTCACCTTTTTTATTTTTGTTTGAACATACAGAAAAATGCTCCTTAAATCAACATAGTGCCGCAATACATGGAGTTCTCCATTAATGTTTTCCTCACGCATGGATGCCAACTTTTGTTTATACTGAGTACCGTTATCTTTTATTCATAGTAGCACCATTTTGGTTTGCGAATAAGTTCACAAGACGTTAAAATTCGTTTAGAAAAAGTGTGAACTGATACATTGTTGCATAAATTACAATATTAGCATACTTCTTTGCTGTGGTGGCTGAAAGTAGACAAACGACCGCAAAGGGTTGATACAGATTTCGATACAGATTTCTGAGAAAAAAACACAGATAAAAAGATTTTTTGAGACCAAAAACACAGATTTTATTATGGCAACCCTGCCCACGAGTCGGAAGCTTTCCGATAACGTCTGTTTCCCATGCTTTGACAGAACAACAAGTAGCCAGTAGCTTTGAGAAAAAAGTTTTCGCTACACAACTCGAAAAAAGGTTCCCCCTAGAAATTTCACAAATCCTGAAGATTCCAATTCGGATCTCCGTTCGATTTTCTTTTGATTTTTTACTGTGCGTTGGGATTATTGTCTATTATTGCCTTTTCGTTTGCGCATAGATGCATGGTCGGAACTTGTTGCTATTAGATATGATTATACACAACATATTTGATGGAAGAATCGAAATAGAATGGGAGTTCCAAATTTAGATGGTTATTAGCTCTTTTCACACTGTCAGCTGCGAACAAACAACATACAAAACAAAGCGTGACTCTGATTATTGGCTGGCACAGTATATCAAAGATCGAAAAAAAATCCTAAGTGGGTGATATCTTCATAAAATATGAACTTTTCATATGCCACAAGAAAAGGGAAATCACACAAAAATCCTATTCAGGAGCTTCAGTACCACCCTCCTCTATCTTGAATTGTTTTTCATCATATTGTGGGTACGCTTCAATTTCCCGTTACAAATTATTATTCTAAGACTTGAACAAGAAAAACTGAGAGCATAAACAATTGAAGAAGTCTACCGGGAGGATCATTCCCGAGCATATGATCGACTGAACTTTTTCATTTCAGTCCCCTCAAAAACACTTTCCATTCAGCTCCGCAGGGAAGAACCCCAATTGATTCAAAGCGGAAATTTTCGCCAGTGGCACTTGTCTGATTGTGGCATTCTCAAAAGCCTCGAAAACTATTCATGAGATAATGCCCTCAATCCCGGGTGCGTACACGAGACCATATGAGGACGATATTCATTGAACCGGCTCTCTGGAATGAACGTTCGACACTGTATGCCACTCCACTGGTGCGTCCGAGCCTGCTTGCCTAGAAACTCTTCCGGAGCTGGCGCAAAACGTTCCAGGCATAGTAGAGAGCCGGATGAATATTTCATCTAAATTAAATAATGAGATTCCTCTTCCTGCTAAACATATTCTCGCAGTCGAGCCCCACAGTGTCTCTTTTGTGTCTTTTCGGTGGATCGCTCTCGATGGACCCTTTCTCGGGGAGTCCCAGTGCCGTTTGAAGAGTTTACTCGTTGCATGCACGATGGTGACGATGATGGTGACGTCGTGTTATCTCTATTTTGTACCATACAGACTGGAAAGGACAGGACTATTTCACCTCAACTGGCCAAACGGCGACTGTTTGCTGTTTTCAAAAGTTGGAGCCTAGGGAAGCTAGTGCCTGTGGAGCTTCGATGTGGATCGTTGCCGAGGGAGATTCATCATTAGATTGAGCAATTCATTATGTGTACCCTTCTGAATCATATTTCGGACAACATCATATTTCGGACACTTCATTCTAAAATCTTGAAATGCTTAATGCACTGATGATATAACTTTAAAATTGATATCACAATTGCTTCTTTAGAGCAATCCCTTGGTTTCACTATCATTTCATATGAGAACTACATTTGAATTGTAACATAATCGTCAAAAATCTGACAACACTACTCATTATCGTTTGTGTTTGACGTTTGCTTAGCGTGAGCACGTAGAATTTACCCGTTCATCAATATTTAAATTTCTCCCGTGTTTCATCAGTTCTCATTATCGTTAACAGTTTATTCCAGTTACCAAGCTGTGATTGCTTGGTAAGAGTTTCGAAGTTGACTATGAAATATAATCAAATGTAATGTAATTTTCGTTCAAACAATTAAAAAATAAAATGTCCGAAACTTGAATCGAATTTTTTCCCTAGGATTCATATTTCGGACAGTTGAAATTGGTGATAAAGGGTGTGTCACATCAAATTGCATCACGGAAAAAACGCTGTAGAAGTTCGCCCAGTAGATTGATCCTTTTGAAAATTTTAGACAGTAAAAAAAACTATTAAACAACTTTTGGCATTTTCTTTTTATTCATACTTCGAGCCCAAGCCCGTATGCTCGCACCTTCCTCTTTACCCCGTCCATAAGGTTCTGTACAACGTTAGGTTGTAGTTTTTTTTTTTAACAGAAATCCATTTTCTCTTGAAGTCCGCCTCCGATTTGACAACTTTTGGGTTCTTCCGGAGGGCCTGCTTCATAATCGCCCAATATTTCTCTATTGGGAGAAGCTCCGGCGCGTTGGGCGGGTTCATTTCCTTTGGCACGAAGGTGACCCCGTTGGCTTCGTACCACTCCAACACGTCCTTTGAATAGTGGCACGAAGCGAGATCCGGCCAGAAGATGGTCGGGCCCTCGTGCTGCTTCAATAGTGGTAGTAAGCGCTTCTGTAGGCACTCCTTAAGGTCCCGATGTGACAACTCCGGATTCTCGAAATGAGTGCGCAGGATTAATTCACGACGCTCTTTTTCGTTAGACGACATTTTTCCAAATTTACGAAAAATTTACAGTGAAGCATGGCCAACGTGATCTATACATTCGTATCTGATTATAAGCGAAAGCTGAAGATATAATTCCTAAAAATTAAATTTCTACAGCGTTTTTTCCGTGATGCAATTTGATGTGACACACCCTTTAGTGTGATTCAATCCACCTTGAATCCGACGTTTATTGTGGGTTTTTTAACCCCTCCCCGTATTATTTAATACGTCACACATCAAGTGATTCCAATAGCCTGCTGAGCGTTCTAGCGCCCTATGTTATTGAAGTACCCACGATTGAGACTCGATGTTGTACGGGAAAGGGTTAACAGTACATGAACAGTTAAACACCTCAATTGCTCTGATTGCGTCGTTCAAAATATGAATTTACGTGAGGATTATTCTAATATAGAAAACATGTACTTTAGTTTTTAATATAATTAAAAAAAAAACGTCCCCACCAACCTTGATTTGGCAGTTCTTGTTGCGATTTGTTTTCAAACAGAAGATGAATTGAAAATTAGAATGTGATCATGGTTCAGATATATATTGCATTTAACTTATACTTCAAGACTATGGCTATTGCAGATTCTAGAAAAGCATTCAATGTTACATTGAATTGGGTGTAAACGTATATATATTTCTCACTCACATACAATCGTTAATTGACGATTCGACTATTGGGAATCAGTTCGATAACACATGCCTTGCGAATTATTGACTGGAACGACCACTCAACAAAATCATGATTATCCGATTGCGATACACTGCTTTCCAAACTGCACCAGTAAGTAATTATTTGTGTATCCAGCATTAATTTTAATGGTGTAATGCCTGTTCCCATCGATTATTCTCAATCCTCCCGCTCCCGAGCAATATCCACATCATTTGTGGCGATCGTATTTGGCGGGGCCGAAAACGGGACTCCAAGTTGCACCGTTGAGATTCACTGTTTCAATTTTCGACATAATGAAAATACGGTGACCGAATGCATTCTCCCATAAGGCTGGGAAAAGATGCAAGATGGGCGCAAATTTGACGAGCCACATTTGCGGTTTCTGTGGGCAAACAGAGTGCGTATAAATATGCAAACCAGGATGTTTCTGGTTCATCGGACGGACCGATCGGGGGTGGACGAACGAACTATTTGCTCCAGCATAGGCGGGAGAGTCAATTTGAAAATTACAGTGGTAATCACATATTTCATTAACATATGGCAAACAACGCCAGTGCTAGAGTTGGTGATTTTGGGAAGCGACGAATCGAATCTGATCAGCGGAATTAAATTGATGTTTGCAATTCATTTGCATTAAATTGGAATTATGGATGGCATTTGTTTACTGCATGTTTATGCTAATGTGTCACATTGAGGTTGACCGGAAGTGGTAGTCTATTGATAGTTTCCTTTGGTAAATGATTTCCCTATAAGAGCAATAGAGCAATTATACCATGGAAGCCGAAATGCAGCCTATAATGGCGCGGTCATTTCATGGAAAATTAATTTAATTTATAATTTGAACAAAACATGTATGAAAAGAATATCAACATCGTCGATTCAATCGATTTTCAGAATGAAAAATATCAGTGAACATTTCATGATAGACTATTCACGGTAACTGTGCGATCTTTATTCATGGAACACATTAAAAATTCACGTGGGATCAGAACCTGATCGTTCAAGCATGTCTTCAGCCACTTGATTGCGATGAAATTTTTAAAGAAAATTAAGCTCTTTTGGCACTAGTCGTGCGGCGGCTTTTCGCATCCGATAATAAAAGGAATGGTGCTCGGTAATCGTCATTGAAGTATGAGTCGAGGCAAAAATCAAAACAAATATTTATGTTTCACAAACCCCTGTCCGAAATAAAAAGCACATTCAGAAGGTGATTTAAAATCTGGACGGATCATCGATGACATTTCTTATTGAAGGAGCTACATTAAAGTGTCCGGAATTAAAAACAAAAATGTCCAGAATTCGAATCCGTGTCCGGATTTAAAATATAATATAAATATAACATGATTTTGTGGAATTCTTACATGGAAGCCTTTTTGTGGCATACTATAACATATCATTTTGACGTAGAACTACGTCTTTCAGGAAGGGTGCCAAATTAGAACACAGGTCACGTTTTTGAGAAATGAAGTACTGAAACTATTTTCACTGTGAACGAATTCTTATGATTTGCATACCAATCGAATCGGAAATTCTCTAGGATTTGTTTGATTATATTACAATTCGCGAATCTTTAAACGGTTTAAATTCATGAAAACTGGAAGAGTTTCTTTTTTCCCATACATTTGTTCTACCGATTTGTATGCTAACCCTACCCGTATTTCGACTACTTATAACTCGAACATTTTTTTATACATTGGAAAGATGTTTGCATCAATTGATAGTAAATATTTCTACGCGTCTATCACAAATAAAATGTAATTTTTCATGAGATGAACAATTGAATAACTGTAAAATGTCAAGCGTTATCTAAGTGCCCTAGCTACCAAGTTTTGATTGGCCCGATTTACGGTTTCTCAAACACAGACTTCAAAATCGATGTATCTGTGGAAATCCGCCTTGCAAATATACATGCAAGCCAGGGGTATTTTCGTTCTCCCTGAGCTGTATTTCCCTAACAAGGACATCAAATTCAATGTGCCTGAGGGAATCCGCTTTGCCAAAACATGCAAGTCGGGGGTATTTTTGTTCCCACCAAGTTGTGTTTCCCTAACACGGACTTCAACATTAATGGGCCTGGGGGAATCCGCTTTGCAAATACATGCAAATCGAGGGTATTTTTTGGTGTTGAGTACTTTTGTACTTGCTTGTCGTTGTGCAGACCGGAAAATGTTTCCCTAAAACGTACTTTTAAACTGAGAACCCTGGGAAAATCGTCATTTCAGATACTAGAAGTGATTAAACTCTCGCGGCTCGAGAACTACGTGAACATGACATGTGCAATAAATTCAGATGGAAATGTAAAATACAATGATCGTTTGACAATTCATATTTTGGTATCCAGAATTTTGGAATATAGATATAACCTAAATTTATTTAGATACAACGCATATTTCATGGAAATATGGAAAAATCCCTTTAGGAACGCCTTACTGTTGCATGTTGTGGGGTTCGATTCCACTCAAGTGGAATATGGTAGCATAAGTGTGTATAGTTTGTGATCGATATCTAAGTTAGAATTAGAAATTCTGGTGCGGGTTGGCATCGCTGTTCAATCGTAAATGTCAAATATATTATATATCTAATATGTAAATCTACAGTCTGATAGTGATATCCTTATTATTCTCTATCAGTTTACCAGGGCAGGCCTACCAGTTCGAAATTGTTCAAATTTCAAATTAAAATTTTTAAGACTAAAGTAGTAACAATAAAAAAAAAAAAAGTTATTACAAAAATTTCGATGCGGTCGTGTCCTAGATACAACCACTTACAATTTTTTCAGTAGTTGAAGTTATCATTATAAGCGCTTAAGTGCCCGGATTTCGATGCATTACGATACTTACTAGAATGTATACTGGATCATGTTGTATGCAGAAGCATGTCAAAAAATATGTCACGTTTTAATGAGATAGTTTGAAAGTTCATAACTATTTTTGCTGCGAACGGGTTTCGACGATTTGCATACCAATCGAATCGTAATATCTCTAGGATTTGTTTGACATGTATTGAGGAAGAAAAAGACGAAAATTTGAATCATTCCTATTTTTCCATACAATTGTTTTGTGCTCAACTACCCGTGCCGTCAATAACGAGCAACTAATATAGCAGCGATTGACAATTTTCAAATGTCACCGAGAATCAGGTGCGCGTTGATCGCATAGTTATCAAAATGTGCACAATTAGCTAGTATCTTCACACTCACAATGTTTTCAATAAGTTCTGAGATGATGCTGCCAACCACTTCCGCAACCACCGTCTGTATACAGGGCAGATTCGATTATATACAGTCTCCGATTTATTTTCAGTGTATATAATCGAATCATGTATATAATGGAGCCAATAATAATTATTACAATAATATATTACATTAAAATTAGGATTTTGTTTCCGTAATGTTTTTTTAATTTTTTTAAATTTAAATCAGCCGAAAAGCTACTCAAATCACAATTTTCATAATCATATGACCAATTTAAATTACGACTGATTTTTTAAAAGGGCGTCTTCAAAGTCATTTATCTATCTTTCAAATAATCGTAACTCGAAATCCAGATGTCTGATTAAAATATGATCTTTTACAAAGAGTTGTTGGAAAACGAATGGTTCATTAGGGAATAAGGTAAGATAACATTTCGAATACGCAGTTGAGCAATTCCAAATGAAATCGACAAATGACAAAACATGAGTATTTTTGATTCGAATGAAAGGATATTTTTTACTCATGTGTAACCTTTGAAAAGAGCGTATCGATTTAAGTAGGAGAAATCTTTGATAATTTATATTTCAAAAACTATGAGTCCTACCGAAATAGTGTCTTAGAAAGAGTTATAGAGTATTGATATCCAAACGTGAAAAAATATACACTGAGAAAAAAATAGTATTTTTTTGATTTACAAATTACAATTGTCGCTAAGTTTTGTAGTAACCCACTTTTTTATAAATCCGTTTATTTTTACAGGCTCAGTTAGATAGGTTTAAAGGAGCCAGACTCTTAACTGTATTTTTACTAAAATATATAAACATGTTTCCTTAATTCTATGGTTAATAAATAAGGGAACCGATTACTCGCGGTCGACTCGAGTTTAGAAGGGTGACACATTTTCATTAGAAAAAGGATGGGATGTAAGGAGATTGTAATAAAATTCACACTCACACTCACATTTACATTCTCATTCAAACTCACATTTCACACTCAATTCTTAAAACTATCCTTACATCTAATATGTACTATTAACCTACCTGTCTTCAGGCGATTTTCAACGTAACTCCTAAACATATATTTTTTACCATAATAATGGAAAAGTTGTTGAAAATTATAAGCAAATTCTTGAAATTTCATGTACATGGCGGTAGAACACGAAAAACATATTAAAAGAACCTATTTACCATAAAAAGTCAATAAATTAGAAATATTTTTTTAAATATCTCGAGAATGGCTGCATTTAGAAGAAGATTGATAAAGAGCTTTTTTATTTTAAATCAGAATTCATAATTTGTGGCTAAAAATGATTGTTAACATACAAAAACTTGAAGTTTCGAAAATTCATAAAAATTCGATGTTCCACAATGTTCGTCAAAAATAGTTTTACCATCTTGTCCTGATCTTTTAAATTTTCTACATGACTTCTTTTTCATATAAAATAGTAAAAAAATGTATATATATTTTAAATTTTGCAAATTAACTTTTTTTTTTGTAAATAAAAAAGTACTATTTTTTCTCAGTGCATATTTTTTCAAGTTTGGACATCAACACTCTATATTTCTTTCTAAAATACTATTTCGGTAGGACTCATAGTTTTGGAGATATATATTATCAAAGATTTATTTTACTAAAATCGATACGCTCTTTTCAAAAGCTACACACGAGTCGAAAAATACCCAGTACTGTGGAAAACTCATATTTCCTCCAACTCAATACAAGCTTTCGTACGAATCAAAAATATAAGTTTTTGAAATCTGCATTTTTGGTTCGATTTAATTTGGAATTGTACTGTTCAAAAATCTCACTCAAAAATTGAATTTAATTTTGAAAACATTTATATCTCCCATTCAATACTTTTTTGTGTATTTTTATTGGAAATTCCTTTCAATTTAACAGAGTTTGATGTACAGTGGTGCCGTGGTAAAATCATTAATATGAAGATACGAATTTTCGAAAATTCATGAAATTTCAATACTTTGTGAAATTGTGACCATTTCAAACAAGTAACATAAAAAATGGAATCTTCATTCATTCGATTCGATTCAAAACTATACCGAACATTCGAGGACTAACCGTTCTCGAGATATTTTTGTTCTATAGTGGAAATAATGTTGAAATTAGTGAAATTGGTGAAATTAGTATACGATGTCGGAACCTTAGTTGTAATGTCTAGCAGCGGTATGGATTTTCTAATATTTCACGAACATGATTTCAATTATATTAAATTGATTATATCTCGAGAACGGTTAGTTCTGGGATAAAACGATCCATGCAGTTTTTATGTAACATCGCATGTAGATTCCAGTTTTTATGTTACTTTCCTTGAATGGTTACGATTTCACAAAGCATTGAAGTTTAATTTTTTTTCAAAAATTCATATCTCCATTTTGGTGAGATAATAACGGCACGACTGTACGTCAAACTTTACTATATTGAAAGAGCTTTCAAATGAAAAAATACAATATAAAATATACAAAATATCGAAGGGGAAGTGCTTTGAGATACAAAGATTTTTTATATTAAATTCATTTTTTAAGTCATATTTTGATGGGTATGAATGCTTATGGGGCGGGATTTCTCCAAAGCTTTTCCAGATGGGGTGATTTTCCTTATGAATGTGCGGAAATCTAATCGCAATCACCACGTGGATCGCAGATGGTTTTGATGGGGAACACTTCGTCGCGAGAACACAATATAAAATAATTGAGTGAAAAAATTCCAGAAAATATTTTTTTTAAAACTCACTCAGTTTTGATAGTCATTTAATTCAGCTACCTCATTGATTCTCGGTCTGTCAGACTTATGGATGAGTAAAAAAATGACAGAAGACACCTTTCTCACATGAAAAAAAAATATTCAGAATCTCTCATGAGGTGATAAAAGATTATACTTGAAGAAAAAAATCCTTCTACACATATGGTCGAATTTCAACAATGACAGAGTTATTGAACTTATTGAAGCTATTGTTTTTTGTTAAGGGCTCTGTTGCCTCAATCTGGTTTTATATTAAAAAGTATGCTACGTAAGACGAGTTTTATTCCACTGTACTTATAATAGCCAATTGAATTTCATCTTTTCGTTGAAATATTACTTTATTCTTGAAATAAGTCATATTTCACATAAAAACAAAATAATTCTATATAATCGAGTCCGACCTGTATCTACGAAACTCGAAGTCAACTTCTCGGGATTTTCACTTGTAATAGGAACATGTCATAGTTTAAGTTGTGTTCTTCTAAAAAAGTTTGACAGATGGAAGCGATACACTTCCGAAGATGTATGAAATTGTTTGAAATTAGAGTTCGACATAATTGTTTTCCAACCTTGAAGATTTCAACAAATCATATTTTGTGCCACGTAAACATAATGTGCAATGTCATAACAGTTATTGCCAATGTCCCAATATTTCAGTCATGCCTGCTCTTCGCCGGACCCACAATACTTCGATTCCACGCACTTGACGATCTCCAAATGAAATAATCATCATTATTATCGTGTTTACCATCTTCCACCCGCAATTCACTGTCTCATACGAGAGAAAGCGAGAGAGAGAGACTGACTCGGAGGCTGGGGCACCTCCATTTACGCCTTGGCTCCACTTTTATTGCGCTATCTGTGCTCTGAATGAGATTTTATTTCCCATCCCCTCCTATCTGATTCTCTGCCCAAACAGTCGTACCGGCGGTGGCGGAGTGCCGCGTTGTCTACCGGCTACTGCTGCTATCCTGGCAGCTTGGGTATAATTTTCGAATTTTATTTCACCATATGATAATGATGAGAGATTTCGAGTGCGCCATGGCCTCTGCGGGGCCACCAAACCCGAGGGTGAGGGACACAAATTGAAATAAAATAGACGACTTCAGTGCGGAACACTCGTGTGTGTGTATGTAGTCATAGCCGAAGATTGGTAGGAATTCAAGTGCTTAAGCAGGATATATCCTACTTAAGATTGTGTTTTATGGCCATCGACCACAGAAAGGGGTTGAGAGTTTTGTGTGTGTGTTTGGGTCGGTTATTGCTGGAATTATAGAATCGGTATTTGGGACACCGAGCGCAGATTCCATTGGGTCGGGTTTGTTTGCGGAATGTTAACTATCTGTAGGGGATTAGAATCTACTCTCAAGAGAGGCATGAAAGCTAAGAAGGCAACCAAGGGTGGTTCAGCTGTAATCGGAAGACACAATCCGGTAAGTTTGGGGCAGATACGTAAATTCCAACTAAGTCATTAAGTATCGTCAGAAGGGTCTACGTGTTGTTTCGAATCGACAATAATTGTTGGAACATAAGGAGATCAAACTGAGAAAGCAAACAAACACAAATAAGTTGTTTTGAATCTAAAAATAAACTGAAGATGGTTGATGCAAATCGCGTGGCGGCTCGCTTTTTTCTGTTCACACCCAGTCCACATTAAAAGGCACTCGCATTTGCATCCACATTGAATGAGCTAGACTCAAAACCCGAAAGTGCGCGAAACATAATGCCTTTTTGATGTTGTTTCGCGCCAAATCCTTCGCGAGAAGATTGGGTGTGTATGTGTTTGAGAAGCACTTTGGCCAACGTCTGTTTTGTTTTCCCGCACCGCAGACATTTTGGGCTAAAGGCGTTTAGCCTAAACAAAAAAAAATCGGCTGTTGGTGTGCGGATGCAATGTTCCTCGTGGAAACAGTTAGCCGCCTCGCTATGCTTGGCAAACATAAACACAGAGGAAGAAAACGGTCGGCCACGAGAAGGTAATTTGAATTTCGAGCGGATGCAATTCAGTTTGGCTCAACAGCAAAGCAAATGTGTTCCACTCTCAAACTGTTCCATGTCTTCAAAAAGATGGAGATGGCTGTCTCCGGTGGAGCGCACGGACGGTTGTTTTTCAAATATCACGTAATTCATCTGATTCTGCCTGCTTGCTCAACTCGGCAAAGGTCGAACGCAAATTCTAAAAATTCCATTCCCCGTCACATGGTAATGAAGGGGAAGAGCTCCAGACGAAATACAGAATTCGAATAAAATCGAATAATTTAACGCCAATCAGGCGGCAAATTCACTCTCAGGAAAAGTCATTTTCCTGCCTCCACATCCGGAAAGCCTTTCACCGGTAGAAGGAAGAATCATTCCGGCAACTGCGAACAGCAGGAATTTGGGCTATTCCGGTAATTTGAATTGTCTTGCTGGGACCGAGAGGACTATGACACGGAACGAAGAATCTCGGCTTTCATTAATGCTACGGAAGGATGAGTTTCATTGGCAAAAGCTGCAGCAGCAGCCTGAATACGGAGAAAAGTTAAAAGTTTGATTGGAAATTCTAATTGAACCAAGAACTTAAGGCACAGAAACAGTTAAATTAATTGAGTAAGAGCAGCATATTCGATTTGCTTGGAAAATCTTAGAACTGTGATCAACAGTGATTTCGTTGAAATCAATTCGATGAATGTTTGTAGATTAAAGCTTGATTGTTAGTTAATCATTATCACTATTTGCTTTTGTCAGCATAGCCGTAACCCTAATGCCTACATGATTTCATTTATCAAACTAGCTGACCCGGCGAACTTCGTTCCATATCGTTTCATACCGAGCGAACGTTCGTGGGTTCAACCGCAGAACTATCCATTGATTGATCCTTACAATTTCCATTTGCTATAAATTTCCTATTACTTTTACAAAGACTCACCACTATAACAGAAATTTATTTTCAGACATAATTTTCGCTCAAGATTCTTAATTCACTTGCAAATAACATGTTTCTCCGTTACATGGAATACTCGTACATGTTTGATACAGAAAAGTAAATTTTCATTCATATTTTTTTTCCACCTGAGAACAATCTTTGCTTCATACTAATGGAACACGAAGCTTAATTCCGCAAACGCGAACAATTGGACTAACTACAATGTCATAGTGGAACTAATGAGACTCATTTTTTTCAAACTGTCTCCCAAAGCTTTTCAAAAATTTCAAAACTTCATCTCACCATATTGATCCACGGTCAGAAATGAATACAACAAAATAAAGACAGCACAAATCGGACCATTTCTTCTTCGATTTTTGCGCTTAGCAACACATTTGGCCTCCCATTTTTTTCATATAGATAAAAGATATAGGAGTGCGTCATTTTGCCTGGAAATCCATTTCCATCATCGAACAAAAATCAACTTCGTTAGCACAAACCTCGAATGGACTAACAACGCTTATCATGATGTAACTTTCGAACATATGTGAATTCAATTTTCCGTCCTTCCTTCAGAGTTTTCCTAAAAATGTTCCGATTTTTCCCTCCATTATATTGATCTATGGGCAGAGACAAATACAACAAAATAAATACGGCCCGAATCGGATTATTCCTTTTTCAGGTTTTGCGCTTAAAGGGTGTGTCACGGAAAAAACGCTGTAGAAATTTAATTTTTAGGAATTATATCTTCAGCTTTCGCTTATAATCAGATAAGAGTGTATAGATCACGTTGGCCATGCTTCACTGTCAATTTTTCGTAAATTTGAAAAAATGTCGTCGAACGAAAAAGAGCGTCTTGAATTAATCCTGCGCACTTATTTCGAGAATTCGGAGTTGTCACATCGGGACATCGGTAAGATGCTGGGAATCGTCCAATCCACGGTCAGCAGAGTACTAAAACGATACTTCGAGAACCTAACCATCGACCGGAAAGTGAAGAACGGCAAAAATGGATGCTCCGTCAGTGAAAAAGATCACAAGCGCGTAGTTAAGCAGTTTAGACGTGATCCGAGAAGTTCGGTCCGGGATGTCGCCAATAAGCTAAATTTGTCAAGTTCATTCGTCCAGCGGACCAAGCAGCGGGAGGGCCTGCGTACATACAAGGTTGGGGTGCCTTCAGTCATACAAGAATAGCAAAAAGGATTACGAGTCCGATAAGATTAGGTTGGGGAAAAAGAAAATGGTAGGGTTATATCTATGATATAACCGCAAGGTTGACGTGGGACTACTGTTGGCTTAGTTATCATTTGTGTGTATTGATTAAATTATTGATTGAATGAAACAATTTTCGAATTCATTTTAATTCAACATATTTGCTGTGTAAGTGTAAGAATTTGAACAAACGCCATCTAATGTAAGGCACCTTGGTTTTGATGACTGTGTTGGGGAAACCGTAAATCGGGCCAATCAAAACGAGGCAGTTAGAGCGTTTAGCGCTTGACATTTTGCAGTTATTCAATTGCTTATCTCAGGAAAAATAACATTTTATTAATTGTGATAGATGCGTGAAATATTTTCAATCAAACATCTTTTCGATCTATTAAGAAATGTTCGAGTTATGATCATTCGAAATCTTGAATTTTTTTCTGCATGTACTGTTTGTAAGTTTTAATTTTACCCCTCATATATTCCGGTTAGACAAAATTATTTATTTTCTCGATAGATGGCTGCAGTGATCGATATATCGTATAGTAACGATCGAACAATTTTAAGATTATGCTCGTTGTCAAGGTGACATTTCACATTTTAAAAATTCGTTTGGTGTTTTTTTTTTGTTCCATTCGGTTATGAGTAACAGAGTGTTAACAATGGAAGTCTACAAAGAGAAAATTCGGTACATTTCACATTTTCTCACTGATAACGGCGAAAATGCAATCCAAGGCTCTGAAATTGTGACAGGCGCCGATACTATAAAAACTAATTACGTGCAATTTTGGTTTCGTCGATTCTGATCAGGCATTTTTGATGTTAATGATGCACCTCGCACAGGCAGGCCCATCATACAGGTTTGGCGAAGGTACAATTTTTTTCGATTTTTTTTGGTACAGATTCTGTACGGTACAGATTACAGATTTTCGAACAAAAGTACAGATAGGTACATATTTTCTGGAGTGATAAATCAATAACTCGGGGAGTCGGTGAAACAGGTATGGCAGAAATTGGATTTCGGTGATTGAACCCTCAAGACTGCTGCAATGTTGAATCCCAAAAAACATTCCGAATCTTACAAGCATCATAGAAGTATTGCAAGCGTGTTCAGGATTTTTATCATAGGGAATCAATACCATGCCTAAGTACGAAATAGCTCCATGATTTGGATTGACTAGAAAATGAATTAACGAGGGTTATTCTAATTGACGTGACTAACGAATAGTGAAACAAGTGTTTGGTTCAATTATTATTCTTCTTGTATGGCGCTAACGTTCTCAGTGGAACTTATGCCGAACTTATGTAATGTAGATATTAATTGGTGTCATGTTTATGATTACTTAGTTGAGATTTCTCATGCCAAATAACACGCCTTGAATGCATTATGAGTGGCAAGCTCTAGAATCGAACCCGAACCCCCGGCATGATAATGTGTGACGCTAACCACTCAGTCACGGGTCAATAAGTAAAAAGCATATAATTCGAAGGCATTTTGTGTTTCGAATGAAGGGATTATCATTCCAATTCATTCAGATGACAAAGAGTTATTTACACTCAAAACCTTGTGCCTCCAACGTAACGCTCTCGTTTTCGAAACTCCCAACTTATACCCCAGTACAAAAATGAAAGACGTAAGCCTATGTCAAGATTGAATAAATGTCATCGCACGAAAGGGTACAAAAATGAAATTAAAGCATGTAGGGGAAATGAGATTAAAATGAACAGGGTTGGTAAAATGAACCAGTGTTCAAACTTCGATAATTCATCTATAAACAAATTGATACTTCTTAATTATCCTATTCTTAGAACATTTGAAGCTGTTTAAGGCACCCTGTTATGCATGAAACTGTCAAATGTAAAAATTCTCTCACGGTAGCCATTTTGATGTAGTTTTCTGCGCATCGTATTTGAGGAATTTCCCGTGAAATTTAAATTATTCGACCTGATATCTTCGACAAAACATCAGTATGAACAACTGTTCACATATTCAATGAGAGGTAAACAAATATTTTGTTTGGTTTCAGTGATTAATTCGCATTCGAAATTACTTTGTTGTTTGGGGCAAAATGAGCCACCACTGGATAACGACTAACAATGTCATGTTTTCCAAAGCTGATCTACCTCATTAAATGTTGCTTTTCAAGGGGTTGCTTTTGTAGCTTTGACCCTGAAAAATTATGCCACCTCGACCAAAAACAAACCTCAATATGTGAAGCATTATGTGTTTCTAACTACTTTTTCGCACGTATGAGTAAATTCTGATTACTACTCTAGGTGAATAAGCTAAGCTTGATTCATACATGTACCTACTATTTCAATAATGATTTAAACAAATTCAGACAAGGAACAACGTATAAATCTGTCCCATCTAGCATGATATGTGTAATTGTTCATTTTGTCACCACCATGTGATCATGTTAACCGCACGATAAAAAAATGCTCGATTTTACATCTTATTTTCTTTTAATGAAAAATGTACTATTTTAATTTTTTATAATGAAAACCGTTTGATATCTTGAACAACAGCTAGTTAAGCTATAATATTCTTCAAAGAACGGAAATTGTAGCAGTATGTGGACGAAGTGAATGGACATATTCCTTAGGGTGTTCATTTTAACCGCTTTTCCCCTACTTAAGATAAGGAGAGATTCTTAGGAATTTGTTTCTTTCTTGATTGAATCCAAGCTGATTCATATGCGAACATCGATGAAACTGATGGGTTAGTCTTCCATTAACAGATGAATAAAATATGTAAGTTAGTGTTTTCATCATTAGGTCATAACGAATACCAGAAAATCAGTAAATTACTAGTGAAATAAAAAATAAATCTAGAATGTGTAACTACAGATTTTGGGCTATGAAAAGTCTAAAAAAATCTGTAAGAATACAGAATATTCTGTAGTCATGGCAGCTCTGCTTGTGGCCAAGTAATGGGTGTTTCAAAGGAGGTATATAACATTAAGTTGGCAACACGCTTTAATGTGTATTTTTGACAGCAGTTAATTCAAATTATTAAATAGGATTTTTATTTAACACAGCAAAGTTAATTTTCACTTCGAAAATCTATTTATTCCTCCCAAGGTGTTTAATATAAATTTTAAATCTCACGTCTCAAATCTTTCAGCCTTTTAAAAAATTGCCGTTTGAAGAAAATCAAATTGTATCATAGTTATGAATTCTCTTTATTAAAGATATGAAACAATGAGGGGTGGTGGAATAAATATATAATCGCCTGTGATCAACGTGACACGTGTCAACTGTGGTTACTACTACGATAATTGAAGCTATAGTTTGAAAAAAACATATTTTTTATAAATTTTAAAAACGGCTTTTTTCAAGAAAAAGGTAAAATTTCATTGACTATTATAAGCACAGTGGTGTAGAAATGTAGAAAAATTGGCTTGGTAAAGACGCGCCTAAGAAGAAGTGTACTTTTTCAGACAGAGAATCAGCGATTAATTTATGCAAATGAGTGGTCGTGCGAAATTTTCTAGTTTGTGTCCTGAATCATCCTAAATCACCAGCTCTATCTATCTGACGTTTTTTGACGTAGAACTACGTCTTCCATAAAGGGTGCCAAATCAGAAAACAGGTCACGTTTTTATGAAATAAATATAACGTTAATAACTATTTTTGCCCATGCCGTCAATATCGAGCAACTTATCAGCAATCGACGAACGGGAATGATTTAAAGTATCCGTGAACAAATAAAAGAAGAAGAAGAAGAAGAACGAAGGTGAATATTTGCCTAGAGCATATATATTGGGTCTCGCTGAGGCAAACTTTCAGTATCGTTCTAGATACGAAGCAATGAACATCGCTTGTTCTTCCCCTTTTTTGCGTCATCACATGTCTTCGTTTCAGATTGAGTAATGACGCGACTAAATTACTTATTCGCTGATGCCTCTGACATTGCATTCATTAGATCAAACCGACGCTATTCAGTTAAGGTTCTACACAATTGTGTGGAGAATTATCAAACTAGGCTATCATCGGCTCACCAAGAAAATAATTGTTCAGGAATTTTGCGTGTGATTTGATTTCGCATGACAGTAGCAAAACCATTTTCACCAAGGATGATAGCTAAGCTAATTGAGAACGGAAATATTAATAGAAAGGGCTCCTGTTGAGAAGAGCGCAAACCGGAGATAAGTGTGTGTAAATATATTTAGTTATTTCAGTCCATCAATATATAACTTTGTGTGTGTGCGTGCTTCATAACTTGTATGTACAAATAGCAAATCTTCGCTAAGCTGAAACCCCGTTTGTATCTGCTCCCCTGTGCATTGGCCCTGTCGCGATGCAACAATCACCTTATAATTTGATCTATGATGGACGATTGTTTGCCATAATAAATATAAACAGAGAGGGAGGCAGCGGAAGAGGAATATTTGCGCTAGGGTATGAATAATGGATCTCTGCTGAGGCAAACATTCAGTTTTATTCTTTATTCGAAGCAGTTAATATCGCATGTTTTCCGTCGTCATAAGGGCTTCGTTGGTGTCTTTGATATTGCATAAATGCATCAAACTGACGCTATGGCGAAGCAGGCGTTAAGGTTGTATAATTATTTGAGGAATATCAAGCTAAACCAATGCCTTCAACAAGTAGGCATATGCGCTAATCTTGATCATAACGAAGAATTGCAACTCTTTTCGAGGTTATTGCGATTAGCAGACAGAATTTATTTCCTTTAGTTATTCACCAAGAAAGTAAAGGTCGTTCTAGAATGTTGTATGTGAGTGGGTTTCGCTTGCCCCTAGCAAAACTCTCTCCACTAAGGATAACAGCTGCGCTTATCTCGAGCATGACAAAGTAATGCAACTTTTTTCAAGGCCAGTAATTTTGAATAATATTAAAAGTAATATTAAAAGAAACAGTGCTCCCGTGGCCGAGAAGTTAGCGTCCCACATTTCATGCCGGGGGTTCGAGTTCGATTCCTGTTCTGGCCGGGGGATTTTTCGCCAAAGAAGTTTCTTAAGCCTTGCACTGTGATCACGCGTATTCTAGAGCTTGCCACTTCAGAATACATTCAAGGCGTGTTATCCGGCACTGAAATCTCAACTTAATACTATAAATGAAAATGACGCAAGTAGTAAGTAGTAGTGGTGCTGATGCAACAAGTATATAATAGCCTGTAAAAATAGGAATAGCGTTCGATACATCGACATGAAACAAAGTGCGGCATACGATCAAGCTTGTTCTGCGAGGGCAAGAATGAATCATCAATCAATTATCCTCAACTGAAGCTACAATAAAAAACCATTTCAGGAAGACCAAACCATTCCACTAGTTATTTCTAAAATTCGCAGCATTCTGAAATACTATCTGAAGTTATTAACAAGTGACATGAACCAAATAACAGCGTAGTTCTACGTCAACAATGTGGTCGTGTGTTGAACACAACTTCCTATAATTTTTTAAAATTTTTCCCTATAATTTAAGCAAAATTAAAAAGAGAACAGCTTTGATAATAAAACAAACAAATAATAAATGAGGGGTTCAGAATGAAAGGGGTGTAAGTGATTTGATCGATTTCTCTACATCGACTCTCTCTTTTGGTCATAGCTTAGCTGCAAATACATTCTCAGCTGTATTTGACAATGTGGAAGGTAGGTCAGAACCTCATCTATCAGATTCTATAGCAAACTTAAATTGAATCGTTTTTGCAGTTGAGTAAAAGAAAAAGTTGATGAAGAGAAATCGATCAAGGCACTTACACCCCTTGCATTCTAAGCCCCTCAAATAACTTCTTTGAAATTTGTTTTCATTTCCGGAACTAAATTGATACACAGTGTACCTATTCCTAAAACAAATTTACCGTACACAGTGCATTCAAAAAGTGGGGGATAAGGGGGCAAAGTTCAAAATTTTCAGTTTTTATCGTGTTTGGTATCAACATGCATGTTTTCGGATACACTGAGTTCATTTTTCAACTTGGTTTCACCAAAAAACAAAAAAAAAAAAAAGAGGAAAAAAATGATTTTTTGAACCATCGGTTAAAATCATAACTCAAAAACGAAACAAAACGCCTCTCTGGTTTCAACATTCAGAAAAAATATGAAAAAATATAGCGCCCTTGGTCCCGAGACTATGATAACAATAGAAAACCAATACAATCAATAATTACGAGAACAGATTTCGAATTTTCTGCTGGTATAGTATTTTTTTCAAAAAAGACCAGGTGATTGGTTTCAATTTGATATGTCGATCATCTGAATCGGTTTAGTAGTTCAAAAATTATGAATTTTTGAAAAAAGTCTTTTTTGAAAAAAGAGGAAGGGTTGATTTTTCGGATAACCCTAAAATGGAAATGGTCACCCTACTGAAAGAATTAAAAAACGGGTCTAATGTTTTGCGATAATGAACAAAACTACAACTTTTCACGAAAATCTGAAAACCACTATAACGATTGGAATGGCTGATTTCGGGGTAATATTGAGAAAAATCTTAAAGGGAGGATTTCGGGTGAAAAACACAAGTGCTGAGTGATAAAAGACACATTGAGGAACCACTTTCATTAAACACGTTTAGCGGGGAAATGCGGGGCAAGTTTCATAAGTCCATCCGAAGCAAAATTAAGATTCCAAAATAGTACTTACTTTGTGTGGAGTTAACACATACTACAACCAACCGAATTTTGA
Source organism: Toxorhynchites rutilus septentrionalis (assembly GCF_029784135.1). NCBI lineage: Eukaryota > Metazoa > Arthropoda > Insecta > Diptera > Culicidae > Toxorhynchites > Toxorhynchites rutilus. The sequence goes on from NC_073746.1 coordinate 293,065,550, forward strand.
AACTGACAACAATTTCAAATTCTCCGCAAACGCCTCAAGAAACATAATGAGCCAAAACAAAATCGTTTAAAAACTTCACCAAAACACATGTTAGAAAAACACACGCGAAATAGTGGCACCGGTGAGTATGCGAAACTGGTATCTTATCGCGTTGCCAGAGCAATGATGCGAGCGCGGAATGGGGTGAAACACGTGATCCTAGATGCCTTGAACATCCTAGAATAAGGGACTGTAGGATTTTTGTGTTTTTATGCAACTTAATTTTTTGGGTTTTGGCCGCCTAAATTTTCACAGGGACCACTGTGCGGCAGACTTTTTCTTGTTTCCCAAGCTAAAGAACGCTATGAAGGGGACCGTTTTGACGATATTCCAGACATTCAACGAAATGTGACGAGTATTATGAACTCCATACCGGCGGGGCAGTTTAAAGCGCCTTCCGACACCTCTACGAACGTTCAGATATTTGTGTGGAAAGAAAAGCCCTATATGTAGAAAACTAATACTAAAACATTTGAGTATCTCATTTTTTCTTTGTTTTAAAAAATAATCCCGTAACTTTTTGAATGCACTGTGTATAATAACTTCAATGTGAATGTGCATAACTCAACATCAGTATTTACCCGGATTGGAAGAGGAGTTCAATTCCCATTTCCACTAATTGGACAAATACAAGCTGCATTCTTCCAGCCAACTGAACCACGGACCGCAGGTGTAAATGGGGCGCCCTGCGAAAGTGTACGAGAAAGGTTGGTTAAATGAATTTCCACCAGCGTATCTCGTGCATCGTAGTGCTTCCCATGGGAGAATGCAAAGGGCGAAAACACGGGAAGCTCCGTAATCAGGTAGCTCATAAATTTCTCCGCCACCCAATTTGCACGGTGTCGGATTGGAAGGAGCGAACAAGAAGAAAACCTGACCCGACCTGTCAGACTGAGGGGAAAAAGTCAAGTCAGTCAGCGAACGACCGTGGTGCGAATTGTTCGCCGCGTTCAAACCTGCTAAATTACATTTTAGTTTCAACATTGCGATATTAATAGAGCTGGTATTTTTTATTCCTCACTGGATGCACCGACTCGGACTCCTGCCCAGTAAGTTAGCAAGACAGCACAGTTCGGTCTAGTGTCGAATAAACCGAAAGCTCGTTCCGCCCAAGCAAGAGAGAGAGAGAGGATCCTTGAGTTGGGCAGGAATTTGAACACTCTTCCGGTGTTCTGGCATAACATCGAAAAAGCGGAGTCCGGAGTGTTGCACGTCTGTGGCCTAGAGGACACGAGTACAGTAAAGCAATGGGTGTTTCTAATTCGAACGACGAGAGCAATGGGAGCAAAAAAAAGAGGAAAAATAGGGTTACGATAAAACAAAAGAATGACGGGACGAGACAAGAGTGAAATCGCTTCTTCCACTACCATGACATGGTCATTTGTTTCTAGAGGTTGGACACGTTCTTTCGTTCTTCCATCGCTCAGGAAAGTGGCGATGAAGAGTGGAAACTTTGGTATGTTTCTTTCTGGTTATGAGCATGAATTATGGCTGGGTAGATTTGGTATTTTTAAGCAAATATCGACCCTTGCACTTCTGAAACAGTTAGAGAGAGCCAACTCTCAACTTGGATTCAAATGCAAACTAGGTTACGATATAAAGCTTGGAAAGAACGAGTCAGCTTGAATTGTTCCTTACAATACATGAATTTACATCTGATATCTATATGGTGGTGTGGTCCAGGAAGGATGCGCTTATAGATTTTATTCGAGCAAATAGATATTTTCGGCACGACAGAAAGTTTGTCTCGAATGTGCTTTTTCGCTTAATATACACCAGAGAAAAATCATTGTAACCGCAGTTACCAAACCTTTAGAGTGATAGTGTTGGTCGCATGCACTAACTTTAAGTGATTATTACCGAATTCTTATAAATCCAATGACAGATGTTATTTCTGCGAGTTTATAACAGTATAAATGGTAATATTATAATAATAATTCATTGGTAATATGGATAAAGAAACTTCAAGTACAAAAGATTCTAGCAGACGTGAAGTATAACTAGGCTGACTAAACGTACCGTTTTTAACGGGACAGTACCGTTTTTTCGACCTATTTTGATTGTCCCATCTTTTTATCAATCTGTACCGTATTTTTAGTATAAAGTATAGAATAAAAAATATTAAATTAAATTTATTCCAGTGTCATTATTTTCAACACATTTATTCGAATGAACATCTGAACAATCGAAAAGTGTTTGTATTTTATTATCTTAGACCAGTATTTTGGTACTTCAGATCAGTGAGCTGCAAACAAATTTTTGAATACTAGTTGATTCAATTTAATACAGGAGACTAAATTTCTTACGATTTTTTTTCGATACTGCGTTGGAATACGCTGAAAAATTATGTTTAAGTTATTTTAAGAAAAACACAGTAGAATAGATAGATTTTATTAAAGTTCATTCCGGGATGGTCTGAGATCCAAAGTAGCGTTAGTAAAAAACTTCCTGTTCATATAGGTGAATATAAAACTGTTTGGTGAATGAAAAATGATTAAAGGAATTAAATTTAATTAGATAAACATGTGGAACAAAGATTCCGTGCCAATCATGAGTCATCAGGCGCAAATATTTTCAGATATGGAAAACCAATTTCTAGAGTGTAAAGATTTCGTGAAGCTGACTGATTATGTTTTGTGTCTGTCTGGTAATACAGCACCAGTCGAAAGGATTTTTTGATGATAAACAATATATGGACGACGAAAAAGTGACCGTTAAAGCTATGATAATTTTCAAACAAAACATGGATCTTGAATGTGACAAATTTCATGATAAAATTCCCAAAAATCATAATCTTTTTTACAAAGTCGCTTCGTCATCGAAGAAATCTTCGTTATAGAGAAAAAAAACTAGTACATCTAAGAATGTTTGATTGTTTGGTTTTATTCTTGGTATCATGTGAATGGTATGAGGTATTCATCAAAAAATATTATAATCAATATACATAAAAATGAATCGCCGAATGTGTTGCTTAGTGCAAAACTCGAAATCAGAGATGCAATGCAAATGTTAGGACGAGAAAATTGAAACTTTTTTGGTATTTTTTTTTTGAAGAAATGAGAAAATTCAAAGCAATTGAATACCCAATTGAATTTATGTTCTGCAGTGATATCATTGAATGTGAATGTGTCCAATTGTAATTCGTGTTGACGGAAATGAACTTCATGTTCCTTTAGTGTGAAAATAGCAATGTTTATAAGGTGGAAAAACGCGCTTCTTTTTTTTTATCCCTTTTATTTATTTATTAGGTTCATTAGCATTTTATCTGTAACAGAGCCGAGTTTTTATCGTGTATATGTACATATGTTAATGTTTCTATAAATTGTAAATTACACAGAAGTAGTTGTAGCCATTTAGGCGTTAGGTTTTTCTGTTCCATTACATTATGGTAAATTACAATGCCATTTAGGCGTAAGGGTATTCTATCTGTTCTTCCATTGTTCAGCAGACCGGACAGCGGAGACAGTTGGTATTGATAATTGTTGGGTTATTTATAGAACAGCAGCCCGATGTGTCTTGCAGAGCAGAGCAGTTGTATGGATGAATCGATCTTATTTCGACCGTGGATCGATCTCTATCGCTGATGATGGTTGCGTGGACGTAGTTATTCTATAATAACACAAAGATAGTCAATTGAGGGCCCTGAGTTTGAACTCACGATCGATCGCTTAGTAAGCGAACGTGTAACCAAGTGGCTACGAAGACCCCCAACGCGCTTCTATATGTATATAATGTGTATATAAATTGAAATGAATCATCAAATAAGTTCAAAACTCGAGGATGGTTTGTCCGATTTAAGTTGTTCCATTTTTGACGTAGAACTACGTCTTTCAGGAAGGGTGGCAAATTAGAAAACAGGTCACGTTTTTGTGAAATCAAGTTAACGTTCATAACTATTTCCACAGCGAACAAATTCTGATACTTTGCACACCAATGGAATCGGAAATACTTGGTGGTCAGCGTCGAGTGGGAGAGGATTGTTTTCTTGTCGGGTGAATGAGGGGTGTGGAATAGAGTTTCTTTCCAAAAGGGCCCTTCTCAGGGCTAAAGGCGGAAACCAAAAATAGAATAGAATGAAAACACAGATGCGAGTGAGCTAGCATAACACAACGAGCGGATATCATTCATGCCTAGTGCTGATTTCACACACATACACACACAGCTTGATACCAGGAGAGGAAGCCCTCTGTATCGAGGTGTGCTACGACAAAGAAGAGCAGCATACGACAATTTTTTGTGTTAGTGCGGATATGGAAGAGTATCCAGAATTTTGGAATATAGATATACACTGCATTTATTTAGATAAACGTATATTTCATGCAAGTATGCTTCCAAATTCCAGTAGGGTAACCTTACTGTTGCATGTTGTAGGGTTCGATCACATGTCAAGCGGAATATAGGAGCAAAAGGATTCATAGTTTTTGATCAATATCCGAGTGGGAAGGAGAAGTTTAAAGCGAGTTGATCCAAATAAACGAGAAGGTCTGATAGCCTTCGACTCTATCCGACTCTTTCGAGTCTACTGAAGCAATGTAAAAAATAAATAGCTAAAAAGATATTACAAAAATTTCGATGCATTCTAAAATAATATCCGAAGTGATGAACAAGTGGATTGAATGAAATAATTCCGCAGTTCTACGCCGAAAACTGTGGTCGTGTCCTAGATACAACCCATTACAATTTTTTTTGTATTCGTCTCTACCCGTAGATGCTAAGGCGAGAACATTGGAAAATTTTGAAAGGAAATGGAAAAAAAAGAATTCACATATGTTCTACACTGATGTTTTTAGTCCAATTTAATTCGCGTTGGTGGAATTTAAATTCATGTTCCGTTGCTATGAATCGAAAATAGTATAGCAGTGGAATAACACATTTCTTTTTGTTCATTAATATAGGGACTTCAAACTACAAAGTTCATTCGCCTTTATCCTTGAAAAAGGCCAATCATCTAGATCAATCATCTAATAGTTCTGGAATTAAACCCACGAATGATCGCTTAGTTAGAAACGTGATTGTGCAAATGTATTCATATAAAAACAAGTTTGGGCGGGACGAAGTTCGGCGGGTCGATTTGTATAATTTTATTTGACTTACGTGTCCGTGTGTACACAAAGAATAAGGTTGATATCCAACGAATCCAGTGAATCTAATGAACGGATACAAAGCAACGAAATACCGTTCTAATTTGCGATGTTAATTTATAAAAATATAATCTGTACCTGGGTAAGCTGAATTCATTCGTTTCAATGGTGATTCTCGATTTATTGAGGAGTTGTGAACCATTCACTAAACATCTCTTTTCATTCTATGTTTTAATGAATTTGTTGTTTTTACAAAAACTAGATTTTAAAAGGCATGTGATGAATTTCATGCCAACTCGCTTTAGAACTCGGCAGCATCATCTCAGATAGGAGTAACAATTCAACGGGTGTATAGAATTGTGTCATTTAAGCAACTTTGCATACTTGAAATCATGAAAAAAAATGAGACTACTTTTTGGAATTTCTTTTTTTTTACAAAAATTTAAAATTCCCAAAACTATGATACAAAAAATGATTATCAAAAAACAGGAAGTGTGTTATATCTATGGTATAACCGCAAGGGTGACGTAGGACTATCGTTGATTTAGAGATCATTTGTATGAAGTTGAATCTGAATTCATTCTGAATGAATGAATATTTGGAAAACTTCGAAAACGAGAGCGTTACGTTGGAGGCACAAGGTTTTATGCATCCAATATTGGATACGGAAATATCCTACTGATGGGGAAGAATAATCTTCAGAAGCTATCCTGTTGATTGCGATTGATTGAAAAACCACAAAACCAAATGTATTTGGTCACAGTGTTACATGGATAGAAAACATTCAATTAAACTCTTTCACATGAATATATTTTGAAAATTCCCAAAGGAACTGGTAGATTATTTTCAGTAACGATTAGTTATTTCCACATTTTCCTCGATACTGGAAGCCCACCAGTGGTTAATGCCAACTCGATAACCACCTGTTAATAGCACTTGATTGAAACATATTTGGTCACAGTGTTACATGGATAGAAAACATTCAATTAAACTCTTTCACATGAATATATTTTGAAAATTCCCAAAGGAACTGGCAGATTATTTTCCAGCAATGATTAGATCTTTCCGGAACTTTCTCGATGCTGAATGGCATCCTAACGGAAAGAGTTCGGCGCGTGTATGTGTCGATCCTTTGCCGTCCACCTCCTCCAGCACGTTAGGCAACGATGTTGTCTTGTCGATGTCCTCACGAAAAATGAATGTGTCTCACCACCAGAATATCGCTTAAGTATGCTTTTTGTGTGTGATTGAATCGAGAGAAGGTGTGGTTTACGATGGCAATTTGGAAGGCAAACTAGAGGGGAATGAACTCTCTGAGCTCGGAACTTTCGGCGACTGAGCAATAATCGATTGCGGGCGCATACAATATTGGATACGGAAATATCCTACTGATGGGGAAGAATAATCTTCTGAAGCTATCCTGTTAATTGCGATTGATTGAAAAACCACAAAACCAAATGTATTTGGTCACAGTGTTACATGGATAGAAAACATTCAATTAAACTCTTTCACATGAATATATTTTGAAAATTCCCAGAGGAACTGGCAGATTATTTTCAGTAACGATTAGTTATTTCCACATTTTCCTCGATACTGGAAGCCCACCAGTGGTTAATACCAACTCGATAACCACCTGTTAATAGAACTTGATTGAAACATATTTGGTCACAGTGTTACATGGAATTAAACTCTTTCGCATGAATATATTTTGAAAATTCCCAAAGCAACTGGCAGATTATTTTCCAGCATTGATTAGATCTTTCCGGAACTTTCTCGATGCTGAATGGCATCCTAACGGAAAGAGTTCTGCGCGTGTATGTGTCGATCCTTCGCCGTCCACCTCCTCCAGCACGTTAGGCAACGATGTTGTCTTGTCGATGTCCTCACGAAAAATGAATGTGTCTCACCACCAGAATATCGCTTAAGTATGCTTTTTGTGTGTGATTGAATCGAGAGAAGGTGTGGTTTACGATGGCAATTTGGAAGGCAAACTAGAGGGGAATGAACTCTCTGAGCTCGGAACTTTCGGCGACTGAGTAATCGATTGCGGGCGCATACAATATTGGATACGGAAATATCCTACTGATGGGGAAGAATAATCTTCTGAAGCTATCCTGTTAATTGCGATTGATTGAAAAACCACAAAACCAAATGTATTTGGTCACAGTGTTACATGGATAGAAAACATTCAATTAAACTCTTTCACATGAATATATTTTGAAAATTCCCAGAGGAACTGGCAGATTATTTTCAGTAACGATTAGTTATTTCCACATTTTCCTCGATACTGGAAGCCCACCAGTGGTTAATACCAACTCGATAACCACCTGTTAATAGCACTTGATTGAAACATATTTGGTCACAGTGTTACATGGATAGAAAACATTCAATTAAACTCTTTCACATGAATATATTTTGAAAATTCCCAGAGGAACTGGCAGATTATTTTCAGTAACGATTAGTTATTTCCACATTTTCCTCGATACTGGAAGCCCACCAGTGGTTAATACCAACTCGATAACCACCTGTTAATAGCACTTGATTGAAACATATTTGGTCACAGTGTTACATGGATAGAAAACATTCAATTAAACTCTTTCACATGAATATATTTTGAAAATTCCCAGAGGAACTGGCAGATTATTTTCAGTAACGATTAGTTATTTCCACATTTTCCTCGATACTGGAAGCCCACCAGTGGTTAATACCAACTCGATAACCACCTGTTAATAGCACTTGATTGAAACATATTTGGTCACAGTGTTACATGGATAGAAAACATTCAATTAAACTCTTTCACATGAATATATTTTGAAAATTCCCAAAGGAACTGGCAGATTATTTTCCAGCAATGATTAGATCTTTCCGGAACTTTCTCGATGCTGAATGGCATCCTAACGGAAAGAGTTCTGCGCGTGTATGTGTCGATCCTTCGCCGTCCACCTCCTCCAGCACGTTAGGCAACGATGTTGTCTTGTCGATGTCCTCACGAAAAATGAATGTGTCTCACCACCAGAATATCGCTTAAGTATGCTTTTTGTGTGTGATTGAATCGAGAGAAGGTGTGGTTTACGATGGCAATTTGGAAGGCAAACTAGAGGGGAATGAACTCTCTGAGCTCGGAACTTTCGGCGACTGAGCAATAATCGATTGCGGGCGCATACAATATTGGATACGGAAATATCCTACTGATGGGGAAGAATAATCTTCTGAAGCTATCCTGTTAATTGCGATTGATTGAAAAACCACAAAACCAAATGTATTTGGTCACAGTGTTACATGGATAGAAAACATTCAATTAAACTCTTTCACATGAATATATTTTGAAAATTCCCAGAGGAACTGGCAGATTATTTTCAGTAACGATTAGTTATTTCCACATTTTCCTCGATACTGGAAGCCCACCAGTGGTTAATACCAACTCGATAACCACCTGTTAATAGCACTTGATTGAAACATATTTGGTCACAGTGTTACATGGATAGAAAACATTCAATTAAACTCTTTCACATGAATATATTTTGAAAATTCCCAAAGGAACTGGCAGATTATTTTCCAGCAATGATTAGATCTTTCCGGACCTTTCTCGATGCTGAATGGCATCCTAACGGAAAGAGTTCTGCGCGTGTATGTGTCGATCCTTTGCCGTCCACCTCCTCCAGCACGTTAGGCAACGATGTTGTCTTGTCGATGTCCTCACGAAAAATGAATGTGTCTCACCACCAGAATATCGCTTAAGTATGCTTTTTGTGTGTGATTGAATCGAGAGAAGGTGTGGTTTACGATGGCAATTTGGAAGGCAAACTAGAGGGGAATGAATCTCTGAGCTCGGAACTTTCGGCGACTGAGTAATAATCGATTGCGGGCGCATACAATATTGGATACGGAAATATCCTACTGATGGGGAAGAATAATCTTCTGAAGCTATCCTGTTAATTGCGATTGATTGAAAAACCACAAAACCAAATGTATTTGGTCACAGTGTTACATGGATAGAAAACATTCAATTAAACTCTTTCACATGAATATATTTTGAAAATTCCCAGAGGAACTGGCAGATTATTTTCAGTAACGATTAGATATTTCCACATTTTCCTCGATACTGGAAGCCCACCAGTGGTTAATGCCAACTCGATAACCACCTGTTAATAGCCGCGCGTGTATGTGTGTGTAGCGATGTTTTCCCAGGGAACCGTTTGTGGCATCACTCTCCTCCTGATAGATTCCCTTCTGGCCTAGGGTGCACAAACAGGCTCTTGGTGACACCGTTCATCCGCGCTTTCATGATAAATAAAGAGCTTCACCGCAACAGCGACAACATGCTCCAATCGCTGTTCAATTAGAACTGAGTGGATTTCCGAGCGCCGCTCGCTTATATACCGATTGGTGATTTCAATAGCCTGTTTTGAAAGCAATTTTAAGACTATTGAAACAAGTTTTTGGATCAAAAAGTAACAAGTATATAACGCGTAGACATTTTATCTTTCGAATGAAGTGTTTATCATACCATTTCGTTCAGTTGTTTAGGAGCTATTAACGCTCAAAATCTCGGTCTCCGGCGTAACGCTTTCGTTTTCGAAACTTTGATTTTACACCCCGGTATAGAAATGAAAGACGTAGTCCTACGTCAAAATGAAATGTAGAAAATTGTTTAAGTTTCCGTAAAAAATACCAAAAAAATTATTTAAAAAAATTAAAACTCATTTCTGTCAAAAACGTATTATTTTTAAAAGTTCTCAAAAAACAATATGAATACTCCGTACAATTTCAAACAAGTCGTCCATACATAGGAAGATGGGCACTTTTTCAGGGAAAAAGTTTTCCTAACAACAACTTATCATGTTTTCTTTGGAAAAAAATAACTAATCCCAAATTTGTTTAAAGGCAAGAGAGCGACATAGTGTATTCGACAATGTTCGAGATCTTATTGAAATATGAACTTTTGTCAAAGACGTCAACTTTCAATCTTTTATAGTTTCCGGAATATAAGCCATTTTTGTACGAAGACTCCAGAGAAAAATTATGATTTACTCGTAACATTTTTGTGTGTAAATTCTCGTGTTTGACATGTTCTCGACATGTTTCAAAATAGAAAAAAGTTTTCAAAACACGTAAATCGCGATAGTTTATATATAAAAATGTTACAAGTTAAACATTAACACTTGGCGGTTTGTTTATGTCTGATCTCGATACCACAGCAAGAAATCATACTAATCTTATAATTTATTCAATTCAATGTAGGGGAAAGTGGGGCAGTTTCGGATGGGGGTCATATAGTTTGACAGCTCCTGGTCATTTATTACTTACGAAAACAACACAGTGCCCTTTTCCATACACGTTTCGAAACATTTGAGCTTGAAGTTGTAGTATTTCCCCAAGTTCCTTTGTGAACGATTAAGAAATTTAAGTACACCACCTCAGTTAGTAACCAATATGAAATGAAAAAAACGTTCATACAACGGAGAACCAAAGGTCTATCTATCAGATAAAATTATGATTTGTCTTCGGATGGTGGTGGATGGCACATTCGGACACTGTTTAAAATTTATCAAATTTGTGTTTGATTGTTACTCAATAACAAATATCAATTTAGTCTGATTCTCAGATCTAATGATGGCTCGGAACTACAAAAGAAAATAGATAGAGCCAGCATCAACGAAGATGAGATAGATAGAGCTATCGAACTTATTTCAAACGGAACGTTTTAATGATTCGAATCAATGTTGCTATTACTCTACAATCACAAAAGCCATTGCACTTTGGAAACAATTGCATATTGCCGAGAAAATGGCATAATTCATGTATCCTTTCCACCTCATTGCATCAATCGTTTACAGCCGCTGGATGTTTCAGTTATGGGTTCTCAAAAGCTCTCAGTTTACCAGAGCGATTGGCTACTGAACCATCCTGGAAAACACCTTGTAAACACCTTGGTATAGTTGTACCGGCTTATAATACTTCTTCCACTCCAAGTAATATCCTAGCTGGATTCAAAATGACAGGTTGCTATCCATTCTCAAGAAACGTTTTTTCAGACAGGGATTTCGAATGCCCAAATGATTTCACCTACTGGAGTGAAAGTAGCAACTGAGTCATCGGGTACTACAGCAATGCTGCAAACAATTGCGTGTTCAGCACAGAAAGATTTTACTTCGCCAACTTTGTCCCCGAAACCTTTTCAAAAGCTTCACTGCGGAAAACCACTACCCAAGGATGGAAGAAGGGAAAATCACGAATTTTAACTGACTCTCCATAGCAAGCAGAGTCTATTCAGATAAATACAGATAAACAGAAGAATGCAGAAAATGTTGGAAATAAGAGGAATAAGAAGAAATTGTTGAAACACATAATTTTCATTAAGCTAGCTACTTTTTTTTCATTGTTCGAAACTGTCCCACACAAGGGGAACATTAGGACAATAAAGCAATTTTTAAAAATTCGAATAATCCTTTTATATGCGCACACCTCTAGCTCATATGATACTCCGATGTTCAAATAATAACCAGGGTGAATTCAGGATTGTTTTTGAAGTTTACAAAAAATATTAAAAATCATGAAAAAAAGGGTCCGAATGTGCCCCTCTCTCCCCTATCAATTTGCGTTTCGTCATAGCGAATCTTATTAACTAATAAACTTGATCGCGAGTTCATATGGATGATAAATAAAGGTACTCAGCATAAAAAAAAAGATTTTGAGCGTGGAAAGATAAGAGGATAGTCACAATGCTGAGTAGCAAGATACATCGGTCACATAAACTATAGTGGAAAGGATAAAACGGGCTGCACAGTCTACGTTACCAAACCAAATTTTATTATAAATGACAATATCAATATGGAAGGAGGAGTGTGATATACACGAAGGAGAAGTATAACATTTAATTTTTATGTAAAAACACGTTAAAATACAATGTTTAGTAAATACATATCTAAAATTCACAAAAAAGACACAGATCTAATTTAGCTTCAAAATTTTAAATGATACTTGCAGTGATACCTGCTCTTTCAAGGGAAATTAATCCCGACCCGTATGATACTCACATCAACATTTAATACGACCGCAAAGAGTTAATAGTAATTTTTCAAAGAAAACATGAAAAAGTTGTTGTCAGAAAAAAGGTTTCCCTGTAAAGATGTTTCCCTGCCCATCTTGCGATTTATGGGTGCCTTGTTGGAAATTGTAAGTGCCATTCATATCTTTTTTTTCATAATTCTAAAATGCACATATTTCAAGAAAAATGAATTTTAATTTTTAAATTTTTTTTTAATATTTTTTTTAAATTGTTTGATGTTTTTTAATCAAATCCTAAATAAAATCCTACATTACAACATTTTGTAGATGTTTTAGTTTTTAAATTAAAATTGAAAAAAAACTCAAAATTTCAAAAATTTCCAATTATTACACAAAATCTATCAGACCTACAAGATTTTAGTCATTGAAAAACAAAATTTTTAAAATAAAAAATCTTTTTTTTTCGAAAACATGTTTTTTTTAATTCTAAAAAAATATGAATAACCCCTACAATTTCCAACAAGTCACCCATACATCGGAACATGGGCACCTTTACAGGGAAAATGTTTTTCGAACAACAACCTTTCCGTGTTTTTCATTGAAAAAATACTATTAATTGGTAATTGGTAACATTTTCACGTAAAAATTATCGCGATTTACGCGCTCATGCTCTTTTTATATTTTTAAACATATCAAGAACATGTCAAACGCGAAAATTCACATGCATCTCTGCTGAGGCAAATCTTCATTCTTTTTCTATAATCGAAACAGTGATTATCGCTCGTTTTCCGTCATCATAAGGGTTTGTTGCTGCGTTTGACATTGCATCAATGCATCGAAGCAGGCGTTAAGGTTGTGCGCCACATAATTATTTAGGGAATCATCAAGCTAGACCATCGTGAATGTTGTGGTGGAATGTTGTGAGTTATCTGGATTCGCGTGTCAGTCGTAAAACTGAAATCAACAAGGATGGTATCTGCCTAAATTTTGATCATAAGAAGCAATTCAACTATTTTCGAGCTTATTAAGATTAACAGAAAGAGTTTATTTCGTTCAGGAATTTAGTATGTGATTTGTTTTAGCTTGTCAGTAGCAAAACTTTCTCCAATAAGGATGACAGCTGTGCTTATCTCGAGCATGTCTAGAGGTGCGATTTCACTGAGGCAATACTAAATAACACGTAGCATAATATTAGTTATTTGCAAGTAATGCCATAGTTGTTGTTTCCATGCAGTGCCAAAGATAGATTGTTGTAATTATGAGATGTGGAATAATGGTGCTGGTGCAACAAGTATATAATCGCCTGTAACTGAGTGTATGTCAATTCCGAAAAAGGAATAACGTTTGAGATAAATTTTCAATGTATTGACATGAAACAAATTACGACAAATGATCAGATTATGTATTGTACTGCTAGGGAAGAATTAATCATCAATGAATTATCGTCAACTGATTCTACAAAAAAAAATCATTCTACGAAACAGTTATTTCTAAAATTTCGCAGCATTCTAAATAATAACCAATGCTGTATAATTTCTGTAATGCTGTATTTTCTGCAATGTTGGTCCAGGATATTATGATATCGAGCATGTTGTTTGGTAATGTAAAAATCCAAATAAAGAATTTAATTGGCTGCTGATTTAGAGGTTCGAAAGGGTATACTCACGCATATCAGATTATGATAGCTTGTGTAGTTGCGATCTTAATATGTGTATGTCTTCCTTAGCCACTTCACTTGCTCGAATGCACTTGCCCAATATACTTATACTTATCTACAATATATTTCTGTAGTCATAGATTTATGTGACTTAGGCTTATATTTATGTAGATCATAACTATTTAACGTTGTGTGATGAATGATGACTCCTTCTGCATAATTGAATAAACAGAAAAAAAGGGCATTAAAGGCTTGAATTGTATTTTTGTGTACATTTTTCAATAGAATGTGGTTCCGGATTCTACCACGTTATCTCATCTAACCCTTTTTAAAGGATACAGATTCATACTTAGTGAACAGTTTTTTTTAAGGTTTACAGAGTTACTAGACACAATCACGGTCCTATGTCAATATCCCGTCCGTGCCCCTAGGCTCAGACCCATCGACTTTTATCAAGGAAAGTTACAACGTTTCAACAATTTTGATTTTCTCTTTGTCTAGGGATACCATCTGTCCTGATTCAGAGATGGTTTTGGGGTCCTGATTTATTTTTCACTAGCTGATCTGCCAAATTTCATCCCGCCCAAAATTTATTTTTCGTTATCTCATCCACGTTTTCTTACTAAGCACACGTTCATGTGTCTAATCGCATTGATTCATTGATTGTTCTTCTAATCTACCCTTTAAAATATGTTTTTACTATAAAATTCAGTACTTCTATCGAAGTTCTTTCGAGCGAAGATCAATTTCGTTGTTAGAAAGGGGGAGGAGTGTCGAACCACCATAGAAACATTTATTGCTTCCTAAACCCTCCATATGCAAATTTTGGTTAAATTTGCATTATTAGTTCCCGAGAAATTTGTGTTTCATTTGTATGGCAGCCCCCTTTAGAGTGGGGGGAAGAGTGTCTAACCACCATAGAAACATTTATTGCACCCTAAAACCTGTAACACATACCAACTTTGGTTTCGTTGGCTTGATGAATTCCCGAGTAATACAGGAATTTTTGTTTCATTTGTATGGCAAATTGTTGACATTTTGTTGACGAAGCATAAATCATTTAATTTTTTTTTGTATTTTGTTTTTCAGTAATACTTTCAGTTTTTTTTATCGCATTCATTTATTTATTAGGCTCATTAGCATTTTTTTCTGTAACAGAGCCGAGTTTTTATCGTGTACATGTACATATGTTTATGTTTCTATAAATTGTAAATTACACACAGTAGTAGTAGTAGCCATTTAGGTGTTAGGTTTTCTGTTTCATTACATTATGGTAAATTACACTGTAGAAGCCATTTAGGCGTAAGGGTACTCTATCTGTTCTTCCATTGTTCAGCAGACCGGACAGCGGAGACAGTTGATATTGATCATTGTTGGGTTATTTATAGAACAGCAGCCCGATGTGTCTTGCAGAGCAGAGCAGTTGTATGGATGAATCGATCTTATTCCGACCGTGGATCGATCTCCATCGCTGATGATGGTTGCGTGGACGTAGTTATTCTATAACAACACAAAGATGGTCAATTGAGGGCCCTGAGTTTGAACTCACGATCGATCGCTTAGTAAGCGAACGCGTAACCAAGTGGCTACGAAGACCCCCCTACTTTTAATTGGTGACTAAAACTTTCCAAGCATGTAGAGAGTAACAGTTACATCATCCACGTGATCTTCCATTGGTTTCCATTCAGAGTTCTCGTTTCACCTTTATTTTGTGTTTTATCTCGATATTCGAAGAATATTTTTGAATGCCTAAACGGAAGTGTCATTTTACCGACGATTTATTATGTACTAAGTTCTGTAAATGTGCATTTTGTCATTTTGTCACCATCTATATATATATATATATATATATATATATATATATATATATATATATATATATATATATATATATATATATATATATATATATATATATATATATGGATTTCTGTCTGTCTGTCTGTCTGATTCTCATGCACTCGGAAACTACTGAACTGATCGACATGAAAATTTGTATGTAGGGGTTTTCGGGGTCGGGGAAGGTTTTCATGATAGTTTGAGACCCCTCCCCCCTCTCTAAGGGGGGGCTGCCATATAAATGAAACACAAATTTCTACATTACTCGAGAATTAATCAAGCAAACAAAACCAAATTTGGTATGGAGAGGTTTTAGGGGACACAAAACGTTTCTATGGCGAATAGACACTCTTCCCGTCTCTCTGAGGGTGAGGGAGGCTGTCATATAAATGAAGCATACATTTCAGCATAATTCAAGAACTAATCAAGCAAACGGAACTAAATGTGGCATATGGAGGTTTTATGGGGAAGAGACATTTCTAAGATGATTCGACATTCCCTCTTTAAGGGGGTCTCCCATACAAATGAAACAAAAATTTATGCATAACTCGAGAACTAATCAAGCAACCGAAACCAAATTTAGCATGTGGAGGCAATAAATGTTTCTATGGTGAATGGACACTCCTCCCCCCCCTCTAAGGGGGGAAGAGGGGAGGGGTCTGTCTTTATTCTCATATTTTTTGTATCAAACATTTATTCCATGTAACGGAGAAACATGTTATTTGCAAGTGGTTCAAAAATCTTGAACGAGAATTGTGTCTGAAAATAGTCTGATATTATAATGATGAGTTTTGGTAGAAGTACTAGGAATTTTTTAGTAAATGGTAATTTCAAAGGGTAGATTAGAAGATCAATCAATGAACAGTTCTGCGATTGAACTCATGAACTTGCGCTTAGTAAGAAAGCGTGAATTTTGTGCGGGACGAAGTTTGCCGGGTCAGCTAGTTACATATAAATCTGATTTGAAAAAGGATATCGAAACATTGCAAGAATATTCAATTGGAATCCACTCCATGCCACAAATGATACCGCTCAGAAAATTTGGGTTACAGAAAGAGCTCTTGCGTTTAGTACATCATAAAAGCTTCAGATCCACGAATTATCTCCGGCACTATTTCGGATGACGTTTGACGAGTCGGAAACCGACTAAAAATCTCCTGTGCTCGTACAGAACAGAAGTCATCATCTACGGGGTACTTAAATCTATTTATTTAACATATTTCTCGGACGATCCATGCGGTGAAACATGGATCGTCCGAGAAATATGTAAAATAATTAGATTTAGGTACTTTGGTCTCTTGAAGTGCAAGTCACATACAACATGTTTTTATTTATTTATATATCAAAAGAGCGATAATGGTTTGGTCATAATCGTAGCCGTGACAGTTTTTAAGTCAGACCAGATGGTATCCCTATCTTTGTCGTGTGTTAGTTTGTTCCTGCTAAGATACATTTTTTATACCATCAGCTATTAAAGGGTAAAAATATATATGTTCTATCATCATTGCAAAACTAATTAGAACACCTTCATCATACAAACTTATGATGTAATGGCAAATCCTATGCTATTAATTTTTTTTTTTTTGCATCCATCTGCGTTTCCGGTGATGGATTGCATCCATTCTAAATCACAAAAAAGCTACAGACTAGGGAAGATTGTTTTTCCTCTCTTTTTCTAGATTACCATAATTTCACCTACATCACTCTTTTTAAAACGCCAACGCTATTCTAAGCCTTAAAATCCCTTATTTACCAACGTCTCCGAGATGGATGGACTTTCGATGCTCTTGCTCGAACACATGAGGGATACGGCTCCCCAGTATTAAAACAGAACGGCTCAATTTTTCACCCGGCCCGAAAATGTTGTGGGAGGAAGGAACACATGTCAATATTTGTCAAGGATGGAAAGATCGTTAGCTAATTCCGACACCGAATGTTTTCTCGGTGAAGTTGAGCTATGGAAAAGCGTTGCCCTGATGGATTGCTTTTTTCATCGGCGAGTATTTGCTTTGTTTTGTGTGCCGAAAACCGCCCGGGTGGTATGCAAACAGGTGAACAAATAGCTCTCTGGCGGAATCTGGGCATCTGAAGCTGTGGGTCTGTGAGAAAAATGACGAATATTCGAAGTGCTCTTTCGTACGAATTCAAACTATTGAAACTATTTAATCTTCGTCGCCAGGGGTTAGGGAACGCTGAACATGCCTATTGTAATTATAAACTTTGCCTGCGAATAGCGATCACCTTCCGCCGCATCGTACCAACGTTTGTTTCCGAACATTTTCCGCTGCTAGTCACGTTCGATAAATACCAAATTTGCCGCTTATCTTGTGGGCTTTAAACTGCACATGAATATAGGTCCCAAGTGCCAACGTGAAGTTCGGTACATTAACGTGGCACAGTGATGGCACAGGGATGGCTCCACTATCATCCATTCGAGACCGCGTGAATCGAAACGGGGAGGGCTTTTCTGAGTACTCGGAACCTTTCAAGCAGCTTCAAGAAATCGGAGCATCTCGCTTGGGTAACCCCGAGCGGATTCGTTTCTTCGGAATCCGAAATTGCGTAAATGCAACCGCCATTTCGTTAGAGTCCTATCACTTACTACGGTATTCGCGGTGGGAGTTCTTCCACCCCCCAGGTAATGATGTTTGGATAATTGCTCTTCCCCGGGCTCGGCTCGGTTCGAAATGGAATATGTCAGGAACAGTTTGCACGAACAAAGGCAACTATACAGTAGAACAGCATCGACGGGGGGTGGGGCCAGGGGTTAAAGTTAATTAAAAATTCCTTCCAGCGAAAGATATTCGGTTCATGTGTTATTTGTAGCGATACAACCCGAGAGCAAACTCAAAGATGGTGATGGCGGTGACGCGGCAGAATGAATTTGGGTTGGATGAAAGTGCCATGTGAACGGTGTTCCTGGGAATGTACGCAACACAGCAATTGTGGCAACGAGCGAAGGCAAATTATTTCAGACGTCATTTAAGTGCTGAATATTCATGCTGTTCAAACAGGATACAGGGTGGAGTGAAGTTTGGCAATTCATTATACACAGTGGCAAAGGCTGGTACTGTTTGGGGTTAGAATGTTCATCTGGCAATGATAATTTAGGGAAGGAATACGATTAGGAATAATTCTGCTCCAACGATATTTATTTAAGTGCATGTTAGCTTTCCATACCCAAATATTGAGCAACAGTAAGGGTAAAACTTGAATATTTCAGCCAGATCTCAACTAAAATTTAATAATTACAGAGTCATCACAATGGATATCGGAAAAAACTGATTATTTTTAGACAAGGCATAAGATTTGCTTGTGTGGGTAAAACTTCGAAAACATATTTGGTGTAAGTGCATCACGAATTATCTCCTGGCCGTCAGACACTTTGGCTAATGCTGCAAAGGTAATGTGAAGAATTTCATAATTTATAAAATATGTTTCTTTAGTCGTCTAATACACTTTTAAATCACCACCAGAGCAGCATCAGAAAATTACTTGGTTAAATTCTAACTTCATTCGTTGCCACTTGCATTTCAAAGGAATATCTGATGGAATATGGAACTGCAACTGATCCAATATGAATGCCTTAATGAAGGAAAAATAATTAATTTCCTTAACTCTACCAAGAGCAGTAATGGGCGGAACGTCACTCCACAATCCCGGAGTGGAAGCAGTACTGGGGAAAAGAGAAAGATAAAAAATGACCAAACGAAACCGGAAGCATCCACCCTTAGGATGAGACGTGATCATCACCGAGGCGCCGACCCCTTTCCGGGGAGATAGAATTCTATTTCCGCAGCACAAGATTGCGTCAAATGGAAACCCTAGTTTCCCCCTAGTATCTGGGCGAATGTTTTATGCAAACCAAGTCATCATTTGATTGCTGCGTAACGAGATTACACTAATCCGAGACGTTGTCCACAAGACCAAAGAGGGGGCAGGGCAACCAAAACTGGTCCATCGTCAATGCACCCATTCATGGGACGGACACAGAGAAGTCCCAAGAAGTAGCCGGGATAATGAATACTTCAAAGACGACAGCAGACGCTATGCTGCTTCAAAAGAGACGCATTCAGCTCAATTTATGCTCATGAAGAGAAATGTTTGAAATTGCTCACAATGGCTCTATTCACAGATCCGAGCCACAATTATGCTTTCAGTGATTCATTCATTGATATGAGAAAACGTAGCGGTTTAGTTATCAAACTCAATTCGATAGTGTCCGTGCCTTCGGAATGTTCAGTACATACCAGGAAGCGTTCTCTTCACGGAGCGTGATGCCGACGGTCCATTTTCACTGTGAACCTGGAATGAAAAGTAGAAAACAAGACATTGTTATCGATGATGAGCTTAACAACTGGAGCAAAACTGTTCACTCTGATTGGGACAAACTTGAGCCCTCGGTTCGTTTCTGTGGTGTGAAATTAGCATTCGTCGGAGCGCGAGCGAATGAATTAACATTTCTGCAAATAAATTAAATATGCTAATCGCTACAAGAATAAGGCAGCTACGATTGTACAAACGATGAGCATTGGAGTTGAGTAAACAAGCTAGCGGTTTTCTATATGAAGAGCAAAATATTAATTTTCCTAATAGTACCGCTACAAAAAAAAAACATTTAAAAGTAGCAAACCTAGTGACGAAATCATGCGGCGAATAGTTTGAAAATAAAAGACTTAGTTCAATGTACGAAATTTGACTAATCATAATAATTAAAGTTTATCATACGACGCTTCCATCAATTATCTCATGTCACAAAATCAATTTCATAATTTTGAATATTGTCATGAAAGGGTTGACATCTAGCCGAAAACCGTGAACAATTCAGAAATTTTGTGCAGTTCCATCGGGTCCAAATTGTGAGGCGCCATTACATATGTATGATACCAGACATATATCGTATTAGAATCTCTGGTTTGTTTGTTTTCTATATTTTTTTTTCCTCAAGCGGCAGTTTGAATCGAAGTAAATATATTTGACCATTACGTTCCTTTTTGATAATATAGTAAGTATTATCCGTGGAAGATCTGTTTCCTGGTTTGATATATTAGGCTGTCAAAAAAGTCCTGCGGTATTTTTTTTGAATTTTCATTTGTTCATAAAATTTGTTACAATCATCTGTTTTAAGTCAAATATATGCCGTTTTGTTCGATGACTTGTTCCCAACGAGATGCCAACTTCATAATACCCCTGTTATAGAAGCTCGCTTCCTTATTGGCAAAAAACTCGGATAGCCACAGGCCTCTTTTGTGGCTAACTTCTGACTACCTAGCTCGTTCGCCATGGACAAAAACAGGTGGTAGTCACTTTGTGCAAGGTCCGGACTATACGGCGGATGCAAAAGAACCTCCCATCCGAGCTCCCGGAGCTTCTGGCGCGTCACCAAAGAAGTGTGTGGCCTGGCGTTGTCCTGATGGAAGACAATCCGGCCTCTGTTTATCAAAGATGGCCTCTTCTTCATGAGTGCTACTTTCAAGCGGTCCAGTTGTTGGCAGTACAGGTCTGAATTGAGCGTTTGGCCATAGGGAAGCAGCTCATAATAGATTATTCCTTGACAATCCCACCAAACACACAGCAGAACCTTAATGGCCGTTAATGAGGGCTTGGCCACCGTCTGAGCCGCTTCAGCGGGCTTCGACCACGACCGTTTGCGCTTCACGTTGTCGTAAGTGACCCACTATTCATCGCCAGTCACCATCCGCTTCAGAAACGGGTCGATTTTGTTGCGATTCAGCAGCGATTCACATGCGTCGATACGGTCAAAGATGTTTTTTGCGTCAACGTGTGTGGCACCCATACATCAAGCTTCTTTGTGAATCCAAGCTTCTTCAAATGGTTAATAACGGTTTGATGACTTATCCCCAGCTCTTGGCCGATGCTACGGCTGCTACTATGCCGGTCTTTCTCGGCTAATTCAGCGATTTTGTCGCAATTTTCGACGACAGGCCTTCCGGAGCGTGGCGCATCTTCAACGGCCTCTACACCAGAACGAAAACGTTGAAACCATCGTTGTGCGGTGGAAATGGAAACTGTATCGGGTCCATAAACTGCACAAATTTTATTGGCAGCTTGAGATGCATTTTTGCCTTTGTCATAGTAGTACTGTAAAATATGTCGGATTTTCTCTTTATTTTGCTCCATATTTGCGACACTATAACTCACGAACGACTTAACCAAACAAAACACTGTCAAGGACTATATTATAAAAATACCTTTCCAACAAGCTATAGTATGACTCGATACAATGAATACAACTAGAGCTACGCACTTACAACGACACCTCGCGGAAATACCGCAGGACTTTTTTGACAGCCTAATATAACGATTCGTAAATTTCAAATTAACTATCCAATCGATCAAATTTTCTTCTGAATGGAAATATTATGGCTAAAAGTTTTTGGATATATTTTTCAATAATTATTTACTCATCAATATAGATTAAGTTCCATCAAAAGTTGTTCCTTACAATGAAAATTGAAAGGGTTGCGTCCATGTCACAAACGCATGACCACGTAGGACTACGAACTCAATGCCAACGAGAACAATCACAGATATTCAAGAATGAGACACTTGAGTGTCAATGCCACCATGACAACAATTCGCAGAAAAAATTCAAATTCAAATGAATCACAAGTTACAGGGGGCACACAAACACAAACTTCTGCATAACTCGAGAACTGATCAAGCACAATTTGGGATGTGAAGATTTTTGGGTATGAGAAATGTTTCTATGAAGGTATAACACTCGGAAAACTCTGAAGGAAAAAGAGAAAATTCGGAAAATTAAATTCCCAGGTGTTCTAGAATTACATAGTGACAAGTGCAGTTAGTCCATTTGATGTTTGCGCTAGCGAAATTGATTTTTGTTCGAAACTGGAAATGGATTTTAATGTGATGAAACGCACTCCTATATCTTCTTCTATCTATACCAATAAAAAATATCGCCGAATGTATAGATAAGAGCAGAACTAGGGGAAGAAATTATCCGATTTAGGACAGTCTCTATTCTATCATATTTTCTGTATAAAAAAATTATTCCATGTAGCGAAGAAACATGTTATTTGCAAGTGGTTGAAAAATCTTGAACGAGAATTGTGTCTGAAAATAATCTGATCTTATAATGATGAGTTTTGTTAAATTCAACGGGGTCGATAAGAAGATCAATCAATGAAGAGTTCTGCGATTGGACCCATGAACTTGCTCATAGTAAGATAACGTGAATGTTTGAAGCTATTGATAACGAAAAACAAATTTTGGGCGGGACGGAGTTTGACGGGTCGGCTAGTACTTTATATTACATCTCCAATACTCCGGAAAACACATCTAACCATGGAAACAATCTACAAATTATGTTATGCTGCACCTTTTGCAGAACGGCAACAGAAAATCCCATTTGTGTGGTGGTGGCGGCGACGACAGCAACCGATGCGGAACAAATTATCACCTTCAGTTTTCCATCGAAGAACACAGCGCTTACCACTGGAAAATAATTTCTTCACATCCGGAATAAAAAGCAATTCCCATTGATACCACCTTCAACCCGGAAACAATGCTCGAATTCACCAAAATGAAATGATCGATCAGAAAAAGTCACCAATAGAAACGAAAACTCTCTTAATCACTCTAAATCACACAAGCTTTCTTCCTCTATTCTCACATCAATAAAATCAATTCGCTTAATTTTGATATTACTTTAGAACGCAATGGATTTATTTAAATAATTCTTCAGTGGGATGGCCCTGGGAAGGCCCTATAGTTTGTGTGGTTTTTTTTGGAAACAGCTGAATATTGTTAATTTATGAATTATTTTTGTTCTCGTGAGATCAATACATCGTGACCGGAAAAAATCGCGAACGAAATAAAAGCAAAAGAAATAACCGCAGAGAAAAAACGTAATGTCACAACAACCTACTAGAAATATTCTGACGCGGATATTACAAAATGGGTATAAATGCCACACGCAGAAAAGCATAATTTTTACTATAAATTTATTTTTCCGAAATGAAATTTATTCAGAGATCAATGTAATGGGGGCGGAGTTCCCATTTAACGAGGATAAGGAATCGAGGCGCGATCCGAGCTGGCTGCCGACCCGCCGTCGGAAGAGGCGGTCTCTCGCAAGCAAACCTGTGTTCCACTGATTACCCAGTTAGTTTGAAACATAGGATACTATCCTTTAATAAGGTCCGATCTTTAGCGAGCGTCGGAAGGCATATGTTTGGCTGGTTTATTTTTGTTTTGAAATATATCATTCATTGCAATTCTATTGTACCTGTCTATTGTACCATGAACTGAAGAAATTTCCACACTTATAAGTATTTTAGTTTGGACATTTAACTATTTTAGGAAATGTTAGGCTAATAAAAACATTGCGCTTTTTTGTGTGTGGCATTTACAGGTCGGACTCGATTATATACCAACTCTATTATATATGATTCGATTACATATAATTTTAGACTCGATTATATACAGTTTGAGCAAAACATTTATTTAAATATTTCAAATATGGCTCATTTCAAGAAAAAAAAGTATTATTTATATGCTAATGGGAAAGTTAATATACAGCCATGCCATGCCAAACCGACATATTGGTTCTCAGATTTTCGTGGAAAGTGGTTATTTTGTTCTTTATCACAAAACATTAGACCCGTATTTTTGATTTTTTCGTTGGGGTCACCATTTCCATTTTAGAGTAGTTCGAAAAATCAATTATTCCACTTTTTCCCAAAAATGACTTTAAAAAAAAATTTTGAACCACTGAATCGTCTGAGATGATCGACATATCAAAATGAAGCTAGTAGGATAACCTTTTATTAAAAAAATATTGGATTTTGGATTTGGGTTTCGTGATGATTGATTGTAGTCGTTTTTTGTTCTTTTCATGGCTTTGGACTAGAGGGCCCAATATTTTTTTATATTTTTTCTTGAAGGCTGAGGAGTATTACGTATATCTCGAAATCAGAGATGCTATTTTTTTCGTTTTTAAGATATGATTTTCCAAAGTTAATCGATGGTTGGAAAAACAATTTTTTTACCTTTTTTTCCAATACAAAAATTCATAACTTCTTAACTACTGGACCCGAAGCTTATGAGTTAGTTTTCTTTGAAAAAATATGACTTTTGGGAAAAAGTTTTGATTTCCGTTTTTGTAGTTATTGATTGAGTCAGTTTTTCATAGTTTTCTAGGTTAAAGACAGAGGGCGCCATATTTTTTTATATTTGTTTCTGGAAAGCTGATTTTGAATTTTTTACATAACATATCTCGATATCAGAGATGCAATTTTTTTCGTTTTTGAGATATGATTTTTAAAATTTTACAAGTCTTAGTCTTAGCAAGTCTTCCCACACGTGTGATATTTTTTCAAAGAAGGTTAGTTGGCTTCAGTTTGATATGTCGATAATCTAAATCGGTTCAGTAGTTCAAATGTTATGATTTTTTTTAAAGTAATTTTTGGATAAAAGGGGAAAAATTATTTTTTGGACCACCGATTAACTTTGAAAAATAATATCTCAAAAACTACAAAAAAAATGGCTAGCTCATTGGCTTCAATTTGATATGTCGATCATCTAAATCGGTTCACTGATTCAAAAATTATGAATTTAAAAAAAAAGTCATTTTTGAGAAAAAGTGAAAAAAAAAGAATTTCGGATCACCCTAAAATGGAAATGGCCACCCTAACGAAAAAATAAAGAAATATGGATCTCATATTTGGCAATAAAGAACAAAACTACCACTTTTTATGGAAATCTGAGAACCACTATATCGGTTTGGCATCGAATGGTTGTATATATGTATATGCAATTTGAACAATTAAGAAAAAAAATTATATTCCACTAGCTGACCCGGCAAACTTCGTCCCGCCCAACATTTGTTTTTTGTTATCAATACCTTCAAACAATCACGTTTTCTTACTATGAGCAAGTTCATGGGTCCAATCGCAGAACTCTTCATTGATTGATCTTCTAATCGACCCCGTTGAATTTACCTTTTACTATAAAATTCTTAGTATTTCTAACAAAACTCATCATTATAATATCAGATTATTTTCGGACACCATTCTCGTTCAAGATTTTTCAACCACTTACAAATAACATGTTTCTCCGTTACATGGAATGAATGTTTTATACAGAAAAAATGATAGAATGAAGACAGCTCTAAATCGGACAATTCCTTCCTCGAGTTCTGCTCTTATCAACACCATCGGCGATACTTCTCTATTGGTATAGATAGAAGAATATAGAAGAAATATAGGAGCGCGTTTCATCACATTAAAACCCACTTCCAGTTTCGAACAAAGATCAATTTCGTTATCGCAAACATCAAATGGACTACAGCACTGTCACTATGTAATTGTAGAACATATGGGAATTTAATTTTCCGAATTTTCCCTTTTTCATTCAGAGTTTTCCGAAGATTTTCAATTGTCGTGTTTAGTTGGAATATTTCTGGTTGAAATATGTGTAATATTTTTAGGGGACCCCCTTTCCATTCCAGAGGAGAGAGGGGTGTCATACCATCATACCAACGTTCACCCACCCTCAGAAAGGTGGGAGGAGTGTTGAACCACTTTAGAAATGTTTCTTGTCCCCTAAAACCGCATCCTTCAGTTTGCTTGATTGGTTCTTGAATTATGCAGAAATTTGTCTTTCATTTGTATGGCAGCTCCCCCTTAGAGAGAGGGGTGGAGTGTCTAACCACCGTAAAAACATTTATTGCACCCTAAAACCTTCACATGCCAAATTTGGTTTCATTTGCATGATTAATTCTCGAGTAATGCAGACATATGTGTTTCATTTGTATGGCAGACCCCCCCCCCCCTTAGAGAGGGGGGTGGAGAGTCTAACCATCATAGAAACTTGGTTTCATTTGCTTGATTAATTCTCGTGTAATGCAGAAATTTGTGTTTCATTTGTATGGCAGCCCCCCTAGAAGGGAGAGGAGTATCCAACCACCGTAAAAACATTTGTTGCACCCTTAAACCTCCACATGCCAAATTTGATTTCATTTGCTTGATTAATTCTCGAGTAATACAGAAATTTGTGTTTCATTTGTATGGCAGCCAAATAATGGCCTTGGGAAAATTGTTTGTTGTATGAACTGAACTGAAGTCGTAAGCGTAAGAGTTGTAGTGGCAGAAAGAATTCGGAACCATTGATTATTAATCCTTTTTTTTCAATAGTTAACTGTTGAACAAAAAAGACGGGTCGGGAATCTTTCGCAGAACGAGGACAAAAAATCCGAAATCGAATGTGAGGGAGATAATCATAACAATCGCACTGGATCGAATTTTCACATTTAGCTATCAATCGGATCTTTTCATCCGTTTCTGGCACAAATTTGTAGAAATTTAAAAATCGAAAAGTCCCTCAATAAGACCAAAAACACTTCTCAATTCGGACAAGTCTTCCCCGGAAATAATAATTACAAAAATCAATTTACTTCTTGTTACTGTTATTTTGAATATCACTTTAGAATGCATCGAACTGTTAACCCTCATGTACTCGCGCGCAAAATCGTAGCTCGTAATGTCTCTGTAATATTGCTATTGCGTATTTTTAGGCGTTAAAAATATAATAACGACGCCGGCTACGTCCTTACAGTCACCAGGGGAAGGGAAGGAATGTTAGTATGATAATCGCCAACCGAAGGCAAGAAGGGTCGCCTCTATAGCGTGGTTTCCTAGTGATTATCATGGAAGGAATAGTTGTTAGTGGGAAACGGAAAGAATCAGGATTCACCGAGGTAAGTGATGTGTTTATATAAACGTGAACTATCGACCACTCAACAAAACGAAATTCTGAAAATTTCGTATCTCAACACGCGGCTATAATTAAAAAAAAAAATTGAATGAAAAATCTCCAGAAAATATTTTTTCTTTAATTTCATTTAAACAATCTAAATGACTATTAAATCAGCCACCTCATTGATTCTCGGTCTGTTAAACCTTAAGCGCGAGTATAGAAGGGTTAATATGCCTTTTAGTGAAAGATTCGGTGGTCCTAAAAAGCGCCAATGGATTCATTCTTGTTCTTGCGAGAACAAACTGGCCACATGTCGAAATTTGTGTCGTTATTTTACCAATACACACTTCTAGACACACTGAATGCAGATAATTTTGAATCAGTAATATCACTGTATCGATTACACGAAAGCGATGGGTGACGGTTGTCCGCTGAACGGCAGGAAAATTGAAACTCGTTAGCTGCTACTGCTATCCGCTGCTGACAATATTATTGGTGGTGCTGTTTCTGATGATGATATTGGTGGTCCTGTTGAAACGGTGGCCTCAGTATATGAACTCTGCTTCGCGGTTAGGGAATGAATGATCGGTTTGGAAAGTTACCGAGAAATTAATTCGATTAGACTGGCGATAGAACCACAAAGGGGTTGGGCTTACTATGCAATCTTCAACATAAGTATTCGAATTGTGTTCGACTTTTACTCTTGTTGCCTGTTGCAAAAATATATGTGTTGATATAAGTTTATCTCAAAAAAATATAATTTGCTTTATTGTGATATACGGTGGACGCAAAAAATATCCGCCCCCATTTGAAATCAAAGTATTCCAATGTAAGAAGTGTTTTCAAACTTTTTAGTATTCCAGTCAATGCTACGCAAGAGTATTTACCATTTTATAAATAAAAAAAATATTATACCATTATTTATACCATTTACCATGTCAATACAGTTGATTTATTTTTGCTTTGCTCCAACACCTTCGGAGCTTTGTTGAGAATATACCAAAGCGTTGTCAGATGGTTATCGAGGCCAAAGGAGGCCATATCGACTGTTAATTATTTGTTTTTTTTTTTGAATAAACCAGGAAGTGGATTCTAGTGTCATACCCTAGAAGTATCATTTTAGAAAAAAACCTTTTTTTGTTTTTTCCAAAAAATAAATCAACGATACTGAAATGGTAAAATGATCTACTAATTAACTACTTTTACGTAGTATTGACTGGAATACAGGAATGTTTGAAAAAACTTTTAATATTGAAACACTTTGATTTGAAGGGGGTGCATTTTTTGCGACCATCAGTGAAGACGTGTAAAAATATTCCCTATCAATTAATGCAAACATTGTTGCAATCTATTATCTATTTTATTATTTAACTAGCTGACCCGGCAAACTTCGTCCCGCCCAAATTTTGTTTTTTTTTTTGTTATCAATACTTTCATACATTCACGTTTTCTTACTATGAGCAAGTCCATGAGTCCAATCACAGAACTGTTCATTGATTGATCTTCTTATCGACCCCGATGAATTTTCCTTTTACTATAAAATTCTTAGTATTTCTAATAAAACTCATCATTATAATATCAGATTATTTTTAGACATAATTCTCGTTCAAGATTTTCCAACCATTTGTAAATAACATATTTCTCCGTTACATGGAATAAATGTTTTATACAGAAAATATGATAGAATAAGGCAGCCCTAAGCCAGAAAATTCATTCCTCGAAATCAACACTTCCGGCGATCCTTTTTTTGTATAGATAGAAAAATATATAGGAGTGCGTTTCATCACATTAAAATCGATTCCCAGTTTCTAACAAAGATCAATTTCGTTAGCGCATACATTAAATGAACTAACAGAAATTGTCTCTGTGTAATTGTAGAACATATGGGAATTTATTTTTCCGAATTTTCCGTTTTTCCTTGAGAGTTTTCCGACAATTTCCAATTGTCATGTTTGGTTGGAATATTTTTTGTTGTGTAATATTTTTATGGGATCCCCTCTCCATTCCAGATGAGGGAGGGGTGTCATACCAGCATAGAAACATTTCTCATACCCTAAAACCCTCACATCTCAAATTGTGCTTGATTAGTTCTCGAGTTATGCAGAAGTTTATGCTTCGTTTGTATGGCAGCCCCCCTTAGGGAGCGGGAGGAGTGTTTAACCATAGAAACATTTATTGCCCCCTAAAACCTCCACATGCTAAATTTGGTTCTATTTGCTTGATTAATTCTCGAGTAATGCAGAAATTTGAGTTTCTTTTGTATGGCAGCCTCCCCTTTGAGAGGGAGGTGGAGAGTCTAACCATCATAGAAACATTTATTGCACCATGAATCCTCCATATGCCTAATTTCGTTTCATTTGCTTGATCAATTCCCGAGTAATGTAGAAATTTGTGTTTAATTTGTATGGCAGCCCCCCTTAGAGAGGGGGGAGGGGTTTCAAACTATCACGAAAACCTTCCCCGGCTCCAAAAACCCCTACATACCAATTTTCATGTTGATCGGTTCAGTAGTTTCCGAGTCTATAAGAATCAGAGAGACAGACAGACAGACAGAAAGAAATCCATTTTTATATATATAAATTATTTAAATAATTAGTTTTTTTATTTAATTATCTATTTATAAGCGTTTGGGATCTTTCATTACGGACAACGTGTTCTCTGTTTAGATTATGATTTTAACAGTAAAATACAGAAAACATACCTACTTTATTCGATAGTTTGTTTCCTTGTTTACTACCTTCAATGTTTATGTGTTAATCTAAAAAATTGCTGGATAAATTTCCCGCACAATATATATGTATATTTTAATTAATAAAGGGTATTTCAATACAAAAGTAGACCGATAGGGACAGCAAACGATGCCATATTTTTTCCACCTCTCTTGACATTTCTCTTCAGTAAGGTTTGCCATTTCATAATGGAATGATATACGATCTAACAACGAGTCGAGATTATTAAAATTTACTACCAAAATTAGGAGTCAATGGCTTCAACTTTAAGAGCGCTACGTCCAATTTATGACCGTCATAATCGTCCTGCCAGATCAACAATTGAGCGTCTAGTGGAAAAATTTGAATCCACAGGCACAGTACAAAATGTTCCCCTGCCAGTGAGACAAAGTAGTGCCCGTAGTGTCAAGAATATTGCTGCCGCTAGCGCATCAATTGAGGAAGACCCAAATCAGTCTCTCACAAGTCGTTCTCAAGCGTTGGACATCTCTGTGACGTCGTTGTGGCGAATTTTGCAAACATATCTTGGCCTACATCCTTACAAGATCAAATTGACGCAAGAACTGAAGCCGCATGACCACCAGAAGCGTCGTATGTTCGCGAATTGGGCTGAGCAACAACTTGAAAATGATCCGGATTTTCATCGAAAAATCATCTTCAGCGATGAGGCTCATTTCTGGCTGAATGACTTCGTCAATAAGCATAATATGCGCACACGTACTCCATGAGTAACCATTGCATCCCGAAAAAAATAGGGTTTGGTGCGTTTTATGGTCCGGTGGCGTCATTGGGCCGTACTTCTTCCGTGATGATCAAGACCGGCACGTTACTGTGAATGGAAATCGCTACCTGAGTATCAGTTCAGTGAAAACGTAGTTTTTTGTAGCAGTCCGTTTTATTCAGCTCAAACTGAAATTATTTTTTTTCAATTTATTATTATAATAAAAATTTGCATTTCCACAACTTACAGAACTAGTTTCCGATTACATATATCGAACTGCAAACCGCGTGTGCAAATCTCCGATGATAGTTCTATTGTCCTATATTGACGAATTCAAAATATTTGTTTTAAAACAAATCAATAACGGTATGTTCAGAATTCACGGCTTACCGGTCGTATAGATATTTGTAAGAATATACCTTTTCCAATATCGAAAATTTCACGAAATATTTTAAATAAATCGATCGAACAAAAAGTTGTTGTTTCCTTTAGCGTTCTAATTAATCTGGTTTCGTTATGCCTAATTAGTTGGTATCTTGTGCGGCGTCTTTGACGTTTTCGGGAATCCTCGATTCGGAATTTGTGCCCAGCGGTTTCAACACTACCGCTCAATGATAACCGAATATTTTTGGCCCGAATTGATTGATATGGACTTGGACAATATGTGGTTTCAACAGGACGGCGCCACAAGTCACACAGCGAATTTAACAACAGATTTATTGAAAACCAAATTTGATGAGCGTGTTATCTCACGAAATGGTCAAGTCAATTGGCCGCCTCGGCCGTGCGTTTTGACGCCGTTAGACTATTTCCTGTGGGACTACGTCAAGTCTATGGTCTATGCCAACAGGCCAGCGACGATTTATGAGCTTCGTACGAATGTCAAACGTGGAATTGCAGCAGTATCGGCTTGAAAACCGTCGAAAATTGGGTCCTACGTTTGGACTTCTGCAAGTGTGCCCGTGGTGACCATGCAAAAAAATCGAGTTCCATACACAATGACATCAAATGTACTTTCACATGAATAAAGAATTTCATCGATATCCTGAATCGTTTTTGTTTTATTTAAGAAAAAATTGTAACGCTCTTATTGAAAACCCGATATGTATTTGAAATACCAACATAACTTTCACATGCCCCATTTTCAATTTCGTAGTGGTCCCCCTATATAGAAATCAAAGACATTGTCCTACATCAAAATGAGAGGATATATAGCCGTATGAACTCTATGCTAAATTAACATGTCTGGAAAGTATGTAGAGTGACAAGTTCGAAGGTTTAAAGCTTACTCTAAAACGAGGTGGAAGTATTCTCTATGGACAATTGAACTACAATAGAATGGGAATTGGCTCTGGATCTTCCATCACGATCAGTCTAACCAAATAACCAATGGACGATAAAACGGTACTTGGTTACTAATAATGATTATGTAATATCTACGAACTGAAGTTCACATGCGACCGTGGTATAATTTAGATTCACGTTGTTACTGTCAGAAGCTTGGGCGTTTAACTCTAAACCTACCATCATTTTATACATATAAAACTTCCTACCGCTGGCGGTCAAATGACCGCTTTTCGAATAAACGCTATGTTTTTTTAAATCAATTATGATCAAAACATAATTTTTCATAAACAAAGAAACACAATTAATTATCATGTAATAATCATAAAATATTCAACACTTTCCATAAACATATCTTTTTCATGTAGAACATATGTTTATTATTTTCCTCTATTTGCAACATCTAATTTGACAGGTTTTTCGTCTCTCTGAAATTGCACTTGATTCTCCTTAAGTTTTCTCCATACTTTTCATTCCTTGTTCCTAAAAATCTTGATATTCAGTGGCAAGTTGCTCCTCCAACTGAAATAGAAATTCATGTCGCGATATGTTTTCTCATGTTGTCTGCTTGTATAAAATCCAAGCATTTATACCGGTCAAATCCAAAATGTTGAAAAATACATGAACAGGCCATCTATGAGATATTTATTTTGTGTTATACTTTTTATACTTTTTAGACATTTGGTCTGTTATATTCACACCATATTCAGTGTAGTTATAATATGAAATAGTCTCAGGTATACATTTACCTATTTTTCCAATTTTTACGAACATATGTTTCGAACTCAGCGAGAGAACTTTTTTGTTCGGTTTGCTTTTATAAATTGTTAAAGTACAATTTTCTGATTTGTAAAGCTGCGTTGCAAAACGTGCAATCATTCTTTTGTTCTGCAGGTTTGGGCAATTCCATCTTGTTCGCTCAAATGGCCCCTATCAAAGTAGTTCTTTCTGATAGGAGTTTCGTTACTAAAGATTCACTTGTCTCAGAATTACCATTATCGTTGGTTATATCCCTTTCGCACCCTGTGGTTCAGTGGTTCAGTGTTTCACTTTCTAAAGTACGAAAATCCCTTTTCATAATATTTACTCTTAACGTTTGATACCAACCAAAATTTAATTCCAAACTGAACGGGTTTGTGGGCATACATTGAGTAAATCTACATTTTGTTTTTGTCGCAAGTAGTTGTTCGTCAACGGTTTTATTTCCACCTTAGACATAAGAGCGAATTTGTCAGTCTGTAAACGCTTCGTTCGTCTCCTTCATCAAAACGAATAATTCACATGATTTCCGAGAAACAATCTTTGTTCATTGTTCGCGAAAAAAAATCAGGGCCCCATTTCTTATTCCATAAATATGAAATGTTGCAATTTCTTGTTTGATGTGCATCTAGAATTGGGATAAAAGCATCTAATTCTGCAGAAGTTAAACTCCATTCGGATCCAAACACTCGACGTGCTTCACTCTCTGTACACATTTTTACGTGTTTCAAAATTCGTTGCTCAAGTATCAACGAAAATGCACTCCTTACTTCTCCCATCATTATATTGCGTTTCGCAAACCCTGTTGGTCCTGGCGTTGCTCTAAAAATGGTATGAAACGGGAATTTCCCAGGTTCATAGCTATGAATTTTCAGCTAAGTTATTCCATAATGTGAAGTTTCCATATCCTGAATGTTCTGTTCACAATGATCATCGGAGCTAGAAACCAATTCATTCTTTTTTGTTTCCTACGTGTGTTCACAATGTTTCCTTCCTCATTATCGGTGTCGAGTAGATCAAAGATTTGATCCAATAGATCATATATACTTTCCATATTCTCAGAATTTGCTTCGTGTATTTCAGACCATAGTTCGTTATGATCGTTTATTTCTTCTAACAACAATCTTGCTGGGAATAAATTTCTGAATTTGTATTTTGATAATCCATCAATAATAAATTACAAAAATTATCCCTTACTATTTTTAAAAAAACTTAAAAAACTTAAAATGCTTGCTTGAGTTTCAATGCAAAAAACTTCATAAAAAATCATATATTCTCCAGCGGTCAAATGACCGCTCATGGTAGGTAGAGGTATCATACATATGATTATCAGGAAAAACAAAAGAAGAAGAGAAATAGAGTTTGAGAAATAAAGTAGCTTTATAATATAGAATAAGTCGTGTAGTATCTTCACATGAAATGAAAACCTGGAATTTAACAATTTTGATTAAAGTTTAAAAAGCGGTCATTTGACCGCTCTGGTAGTTTTAGTGTTAAATTGGTGGTGCCAACGCCCAGAAAAAAAAACTACTTGAGGCATACGTAGGACATACTCTCACATTTGGGAAAACAATATCAAATAACTGATATCGAAGGAACACAATAAATGTACACAACGAAAATCAATACGGATTAATCCCTCAACGTGTTTATTTTCAATTTCCCCATGCAAACGCTGGGGGGCATACTTCATTCTTCACTACCGCACAAAGCGTAGCCTACGGGAAGAATAATGACGCCCACTCAGACAACGGGAGTACCGGGCTCAGAATGGCAGCAATCCGACCGTTGCGATAGTGGTGGCAACAATTGTTCTGCCTTGGCATGTCGTGTAATGGCAAGCGACTTGTGTTGCACATTCATCACTTTCCTGGAGAGCATATGAAAAATAGAGGGGTTCCTGCGTTTAAGTCCTACCTACCACCCACGCACATACATAACGAAACGACAGACTTCAAATGTGTGGGAAAACACTTCATCGGCTGCTATTATTCCCGTAAGTACCGTTCACGCTCCCGTTCAAACTCCCGGCGACCCCGGCGACAAGGGCACGCGTTAGGGTCGGATGCAACGCCCGGGGGCAGTCCTCTTCCCGAGGGCTTGTTATTACGTTACCTGATTTCACCGCACGCAGCGTAAAGCCCCACAAAGGCGATTCCTTCGACGTTGTACCCACATATGCTCAGCCGGAACAAGAAAAGAGCCAAGGCATCGTTTGTTTGGGAGTAGTTCCATGCAATTATTGGAGAATTGCAAATTTACACAATTAACATGATGAATGGCTTCCTCCGGTCGGGACAAACAAATCGAAGGAAATGGAGGAGAGATTGTTATCTTGGGGTTTCCTCCTAGTTCGTGTACCGTTTGTGTTTTTCTATGTCTTCCGGTGGTATTTATGCAAAATTAATGAATACCATGGCTCGCGGTGGGTGGCTTCGGATTCTTGCACTCCTGAACTGATTTGAAGGCTTCTTTCGTTCGCTTTCTTGAGAACAGTTTATACGTGATTGCAAAGACCACTCGTGTGAGCCGTTGGCATACAATCACCGATACTTTTCTGAAGCGGAAATTATTATGTGATTGTTTTCCGTATATTTTCAGAAAGCTTCTATTGAAGTCCGGATAGACTGCATCGAAAAGATAAATTCCTACGGAGCTCAGCCTAATAACAAACTGCCTTATCTCAAACAGAAGCTCTCCACAAGTGTTGGCAAGAGCAAGATGGCTCGGCGATGATAGGCATTGGCATCTCCTCCCAATAGAGTGCATATGCTGGCGTTCGAAGACATTATAAACCCTCTTCCGGGCTGTTAATCTATTCAGAATCCAATTTTATTGTTTCAGTATAAACAAACAAGGACATTCGCGTAGAACAGCATTGAAGCGGTATTCCTATTTCTGCATTGCTTCGTTTTTGTTTTTTGCTCCTATCCTCTCTCTCGCTGTATCTATCCTACCATGAAATATTGGCTGCCAAAGTCTTTCATTGCGTCGGTATAAATTTAAAACGATTTTATGAGATTTTTCTTCCTGTCCTATCTTCGATTTTATGGACTACACGACGAGTGAAGCTTCAGCTCGAGCAGCTCTCTGTGTGCATTGAGCAGCGCTATTTGTTCATCTGGCTGGTCTCTCTCTCGTGATGTTTGTGCCTTGGGGATGTAGGGTTGGGAAAAAAACGAATCAACATTGGACTTCTGAATGCATCCGGGGACCACAAAATCCGATATTGCTCCGTTATACAAGCGAACGCTGAGCCATGGACGGCATCGCGCCCTCCTGGTGCAACATATTTCACGTGATGAATAAAATGAGAGCAAGAAAGCGA
Organism: Toxorhynchites rutilus septentrionalis; assembly: GCF_029784135.1. Taxonomy (NCBI): domain Eukaryota; kingdom Metazoa; phylum Arthropoda; class Insecta; order Diptera; family Culicidae; genus Toxorhynchites; species Toxorhynchites rutilus. The sequence continues at coordinate 293,101,797 of NC_073746.1, forward strand.
GATCCGCTAGTAATCCACTTATTAGTGTGGGATGTGGAATAGGTTTTAAATACAGTAGAATCCGTTTGTTATGACTCCGCTTATATTGACCTACCGCTTTTTTTTCTAGATAACTCCAGATCTCGACGTTTCATGCATTTTAAATCACTTAGCATCGAAAAAAAATTTCAATTTTCCTTGGAAGATTTTCGAGGATCAAAAAATCAAATCTTTGAGCGCTTTGAGGCACCCCTAAATCATGTCCGATTTAGCTGAAATTTTGCATAGGTCGTTTTTTTGGGGCCAATAAACAAAATATACATGGTCGGTTCTTTAAATTCATACCTTCATTGCCTCTCAGGTCCCAAAAGGTCGGCCAAAAATTTTTCTTCGAGATGACACCAGTTCTCGACGTTTCATGGATTTTTACGTCATTTGGCATCGAAAAAAAATTTCAATTTTCCACGTTTGCTTTACTCCCCCCTTGGAAGATTTTCTAGGATGTCAAAATCAAAACTTTGAGCGCTTAGAGGCACCCCTAAATCATGTCCGATTGAGCTGAAGCTTTGCACAGATCATTTTTTTGGACCAATAAACAAAATGTACATGATCGGTTTTTGAAATTTGACATGCTAGTTATTGTTTGCTCCGGTTATTAAAAAAAACAACATCAAGCTCAACTGTCCCATGTTGATATTCTAGGCAAAACTGTCTCACCATGATTTTTAAACCCGTAATCAAGATTTTTTTTCGAGATGACTTCTGATCCAGACGTTTCATGCATTTTTAAACCAACCTTTCTCATAATGTTTCCCTTTATACTGTTGATTTACCCTTAAAAATAGATGAAGTGACCGCTTGCTTGTGAAAAAAAAATTCCCTGTAACAGCGTCCTTCTTTCGATGTATGGGAGACTTGTTGATAGTTGTATGGACTATCCATATAATTTTCGCTGAAATAAAAAAAAATATTTTTAAATGATTTTGATTTTTAAAATATTTTTCATGTCATTTTTATATTTTTTCTTGTATTTCTTATGAAAGAATCAATTATTTCCTATAATTAATTCTCTGACTAAAATTTTGTAGGTCTTAAAATTTCAAAACATTTCCAATTATAAGATATTAAAATTCGTTTTGCTCGTAAATATATTTTTTTTAGTTCGGGACGAGAATTATATGAAGAGTCCATACAACTACCAACAAGTCTCCTATACACTGTTGCCTTACCATTTTGAGAATAAAAATTTTTTGTCAATTTTTTTTTCAGTGTGATAAAAAAAATGAATTTTTTTTTATGAAAATTTAAACAATTCCCCACATTTCGTTCTTTGACCAAAACTTTGTAGGTATTATAGTTTTTGAGTTTGAGTTTTTTTGTGAAAAATTAAGATAAAACTGGTCCGTTTCAAAAAGTAGTCTAATGTGCGATTCACATAGAACGTTACGGAGAAGAACGTCTACGTTCCGTCAACGTCTCCACCAATTCACACATGCAGTCAATGCTTCCAGCAGCACCGTCACGTCAAATGTCAGACGAATGATTTATTTAATGTTATTCATGGTGGTGCCACCTACAACAATTTCAAATTGCAATGCCCTCTTTCGAATCAGCATGCCTAGAATCAGTTCTAAATGAAAAGGAATCAATGAAAATCATTGAATTCAATTATTTAAACGCTTCAACCCCGTAGTCCGACAAAAAATTCAACAATAATAATATATAGACTATTTCTCTCAGCTAGTCGCGAATGATTTTTCGAAATTTGGAACTAAGAGATATGTTGGCATAAAAAGTACAGTAAGCTACTTATAATGCGACATGCCGAGGCACCACTCAGGGTCGCATTGGAGGCGATTTTAACCAGTAATTGAATATTCGTGACTGGTGAAGACTTTCAATGTCTGTCCATAATTTAGGCCCCGAACTCAATGTTTACAAAAATTTCTAATTAGAGGTAAAAATGTCCAATTAAACGTGTTGCATCACAGGTCTGTTCAATTAACTGAATGTCGAATTAGATGTAAATTACTGTACAACCAAAATCAAAACAAAAGCCGAGACACAAAGCCCAGACAAAAACCGAAGGAACCGTCCCTCTCTGTCAATTATTCATTTCTACAAATCCTGCCGGTTGTTTTCGTTGAACGTATGCTGACGATTCGTTACGTTGCCGGTGTATGTGAATGTTTTCATAATAATTGCATGGTAGAATAACTGTCGTAACGTGACGTGACGGGACGTGAATGTGACGTGGATGTGAATCGCACTTAATTCTTTTTTGGAGATTTCAAGTATGTGCAGTTGCTCAAATGACCTATGCCTTTAGACCCACAACGTTTCGCTGCAATCTGAAATGGTGCTGCCAACTCCTAAGACGAGTTGGCATAAAAGTCGTCCATTGAAAATGTGACGTTATATCGAGGGTACGTCATATCGGAGTTCCCCTGTAGAATGCAGTCAGAGTGGACCATGTGCGATAGCAACTAGAGAGATGCCACGTTTTTCTGACATCCAGAAAATGGAAGAAATATCAAATGAATTATTGGTTTCCCCGCATCAGAAGACTCTTCTTGTCGTCCTTCAATGAACACGGAAAAGTATAGTCATATGGAAACACAATGCATATACCTTTCAGACAATTCATAGTTATTGAAAAGTGGATCGAATATATTATTATATCTTGTTCAGACAGAGTGAGCCAAGTGTCAAAGAGTGGTCTTTCATTGACTGCAAGTACTGTTTTTCAAAATCACCTCAAACCGTTTGTCGTTAAAATATATTTTTCTTGGAAAATCAAATAACGGAAAACAAAAATTTTCAGGATGTAGTAATGAGTCCGAATTCAAAATCAAATATATTTCTGAAGAATCTTGTACTTTCGAGGATGAAGTAGATGGTGAAGAACCAGTTACTGGATACAATATTGATTATTTATAATTGATTATTATCTAAAATGCAATTATCAATTATCAATCATCAAAAATTATCAAATGCAAAATAGACGGATATCACTCATTTGCTGAAATACGTTACTCCCAATTCACTACGAACGCTGCTCCTGACAAGAGCTCCGGCTGCTTGAGAGAAGGGGTGGTTTCTCCCACTTCCTATAGCAAAGAGTGCACTGGCTGAATCAGAAAAAAAACTCCTGTAGGTCCAAACGTGTTTTCGCCTCCTCGAAAATCTTGCACGATGTTTCCTTGGAAAGCTCGAGCGTGCGACAAGCATGGCGAACCAGAGCGCGACATACGATTGAAGTAGAATCGCTAACTGCCGATTTCGATTTCGCAAGTCGTTCCGTGTCTTTGCGAAGCTATTGATTTGGAATGATAAGTTTTAGATGGGTTGATTGTGCACCAGGGGTGACATTGCGCATTTCGAAACAAGTGATTTTTGTTCGTTTCGACCAGTTTGACTTAGCTTTGTTTATGAACTCAAAAATTTTCAATTTTTCTACGAGACAAACTTTGCTCTGAAACTAGTACACTGAAAATATTAACTTGAAAAAGATACGAAACGAGTTACTCGTTTCCAAATGCGCAATTCCACCCCAGGTTTCTACGATGGGGATCCACAAAAGCTGGAGAACAAATTCCGTGCCCTAAATGTGAAAGTGCTCCAGAAGAAAATCTTCGTTTCACAAAATGAAGAATACAGATGAATGATATGAGTCTTATAAATCATCCTTTACAGAGAATGTAATATTCTTAGTATGTAAATATAAATGTAAATTAAGTAAGTGAATGTAGTATTTTGCAGTAAGTAAATGAGTATATTTGAATGCTGATAGAATCAATATCTCTCAATACAACGAATATTTTAATGGTACAGATTTCTTAAAAGACGAACTACAGATGAAACAGATACCCCATCCAGCACAAATGAGCATGTGGCAACACTGATTGCAGTGCGATATTACTTTATTAAATATGATACTAATACTAATATGCCTTCACTAATAAGTCACAGTCACAGTTTTCTAGTTTTCATGAAATAATACATACAATGTGTGGTAATAATTGTTTTTTTTTACCAGTAGGGGAAGTTAGTCTCAAGACTGACCTAGAATTGTAAAGGCCATAAAGTATCCTAAATATAAGTTTTTGATGACTTCAACATTGAACTGTATAGTAAGACTCTTTCAATATGTTTAATAACAGTTGATGTGGTTAATGAGTATAATAAAAGTGAGATACAGAGGCCAAAACAGAAGTACATTTTTAAGACATATTCAAAGTTAGTGGTCTGAGTAACCTCAATGGATCTTAGAAATGACGATACCTATCGAATTTTCAGTAGTGTAAAAGGGAAGGTATCACAACGCTGACAATTTGGTTACTTTTTTGTTTGCATTTTTTAGCATCATATTGAGCTTTTTTGTGCTCTGATACTAGTATTTTCTTGGTGAAATGCATCGATTTGTCCTTTTCGCTCCGTGAGTACTTTTCCCCTTCGGCATTTTCCAGATGTATTGATCAAAACAACTAAGACAACGGAAAATGTAACTGGTTTTACACGAACTTGACACTTGCAAAATATAAAAAAAACATATGTTTACGCTCAGCGCTTGAACACACACATATGAAAATCATGCATGGTAGTTACCAATACCCATACACTACAATACAAACGTTGTTTGTTTGCAATGACACAAAGCAGCAAGATTATCACCTGGTCTTATAGAAGATGGCCGGAGTGTAGGCGATCAGCTGCTTCTCCACGAAATTATTGGAGTAGATCCTCCGTTTGAGGTTCGCCTAAAAATTTTTTTTATCGATCGCTGCCGAGAGACTTTGGGCGGGTTAGTTCGTTCGTACGTTATTGAATTATAGAGGCTTCAAACTTTAAGAGTTCATTCTCCTCTCAGAGCGCGGATTGGTGGTCTTTGGTACAACGTTTATTTCCAGCCGACCCATCTCCTGTAGTGATTTCTTAACATAATGGGCCGAGGACAGGTCCGGCTAAAAGACTACATCCTTCTTCACGTGTTACTTCATGACGAAGGCGGTAACTTCTGGCAGTTACTTCGTACTGTATATCTCAGCGAAACAGCGGTTTGGTCATTCCCTTCTCGCTGATCGTCGGCTACAGAAGAACCTTCTTCAGGAACATGGAGTGGGAGATACATTTGACGTCATCGCTTACCACCTTGATAGGGGACGTAAAGTACCCTGTCCCCAACCTGTCGTTACCGCCCAACATTATCAGCTAAAATCTGTTCATATTTTATGCATACTTTACGTTGAACTGATAATTTAAATCACCGGTTGGTTCAAGGCCACCGACCCGTAAAGATAAGTGAATTTCATTATTGTATGGTATTTACAAAAACGTATATTAAAAAAAATTGTTTTGAAATGTTTCTTCTCAACCTCCTTTCCATAGCGTAAGAACCGTAATTTATCCGTAGGATCGAACAAAAAAAAAGAATGCTCCGCGGTATGCGGCAGCAGGGGAACACGACAGCTTTAGAGCGTCATCAACTCAACTGGATGCGGTGGAAGAAAAATCCCATCAGCAGCAGGATATTGACAATAAAGGAAATAATCGTGCAGAAGTAAATGCCAGGATGGATAAGCTCAGGAAATGGGGAGGAGAAAAAAACACACACCCATAAAGCCAAGGCCATAAACAAATCTGTGTAAGTGCATTCGGCGGTAGTGCTGCAGGCGGTGATTTCGATTAAGTCCGCTCTGGCCTCGATCGACGGCTCGGGGACAGAAGGAGGAGTAATGGCCCGGCCACGTACAAGCGGATGATTGTTTCGTAAAATTAAATCAGCCCTCCATCGTCTTCCCTTTCCCATGATCGAGTGAAGCTGTTTGCGTTGGAGTGTTGAGCGATTTTCGCGAAGCCTTTGAAGGCTCTTGGTTTGTTTATATTGAAGAGAATTTATGAGAGGATTCAGGTTTATTAATTTATCACTAATTCAATCGCTTGTTAAACATTGAATTAGACGAAACAGGCGGAGTGTTTGCTTTCTTATCTTCAACCAACGCAATGCAGAGACTGGAATTAAAATCTTTCGCCAATTTGCTAAAATTAGGTTGATGTTTACCTTCATTCGTTTGTGGACCTTGTCTGTTGAAATGAAGCGGTGGAAATTCTTGCAGAACTGTTTTGGAATGACCCTCACCGAAAATAAAAGTAAAACAAATCCCCACGCAATGGGAAACGAGCAGGCAAGCGGCAAAATAATTCAACGCTGAATATTTTAATAAGTAAACAGCAAAGCCCAAACAATTATCTAACGAAGCGATGCCATAATTTTACAGTTGTTTTTTTTGTTTCTTCTCTCTTCTTTCCCCCCCCCTCCTTGTTATCCGCATGCCAATGTGTCATAATGGGTACATTAATTAAAAATATATCAAAATGAGTAGCGCTGCGTGACGGTTAATTTTCATCGAATTTTCCCACAGTTATTTACACAATTCCCCGGTTTCGTTCAACAGCCACAGAACAGCCGATTTTGGACACCATTTGTGTACTCCTGTAGGCCACACGTACAATGAAATAATGCGGTTTTTTTTTCTCTTGTATTTGCGTATGATGGACATTCAAGTATGGATGATGAATGCTCGAGGACCGCATGATAGAAACCTAATCTTGGCCAGAAGTAGCGTTAGTAGTGTTTAAAAAGAAATATTTTAAAACAACACTGTCAGACTGACAGATAACAATTTGGTTTTGTTCGTAAATTATTAAAATCAAAATTGTAAATTGTTCTCGCTGCTGATTAAGGTTCGCGGAACGAATGGTTCGGATTCCGGTCTAGAAATCTCAGCCAGCAATTATGTTTATCATATTGAAAGGGTGTTTCAAAAGTTGTTTTTTGGGCCAACTTAAAAGCCAGACGACGGGTATCGGAGCTCGTGAAAACGGTGCTTAAGACCCAGCAAGTGAAGCAGATACTCCTGCACCTGGTCAGGTGTAAACACGAGAGTTTGGATCCCATCTTGGGTGAGGATCCACCGGAGATGTGGCCAATGAGCGTTGATCGAGGGAATGAGGCCTGGCAGCCTTTTTTGCTAACATATCCTACTCAACGTTGGCTTTAGCTGTTTTTATCTAAATATCACTCCGGCTCTGCCATTATGTCTTTGTATCATAAACATGATGCATCTACAAAAAATAACGACGCCTTTTTTCTTGTCAGTGAGACACAAACCGGGTGTCGGTTTTACTCTGACTTAAGGTGTCAGTTTTACCCCGAATGGACAAAACTAAACATTTGAGTGGTTTATCTCATGTTCGTGTGATTTCGAAAGTGGAACACATTTGACTACCAGAATAAATTGTTGGTGCTGGATCTTCTAAGATCATCGTTTTTCAGTAGAAGTAATGCTGTGGAATTTTTTGATGACGAATGTGTTTGCTTTGCTTTTAGAGTGACGGTTGTAAGACAAGAAGGCAAGTTGACAATTGACGTGGTAGAATGAAAAGATTACATATTGAAGACATGTCCTCATTTTGATGACTAACTGGATCGGTACGATATACCAACGATAGCTAAGGGATATTTCCGCCTACGAAGCAACATTTAAAAAAACGGTTCTTCCTTCACCAACTAAACTCATTTATATACATGAACATATGTTTATTAACACTAGAACTACCAACCGGGCAAAATGGCCGGTTATATAATTTGCTCGTAAGATTTTCTATTGAAATTTTTTTTAAAATATTTTTTAATGATGTTATGACTTTTTCTAAAATCATGTATTGATTAATATTATAAATTATTTTGGTCTCTCATTCTCTCATCTCTCATGAACCACAAGATACATTATACTGTTTTTCTTATTAATCGGTTGTATGATTCACATGATAATATTTTCCAATTTTTTTTGCATGTTATTTTTATGTTATACTAGCTGACCCGACAAACTTAGTCCCGCCTAAAATTGATTTTATTTTGTTATCAATACCTTCAAACATTCACGTATTCTAACTAAGCATTTGTTCATGAGTCCAATCGCAGAATTGTTCATTGATTGATATTCTAATTGACCCTTCACAATTCCTTTTCAGTATAAATTTCCTAGTTCTTCTACCAAAACTCGTCTTTATAATCGTAAATTAATTCCAGGCACAATTCTTGTTCAAGATTTTTCGATCACTTGCAAATAACACGTTTCTCCGTTACATGGAATACATGTAGACAGCTCAAATCAGACGATTCCAGATGATTCCTTCCAATTTGTTGTTTTACGCTTACCAACACATTCGGCGATCCCTTTTTATTTATATAGTTTTAAGATATAGGAGGGCGTTTTCACCTGAATATTCATTTCCACTTTTGAACAAAGATTAATTTCGTTAGCGCAAACATCAAATGGACTTATAACGCTTGTCACGATGTAATTGTAGAACATATGGAAATTCAAATTTACGAATTTTTCCATTTCCTTCAGAATTTTCCAAAAATTTCCTTGAAGAGAGGGGATGAGTGTCGAACCACAATTTCTTGCCGTCTAAAACCTCCACCTGCCAAATTTGCTTCCATTTGCTTATTTAGTTCCCTCAGAGAGGGTAGAGGAGTGTCGAACCACCATACAAACATTGTTTGTTCCCTAGGACCTCCACTCCATTTGCTTGATTAGTAATGCAGAAATTTGTGTTTCATTTGTATGGCACTTGAGAAAGGAGAGGGGTCTTCAACCACCATAAAAACATTTCTTGCTCCCTGAAATTTCCACCTGCCAAATTTAGTTCCATTTGCTTAATTGGTTCTCGAGTCTTGCAGAAATTTGTGTTTCATTTGTATGGCAACACCCCTTGCAGAGGAGGGAGGGATCTCGAACCATAATAAAAACATTTATTACTCACTGAATCCTTCACATGCCAAATTTAATTCTAGAGTTATGTAGGAATTTGTGTTTTTTTGTATGAGAACCTCCCTATAGAGACGGGCGAGGGGTCTCAAATTGTCATAAATACCTTTCCCGACCCCAAACACTCCTGCATACAAATTTTCACGTCGATCGGTTCAGTAATTTCCAACTCCATAAGAATCAGACAGACATAACTTCATTTTTGAGCTTGAGCTTGAGCTTGGGTAGACTGTACACTTCGTAGTTGCACTCCGTGACTGACCTGAACCAGCAAAATTGCACAAAGAACACACCGAATGACGCGTGGGAGTAGCAAATCATTCTCATTGTGCCAGTTTCAGTGTTTCGAGCTTTAAATAGTCAGTTAGTATGATATTCGCCGCCCGAAGGCCAGAAGGGTCACCTTCTTCTTCTTCTTCTTTAATGGCACTAACGTTCCTAGAGGAACTTCGCCGTCTCAACGTTACTTGCGTCATTTTATTAGTACTTAGTTCAGATTTCTATGCCAAATGACACGCCTTGCAATGCATTCTGAGTGGCAAGCTCTAGAATACGCGTGATCACAGTGCAAGTCGGAGGAAATTGCTTTGACGAAAAATTCCCCCAACCAGAACGGGAATCGAACCCGAACACCCGGCATGTTAGTTATGACGCTAACCACTCGGCCACGGGAGCACAGAAGGGTCACCTCTATAGCGTGGTTCTCTAGCGGTTATCAAGGAAAGGACAGTTGTTAGTGGGGAAAGGTAAGAATCAGGATTCACTGAGGTTACTGATATGATTATGTAAATGTGAATTATGAGCCACTCGACGAAACGAAATTCCGAAAATTATACCTGTCATAAGAACTAAAAAGTGTATCTATACCTCTCAATCCAAACGATATGCACGATCATGTTCTAACACATACGAGAAAAAATTAAAACAAAAATGCCTTCACTGTCACGGTATGAATTGTAATTATTTCTCAACACTATACAATGATACTCGCGACAGCCAACTAAATCAGATCCTAATACTTTTCCTACGGAAACACTTCGACAAACTCCAAAACAAACAAAAACAAATCTTATGGAATGAAAAATTACTCATCCACCTTTGATTCTAAATATTTCTAATAATAATAATAATCGCTCAGCAAATCTTATTTACCTGCTAGAGAGTGTTTAGTCCAATTTATTATTTATTTAATACTAGCTGACCCGGCAAACTTCGTCCCGCCAAAAATTTGTTTTTTGTTATCAATACCTTCAAACATTCACGTTTTCTTACTAAAGGGTGTGTCACATCAAATTGCATCACGGAAAAAACGCTGTAGAAATTCGGCCAGTAGACCGATCCTTTTGAAAATTTTAGACAGTAAAATAAAAACTATTAAACAACTTTTGGCATTTTCTTTTTATTCATACTTCGAGCCCAAGCCCGTATGTTCGCACCTTCCTCTTTACCCCGTCCATAAGGTTCTGTACAACGTGAGGTTGTAGTTTTCTTTGAACAGAAATCCATTTTCTCTTGAAGTCCGCCTCCGATTTGACAACTTTTGGGTTCTTCCGGAGAGCCTGCTTCATAATCGCCCAATATTTCTCTATTGGGCGAAGCTCCGGCGCGTTGGGCGGGTTAATTTCCTTTGGCACGAAGGTGACCCCGTTGGCTTCGTACCACTCCAACACGTCCTTTGAATAGTGGCACGAAGCGAGATCCGGCCAGAAGATGGTCGGGCCCTCGTGCTGCTTCAATAGTGGTAGTAAGTGCTTCTGTAGGCACTCCTTAAGGTAAACCTGCCCGTTTACCGTGCCGGTCATCACGAAGGGGGCGCTCCGCTTTCCGCAAGAGCAGATCGCTTGCCACACCATATACTTTTTGGCAAACTTGGATAGTTTCTGCTTGCGAATCTCCTCCGGAACGCTGAATTTGTCCTCTGCGGAGAAGCACAACAGGCCCGGCAGCTGACGAAAGTCCACTTTGACGTAGGTTTCGTCGTCCATTACCAGGCAATGCGGCTTCGTCAGCATTTCGGTGTACAGCTTCCGGGCTCGCGTCTTCCCCACCATGTTTTGCCTTTCGTCGCGGTTAGGAGCCTTCTGAACCTTGTATGTACGCAAGCCCTCCCGCTGCTTGGTCCACTGGATGAATGAACTTGACAAATTCAGCTTATTGGCGACATCCCGGACCGAACTTCTCGGATCACGTCTAAACTGCTTAACTACGCGCTTGTGATCTTTTTCAATGACGGAGCATCCATTTTTGCCGTTCTTCACCTTCCGGTCGATGGTTAGGTTCTCGAAGTATCGTTTTAGTGCTCTGCTGACCGTGGATTGGACGATTCCCAGCATCTTACCGATGTCCCGATGTGACAACTCCGGATTCTCGAAATGAGTGCACAGGATTAATTCACGACGCTCTTTTTCGTTCGACGACATTTTTCCAAATTTACGAAAAATTGACAGTGAAGCATGGCCAACGTGATCTATACACTCTTATCTGATTATAAGCGAAAGCTGAAGATATAATTCCTAAAAATTAAATTTCTACAGCGTTTTTTCCGTGATGCAATTTTATGTGACACACCCTTTATTAGCAAGTTCATGGGTCCAATCGCAGAACTGTTCATTGATTGATCTTCTAATCGTCTCCGTTGAATTTACATTTTACTATAAAATTCCTAATATTTCTAACAAAACTCATCATTATAATATCAGATTATTTTCAGACACAATTCTCGTTGAAGATTTTTCAACCATTTGTAAATAACATGTTTCTCCGTTACATGGAATAAATGTTTTAGACAGAAAATATGATAGAATAAAGACAGCCCTAAATCGGACAATTCCTTCCTCGAGTTCTGCTCTTATCAACACATCTGGCGATCCTTTTTTTGGGTATAGATAGAAGAAGATACAGGAGTGCGTTTCATCACATTAAAATCCATTTCCAGTTTCGCACAAAGATCAATTTCGTTAGCACAAACATCAAATGGATGAACAGTCCTTGTCACTATGTACTTGTAGAACATATGTCAATTTAATTTTCCGAATTTTCCCTTTTTTCTTCAGAGTTTTCCGAAAATTTTCAATTGTCATGTTTGGCTGAAATATTTTTGGTTGAACTATGTGTAATATTTTTTTGGGACCCCTCTCCATTCCAGAGGAGAGAGGGGTGTCATACCATAATAGAAACATTTTTCATACTCAAAAACCCTCACATCCCAAATTTTGCTTGATTAGTTTTCGAGTTATGCAGAAATTTGTGTTTCATTTATATGACACCCCACCCTTAGAGAGGGGGGAGGGGTCTCAAACTATCACGAGAAACTTCCCCGGGCCCAAAAACCCCTACATACCAATTTTTATGTTGATCGGTTCAGTAGTTTCCGAGTCCATAAGAATCAGACAGACAGACAGACAGAAATCCATTTTTATATATATAGATAGATATTCAGCCATTATTCCCTGTTAATCTCTAGGGGACTGAAGTGTGTTCTCAAATATCTAGCCTTCGAAATGCACCTAGCATGTCGTCTGATTCCTCATTCCGTGATTTGACAAAGCACGAGACAAACGCAAAGTTCTTCGCTTAAGTATCGGATGTTTTTATCTGGAAGCAGGTGCGAATCAATCGCCACAGAATCGTAAAAGCCATTCCCATACTGTAGGAGAAAAACAATCTCACGATGCCTAACTTTTCAATTAGTACGCCTCCTCCTAAGCGAAAGCCAAAAGTTTTAATCGACCAATAAAAAAGTAAGCAAACAAGCGAATTTCAGCAAGTTCGAAGAAAAGTTACTTCTTTTTCCGCTACAGTCCACGTTGACAGTCCCGATGGAGAGACGAGAAGAAGGGGGGGGGCAAAGTTACTTTCTTAGAAATAAATGAAAACAAGACGTTGTACAGCACAGAACAAGTGCTCCGATGCTTGACAAAACAAATACGGAAAATAGAAGGCGTCTGGATAAACTACGAAAGCACTCCCCGCCCTCCAATATGCTTATATTCTTCAAACAGGAGCTTGGTCGGTCGTGATGAAAGGAAAAAAAACAAAGTTCGCCGGTACGAAGTTATACTATTATCAACTGGAAGAGAAGCTGCAAACGAAGGAAAGTGAGATAGTGGAAGGTAAAACAAACTTTAGACAAGCGAACGCGAGACATATATACAGACGAACACTCACAAAAAAAAGTGCAAGAAGAAACAACAGCAACTTCGAACGAAAAATATTGACTACAAAAACACATCTATCAAGAGTTTGGCTGAACCGGAAGGTGGCAAGCGTGACGAAAAAAAAACCGAAACCAGCGTAATACTTTGACAAGCGAAAATTGTTTTCCCAAAGCTCATCTCGTTCGTTCCTTGGAGTAGGAAAAAGTTCTTTTCTTTTACCGCTCTCTTTTTCTCTTAATATTGATTCAACCGGAAAATCGACAACCCGTTTGACGGTAGCTATACTTAGGTTCGTGGTGCGTAACGGTTGTAAAATCAAGGCTTAATTTTAGAAAATTTTCAAGTTCAACACAGTTTGTACTGACCGTTGAAGGTTTCCCTTGTTGGAGCGTTCTGATTTTAATGTTCACATCTTCCTCAAAACATCTCGTATTTCACATTCAAGCACCGCTTCCACTATCCGGGAACGAAAATTTCAACAGCCCTTTTCGGGACTGTATCGAATAGATCTCGGGCAGACACCATTTCCACCTACTTCCTTTGATCTCGTAGTACAGAGGAAAAACGTTTCCCAAATAAGCCTGCGGGTGTCTAAATAAGAATGAAAAAACAGAAGCTGGGACATGATAGCACAACTTTTCCATCGAAGAGAAAGGGTCCATTATAGGATAACTGCAGGACAGTTTAAGCTCTGGATAGATTGCATTCCAGCTGATGTGAATTTAGTCCATCTATTCTATTCCGTTTTCCTCTGCCTAACTCCCGACACTGTAAATTTAAGCTCTTCCATTCGGTTGCATACCTTTGAATTGCCATTTCAAAACTAAACCTCCCTGCAGGAAACATATAAAATCGCAATCCAGTCACTCTTAATCACCGTCATGGTTATGTGACAGTGGCGTTAGAGAACGCAAAAGTGCAGCCATGTGATGATGGCAAAGTGGCCACATAATACCCCGTCCCACCCAATGTAGGGTGGGCATCCAGGGCTCCCCGAGATGGCATCCAGGCGCTACGGTCCAGCAATCCTGGGCGCTCAGCCTCCAGCTCATCTGCGCTCAGCTTGCAGCCGCGAATGCTGGTGTGGTAGATGAATGAAATTACTTATTCATAAATCTTTCATTTGGCTCGACACTAGAGCGTCCATCATTGGGAAGTTGCTGTCCGTTATTTAATTTTTTTTGCTGTTTTGCATCATGCTCAGAAATGCAGATTTTTGCAATTTTTTTTGTGCATCGACGGGAAGAGGTGTTTTTACCTTTCGGAATAGGAAAAATGACTGCATTATTTTGATTATTTTCCGGATCATGAAGGAGATTTGATGCACGTGCTGTTCTCACCAGGAAAAAAAGAAATAATTTGGGAAGAGTAAAATGAAACATTTGGTTTGGTTGGTAAATGACTGGACTAAGCGTACCATCGGTACTTCGCGTACCTGCAGGCATAAAATAGATCCCATTCGTGGTCCTTAGCTTCCTGTTCAGTAACTCCTATCCCTACCTCCCCGTGGTACCGGCTGGGGTACGAGTAACCATAGTGAAGATCGGGTAACCAACCCCGGTGGGATCTTGGTCGTATGCTGACAGGGAAAGGGGCCTATCCGAGCGTCTGTTCACCATGGAGGTGCGTCTCAAAACAGCGTCTGATCCCCATGTTAGGGGCGGCTGATCACTGTCTTCGTCCCAGCGGGGACTCTAAAAACAGCTGTGCACGACGGTCCTCCGGCGAGACAGGGGGTTGGTGCAGGCCCTGCAAGCCATCCGTAAAAATAAAACGCACAGGAAAATTCACAAAGAAATTCGAGACAGGACAATCGGACTAGACCTACGCAAAGAACACGGACTAGAGATTGGAAACTCGGAACATGGAACTGCAAGTCTCTCAATTTTCTTGCGAGTACCCGAATTCTTTCGGAAATATTGAGAGCCCGCAATTTCAACATCGTAGCGCTGCAGGAGGTGTGCTGGAAAGGTTCGATGGTGCGATCGTTCCATGGTGGATATACCATCTATCAGAGCTGCGGCAACACACACGAGCTGGGTACAGCTTTCATCGTGATGGGGGAGATGCAAAAACGGGTGATTGGTAGGTGGCCGATCAATGAAAGAATGTGCAGATTGAGGATGAGAGGCCACTTCTTCAATATCAGCATTATCAACGTCCACAGCCCCCATCTAGCTAGCACCGATGACGATAAGGAAGAATTCTACGCGCAGCTAGAGCGTGAATACGATCGCTGCCCAAAACACGACATCAAAATCGTCATCGGTGATTTGAACGCTCAGGTCGGCCAGAAGGAGGAATTCAGACCGGTAATTGGTAGGTTCAGCGCCCATCAGCGAACCAACGAAAACGGCCTAAGACTTATCGACTTCGCTGCCTCCAAGAACATGGCCATACGTAGCACCTTCTTCCAGCACAGCCTCCAATACCGTTACACCTGGAGATCACCACAGCAAAC
The DNA here is from genome assembly GCF_029784135.1 of Toxorhynchites rutilus septentrionalis. Taxonomy (NCBI): domain Eukaryota; kingdom Metazoa; phylum Arthropoda; class Insecta; order Diptera; family Culicidae; genus Toxorhynchites; species Toxorhynchites rutilus. The sequence goes on from NC_073746.1 coordinate 293,117,231, forward strand.
AGAAACACAAATTGACCACGTTTTGATCGACGGTCGGCACTTCTCGGATATCATCGACGTCAGAACCTATCGTGGCGCTAACATCGATTCAGACCACTACCTGGTGATGGTCAAACTGCGTTCTAAACTGTCAGTCGTCAATAACATAAGACACCAGCACTCACCACGGTACCACCTACGACGACTACAGGAGCCGAACGTTGCTGCAACATTCTCGCAGCGTCTTGAAGCTGCTTTACCGGGGGTAGACGAACTGGATGCTGTTCCCCTCGATGAATGCTGGAACTCCTTAAAATCAGCAATTAGCAGCACAGCAGAGACCGTCATCGGGTATGAACAACGAGGACAACGGAACGAATGGTTTGACGACGAGTGCCGAGCGCTCCTGAACGAGAAGGATGCAGCACGCGCAGCCATGCTGCAACGAGCGACTCGACAAAACGTGGAACGATACAGACTGAAACGAAGGCAGCAAACACATCTCTTTCGGGAAAAAAAGCGCCGCCTGGAAGAGAAAGAGTGTGAGGAGATGGAGCTGCTTTATCGTTCTCGAGAATCGCGGAAGTTCTTCAAGAAACTAAACGCCTCGCACAAAGGTTTTGTGCCGCGGGCCGAAATGTGCAGAAACAAGGAAGGAGGCATCTTGACGAACGATCGCGAGGTGATCGTAAGGTGGAGACAGCACTACGATGAACACCTGAACAGCGCCGACGTTGAGGAGGACTACACCGGTGCAATGAACAACGACGACGTACCACCCCCGACGAGGGGTGAAGTTAAGGAGGCCATTAATCAGCTCAAGAACCACAAAGCAGCTGGTAGGGATGGCCTCGTAGCGGAGTTCTTCAAGGGAGGTCCGAGAGAACTTGTAGATTGTATGCACCGGTTGATAGTCAGGATCTGGGACACAGAACAGCTACCGGAGGAGTGGAAGGACGGGGTAATCTGCCCCATCTATAAAAAAGGCGACAAGTTGGATTGTGGGAACTATCGTGCCATCACAATCCTGAATGGTGCCTACAAAATTTTGTCTCAGATCCTCTTCCGCCGCCTATCGCCAATAGTAAGTAGATTTGTGGGAAGTTATCAGACCGGATTCATGCCCGGTTGCTCGACGACGGGCCAGATTTTTACACTGAGGCAGATCCTCCAAAAGTGCCGCGAGTATCAGGTCCCTACACACCACATCTTCGTCGACTTCAAGGCCGCATATGATACAATCGACCGACGACAGCTATGGAGGATCATGGACGAACACGGCTTTCCCCGAAAGCTGACAAGACTGATTCAGGCAACGATGAACGGTGTGCGGTGCAGTGTGCGGATCTCAGGTGAGCTGTCGGAATCATTTGAGACTCACAGGGGACTTCGACAAGGCGATGAAATCTCCTGTCTGCTCTTCAACGTGGCGCTGGAAGGTGTTATGCGGAGAGCGGGCTTCAACATGCGGGGCACGATTTTCAACAAGTCTAGTCAGTTTATCTGCTTCGCCGACGACGTGGACATAATCGGAAGAACACATGCGACGGTTGCCGACTTGTATACCCGACTGAAACACGAAGCAGGGCTGATTGGGCTTGGGATCAATGCGTCTAAGTCTAAATACATGCTAGCTGGAGGGACTGATCGCAACAGAGTTCTTCTTGGTAGTAGTGTTGTGATCGACGGCGACGAGCTCGAGGTGGTAGAGGAATTTGTCTACCTTGGCTCGTTGATAACAACTGACAACAACAACAGCCGTGAAATTCGAAGACGCATTGTCAATGGAAGTCGTGCCTACTATGGGCTCCGCAAATCCTTGAGGTCCAACAAACTCCGACCCCGTACGAAGTGTACCATGTACAAATCCCTAATTCGACCGGTTGTTCTCTATGGGCACGAAGCATGGACGATGCTTGAAGAGGACTCACAAGCGCTTGGAGTTTTCGAACGCCGAGTGCTCAGAACAATATACGGTGGTGTACAGGAAAGCGGAGTATGGAGAAGGAGAATGAACCACGAACTGGCGCAACTCTACGGCGAACCCAGCATTCAGAAAGTCGCCAAGGCTGGACGAGTGCGATGGGCAGGGCGTGTTGCAAGATTGCCGGACAGCAGCCCTGCAAAGATGGTGTTCGCATCGAATCCGGTAGGAACAAGAAGGAGAGGAGCCCAGCGAGCGAGGTGGTTGGATCAGGTGGAGCAGGACTTGGCAATAATCGGTGCAGCCGAGAGTTGGAGAACTGCAGCCATGGATCGGGACTATTGGCGAAAAATTGGAAGAAGATCTAATCTCTCAATGGGATGTAGTATCATTATAAATAAATTTAAAAAAAATGAAACATTGGTTTGAATTTTTATTCTTGTTTGGCGAATCTTATGTCAACTCGACTAGCCATTATATTGAAGTGAAACATTGTGGGTGTAAAGACATCGGTCATTTACCTATCTTTGCATACTTGAAATCTTCAAAACAATATTAGAATACTTTTTGAAAAGGGTCAATAGTTTTTTTTCCTTATTTTTTCCAAAGACTTATAACTCAAAAGCTAAAATAGCTGCAAAATTCTGGGCAAAGGACGAAATGTAGGAAATTGTTGGGTCTTTTATAAAACATAGCAGAATATTTGAAAAAAATTACACTGAAAAAAATATTTAAAAATTGGAAATTCATTTTTCTAAAACACGTATTATTTAATTTCTCAAAATAAATTATATGAATAACTCTTACAATTTTCAACAAGTCAGCCATCATACATCATGATCATCATCGGGAAAATTTACACGAAAAATGTTTTTCTGTGTATTCGACAAAATTTTAGATGTTTATGAAAATACTAGCTGACCCGGCAAACTTGGTCCCACCCAAAATTTATTTTTCGTTCTGACATTCACGTTCAAAATCTCGTTCAAGATTTTTCAACCACTTGCAAATAACATGTTTATCCGTTACATGGAATAAATGGTTGATACAGAGAATATGATAGAATAAAGACAACTCTAAATCGGACAGTTCCTTACTCGAGTTTTACTCTTATCAACACATCCGGTGATCCATTTTCATTTATATAGATAGAAGAAGATATAGGAGTGCGTATTATCACATTAAAAAAAAATCAATTGTCATGTTTGGTTGAAATATGTGTATTGTTTTTACGGGTCCCCCTCTCCATTTCAGCGAAGGGAGGGGTATCATACCATCATAGAAACATTTCTCATATTCAAAAACCTTCACATGCCAAATTTAGCTCCATTTGATTGATTAGTTTTCGGGTTATGCAGAAATTTGTGTTTCATCTGTATGGTAGCCTCCCCTTAGCGAGGAGGGAGGAGTGTCGAACCATCATAGAAACGTTTATCGATCCCTAAAACCTCTATATGCTAAGTTTAATTCCATTTGTTTGATTAGTTGAGGTTTTTGAGTTTGATTAGATTAGTTGAAGTTGAGGAGGGGAGGGTGCTGAAAAAACCCTTCCCTGCTCAACTTTAGAGAGGAGAGAAGAGTGTCAAACCACCATAGAAACATTTGTTGCTCCCTAAAACCTCCATATGCCAAATTTGGTTCCATTTGCTCGATTAGATTACTGCATAACTCGAGAATGCAGAAATCTATGTTTCATTTCTATGGCAGCACCTCTCTTAGAGAGATGGGAGGAGTGTTGAACCATCTTAGAAATTTTTCTTGCCCCCTAAAACCTTCACATACCAATTTTGGTTGCTATTACTTGATTAGTTCTTGAGTTATGCAGAAATGTTTGCTTCATTTGTATGACAGCTCGCCCCCCCCCCCCCAAAGAGAGTGGGGAGGAGTGTCTAACCACCATATAAACATTCATTGTATCCTAAAACCCCCACATGCCAAATTTTATTTCGTTTGCTTGATTAATTCTCGAGTAATGCAGAAATTTGTATTTCATTTGTATGGCAGCTCCCCCTTAGAGAGGGGGGTGGAGTGTCTAACCACCGTAAAAACATTTATTGCACCCTAAAACCTCCACATGCCAAATTTGGTTTCATATTCGTGATTAATTTTCGAGTAATGCAGAAATTTGTGTTTCATTTGTATGGCAGCCCTTGCTTAGAGAGGGGGAGAGGTCTCAATCTATCATAAGAACCTTCCCCGAAACCCTGAACCTTCTCCAAAAACCCCTACATACCAATTTGTATGTCGATCGGTTCAGTAGTTTCCGAGTCCATAAGAATCAGGAAGACAGAAAGACAGACAGACATCACTCCATTTTTATATATATAGATAGATGAACTTTCGTCAAAAACGTCAACTTTCTCTCTTTTGTTATTTTTCTGGAATATATGGCATATTTGTATGGAGACTCCTGAAAAAATAATGTTTTACTCGTAACATTTTGTGCGTAAATTCTCGCGGTTGACGTGTACAGCGCGTTAAAGTGCGGGATGGAAAAATTGAGACAAGATATAAATGGGTCTCTTGATAAATTAATATGTGAGAAATTTGATTCAATGACAAGTTCGGTTTTATCACTTAATGCGCAAAATAAATTAGCTGCAATGAATGATTCGTTTAAAGAACCTGGTTCAATTCTTTCAGAATCGAACCAGAACAATCCAAAACCAAAGAAACGTAAGATTCAGAATAATGGTGATGATAATGACCTACAAAGCAAGATAAGTTTCGCGGATGTTGTAAAAAGTTCTGTCGAAAATAAAATAACGGGTAATAGTATCAAGCAAAAGAATCGTAAGGCTCATCCGGTCATTGTTATAAAACCAAAAGAGTCCAAACAAGTTTGCGAGGATACTCGTAAACTTTTAAAATCGACACTTGATCCAAGAACACACAAAATTAGTAAATAGTAATAAAAGACGTGAAAGTTTTAAATGTATTCGAAAATCCACGCTTCACATACAATAAGTTTAATGTTGTTATTGAAGTAGATGTTGACACATATAATTGTTTATTAAATGCGAAAAAAGTAAATGTCGGGTTTGATCGGTGCTCCGTAGTTCCCGCGATAAATGTGTTGCGATGCTTCAAATGCGGAGAATTTGGACACAAGAGCACAGATTGCAAACAAAATTTTGAAACGTGCTCTAGGTGTAGTCAGAAACACAAGACATCTGAGTGCAGGTCAACTGTATTGAAATGTGTAAATTGTTTGAAAATGAATAGAGAACGGAAAATGAATTTGGACGTCAATCATGCCGCATTTAGCTCAGAATGTTCAGTGTATCAAAGACTTTTTGATTTGAAAAAAAGCAGCTTGCATTTTAATAAATAGCAACCAGGTTCCAGAAGAATTGTGAACCAATATTATATTTTGTATTTGAATATTGCGGGACTGTCAACAAACTACGTAGCTTTACGTCAGATTGTTGAGGAAAAACGTCCATTTTTAGTCCTATTGTCTGAAACACACATTGTTGAAATTGAGTCATTTGATCAGTACAGTATTCCGGGATATAATGTTGCTGCTTGTTTATCACATTCTAGGCATACTGGCGGTGTTGCTATTTATGTCAAAGAATCAGTTCAATTCAATCTTCGCCTCAACGAAGTTATTGAAGGAAACTGGTTCTTGGGCATTACAGTTGAACGTGGCATGAAGATGGGCAACTATGGTGTTTTGTATCATTCTCCCAGCTCTAGCGACCAACGTTTTGTTGAAATTTTAGAAAACTGGCTAGAAATATTCCTTGATTCCAGCAGATTAAATATATTAACTGGTGATTTTAATATCAATTGGAGAGACAACCATAATTCGAACCATTTGAAGCGTTTAGCTGACTTCTTCAATTTGAAACAAACGGTACATGAATTTACGCGCATTTCCAGGCACAGTAAAACTTTGATTGATCATGTTTATTCCAATTTTGAAACAATTTGTACTGTAACTGATAAAAATTTGAAAAAAACCGATCATGAGACCATAGTTATTAATATTGCAGATAATTTCGTTAATAACGACGATTTTCTGAAATTAAAGTGCTGGAGGAAATATTCGAAACATGCTGTTTCGAATCTTGTGTTGAGAAGCTTGGATTTTCCATTCGGGACGAGTAATTTGGATGAATCAGCAGTTGTTCTAACTACTGCTTTGAAAACGTGTACCAATCGACTAGTTACGCAAAAGTTTGTCTGTGTGAAAAACTCGAACAGCTGGTACAATTTGGATCTGTTGCGTCTTAAACGTAAGAGAGACAGGTGGTACAACAAATTTCGGAGAACAAATGATGGAAATCACTGGTATATGTACACGATCGCGCGCAATAGATATTCACAATCGATTAAGAAAACTCGTTGTGAATATATTCAGAGGAAGATTGATCAGCATCAAAACAACAGCAAAGAGTTATGGAAAATTTTGAAATCCTTATTAAAGCCTAGCAATATCAAACCGCGGTCCATAACTTTTAATGGCACATTTGAACAGTCTGAACAGGCAATAGCATCTAAGTTTAACGATTATTTCATCAATAGTGTTTCATTGATCAACCAATCCATTGAACTGGTCGATGAACCTGATGAAATAAAACAGCCCGTCAATAGTAGTTGTAGATTTGAGTGTTTTCACCCAATTATAGACAAACTTAGAAGTATTTGCTTTTCTTTAGGAAAAACGGCTGGAGTAGATAATGTTAACGCTAGAGTTATTCAAGATTGCTTCCATGTCATTGATTACATCTTGCTGGACCTTATTAATAAATCTTTAGCAACTGGGCATGTGCCTCTGGTATGGAAGGAATCCCTAATAGTTCCCATTCAGAAGGTTGCTGGAACGATTAAATCCGAAGAGTTTCGTCCCATCAACATGTTGCACACATTAGAGAAAATATTGGAACTAGTTGTTAAAGGCCAGCTGTTGGACTATTTAAACCGCAACGCTTTGCTAATACCAGAACAATCGGGATATCGGGAAGGTCATTCCTGTGAAACCGCATTGAATTTGGTGTTAGCAAAATGGAAAGAGAAATTAGAATCTAAAGATACCATCATTGCTGTTTTCTTGAATCTAAAACGCGCTTTCGAGACAATTTCTAGGCCCTTGTTGTTGAATACGATTAAGCGCTTTGGAATTACGGGTACTGCATATAAATGGTTTGAAAGCTATTTGTATGACAGAACTCAAAGGACAATTTTTAACGATTTCATTTCCAGTCCCGTAGGGAATAATCTTGGAGTACCTCAGGGAAGTGTATTAGGGCCCCTTTTATTCATTATGTACATTAATGACATGCGACGAATTTTACGATTTTGTGACATCAATCTTTTTGCAGATGATACTGTGTTATTCATTGCAGCTAATGATTTAAATCAGGTCGTGCTACATTTGAATGGAGATTTACATTCTTTAAGTAGATGGTTGAAGTATAAGCAGTTAAAACATAAATAAAACAAAATACATGGTAATCTCGCGAAATCGTTCTAATGAAAACGTCTCTATTGTAATTGATGATGAGACTATTGATCGTGTTCGGGAAATTTAATATCTTGGCGTGATTATTGATGACAAACTCAAGTTCAACACTCACATTGACAATGTCATCAAGAAAATTGCCAAAAAGTATGGAATCTTATGTCGATTGAAAAACGATTTGACCATTCACAGCAAAATACTACTGTACAAATCAATCATCTCTCCTCATTTAGACTTTTGTTCTTCCATTCTATTTTTAGCCAATGACACACAAATATCGAGGTTACAGCGCTTGCAGAATAAAATAATGCGATTGATTCTAAAATGTAATAGGTTCACTTCCTCATCTTTGATGCTGGACGCTCTGCAATGGTTATCCGTGAAGCAAAGAATTGTTTATTTAACTATGGTGTTCATTTTTAAAGTAGTAAACGGTTTGCTGCCTCGATATTTGAGTGATCGAGTTGAAAGAGGAAGTGATTTTCATAGATATAACACTAGAAACGCGAATGAATTAAGAACACCTCATTTCTTGTCATGTGCTTCACAAAATTCGTTGTATTTCAAAGGAATAAATGTTTTCAACTCGATGCCAAGACATATAAAATGCGCAACAACACTAACAGAATTCAAGAGGCACTGTATTTCACACATTAAAGCTGTATTTTCTTAACAGCCGAATAATGTTTTTTCTTATTTTTGACGAATTATAGTAACTGACGAAGTTTTATACGAACGGATAACTTTGTGTGGACAGTTTATTGTAGATTTTATTTATATATATTTTTTAATGAATACTTTATCTGACGAAGTTTTTTTAACGGATTATATGTGGAATTTGTTTTTTTTTCAATATTATTTGTTTTTTTAATTTGTATTTATCAGTATTATGTCTGTCATGATCTTGGTGATGATGGACTTTTTTTATTTTTCATTTTGTTGTTTTCTCATGTATTAGTTTAAAAAAAAAATTAAAGTAGTCTACATAAGTTTGAGCCTCGCGCGCGTCTCACAGATATAAAGGATATAAAATAAAAGTTTTTGTGAGAGCCGGTCTAGGATTTTTCCGTAATGGAAAATTTCTCGTCTTCTCTGGATGGGGATAGTCATTGTCTGTCCAAAACTAGGCTGGCGGTTGGACTCGTGCTCTGGTGGACCAATTGGCTGCAAGGGACTCGTCGGGACCGTATCGGCTCAGTGGAGGATGAGACTGAGTATTGGCTTCTCTTTTGATAATGTAATAAAATAAAATTTTTTGAATTTATATCTGTAGGTAAAATCAGTTCGTTTTTTTTTGGTAAACTGATTTCAAAGCTAAGAAAAAAGTTAATATCTTCTAGATAACTCGTCTTGCTCAAACCTCTGTAGGGGAAGGTGGCGGGACCATCATCATCTTGTACTTGACATGTTTCAAAATAAGAAAAAGTATGGAGAACACATCAATCGCGAAAATTTACACATAAAAATGTTACGAGGTAAACATTAGTAGATATTTTTCAAAGAAAACATAAAAAACTTATTACAAAAACTTTTTTCTGTAAAAGTCCTGAGTTGTTGTTAATTATATGAGATATTCATATATATTTTGTTCGGAAAAACATAGATAATTTCCTACATTTCAATCTCTAACCAAAATTTTGTAGGTCTTATAGTTTTTGGTTTTTAAGTTTTTTAGTTTTTTTTTAAATCTTAACGTAAAAAATATTCTACTTACAAAATGTTAGTTAGAGAATTAAATGTAGGAAATTATTTAAATTTTCATTGAACAATATCAAACATTTAAAAAAAAATGAAATTACATTAAAACAACAATATTTTGAAAATTAAAATATATTTTTTCTCAAAAACATGTTTTTTTTATCAAAAGCCTGAACAAAAATCATATGAATATCCCATATTATACATCGGAAGAAGGGCACTCTTAAAGGGAAAAAGTTCACCTAACAACAACTATTTCACGATTTCTTTGAAAAATTACTATTAATGTTTAACTCGCAACATTTTAGTGTGTAAATTGTCGCGACTGATATATTCTGCAAACTTTCCCTATTTAGGAACACGTCAAAAACGCGAGAATTCACAAACAAAAATGTTACGTGTAAACCATTATTTTTTCAGGAGCCTCCACACAAACTATATATTCCTAAATCTATGACAGATAGAAAACTGACGTTTTCGATAAAAGTTCATAAATTAATAAGATCTAGAATATTATCAAGTGACTATAAATACACTATTAAGGTATCTTTACTTTAAATGAAATAAGAATTATTTTTTTCCAAAGAAAACATGGAAAAGTCGTTGCTAGAAAAAAAATCTCCCTCTAAAAGTACCCATTTTGCGATGTTTGACTTGTTAGATATCTTGAGGGCTATTCATATATATTTTTTTTTTTTTGACGAAGGACTACGTCCTCCATTTCTATACTGGGGAGTAAATTCAAACTTTCGAAGACGAGAGCGTTACGCCGGAGCAACAAGATTTTGAGCGTTGATATCATTTAAACAACTGGACAAAATGGTATAATAAACACTTTATTCGCACGATAAAATGTCTATGCGTTATATGCTTGTTACTTATTGATCCAAAAACTTGTTTCAATAACTTTAGAATTGCTTTCAGAAGAAGCTATTGACATTACACAAATCTGTATATAGACGGGTGCCCGTTCGGAAATCCTCTCAGGTATGATTGCGCAGCGGTTGATGTACGATCGCTGGAATGTGTGTATGTATGTGTGTGTGTGTGTGTGTGTGTGTGTGTGTGTTTCCCTAACACATATTTCAAAACCAATGAGCCTGGGGAAGATCCATATGGAAAACCACTCAGTTATAATTTTACAGCGATTGGAGGATGTTATCGCTGTTGTGGCGAAGCTTGCTTCGTTCATCATGAAAGCGCTGATGAGTGGTTAAGATCAGAAAACTTACTCTTCTTCGTCGCCCAAAAACTAAGCCCTGACATGAAGATACCAGAGTTGTTTAAAAACGATAAAATGAGTCTTTTAAACACCCATAATCTAATTTTATACTCATAACACCCATAATCTACTTTTAGTGAGAATGTGGATTACATGAATATAGAATTCGACTATAAGTACACCGTCGATAAAGCGAAAACTTTCGTTGTTCTATATAGCTGGTTACATCATCAAAATAAGTCAGCGGGAGAGAACCTGTCAGCAGTGTAACAAGAGATTGGTAGTCACCAAAACACAACCTGGATTGTGTCAACCCTTTCTTTTTTCATATTTATGAGCTAGAGCTAATAACTCTCCCATCTGCATAGTGAATGGTGAGACTTTCCATTTCTTCTTATCAATGGAAATTATATTCCGAAATATGAAATCGCATTATTAGGGACCTAACGAAGCTAAATTGACAAATGAGTGTTTAGCCGTTCACTTTATGCCATTGTGGGAAAAACACACACATAAACTTGTATTTAATTCCTTCACATTTCCTTTAAACTAAATATCGTAATATTCATTGAATCCACTACTTCTAAATTCAATACAAATCCAACGCTATTTATTTTTATTGACAACACTGAAAAAATCGACTTCGTTCACAATATCTATCGAAATCAGCCAATGAGCGACTGACAGGAATTTGGTCCGTATCTGACAAAAATTTGGTCCGCAAAAAACCTCTATTGTCTGATCTTATATTAGATACAAACGGCATTGGTGCGGCGGCTTCGTTAAAGATTCCTCCCAAAGCCAAACGGGGATCCACTGGAAAAATAATTATATCACTAAGAAGACGACCAGCATCGAAATGGCTTGAGGCATTGATTCTGATATTGCAAATTAAAGTTTTTTTGTAAATAATTTTTCCCTCCGTGTAAATTTTTTCCCGTTCAAACATCAATACTCTATAATTTTTTTCTAAGACACTGTTTCGGTGCGACTCATACTTTTTGAGATATAAATTAACAGAGATTTCGCTTACTAGAATCGATATGCCCTTTTCAAAAGTTACACTTGAGTCAAAAAATTCCCAATTGCTGTGGAAAACTCTTTTTTTTCTTCCAACCCAAACGGAATACAAACTTTCATTCGAAACAACAATACATGATTTTGAAATCTGCGTTTTTAGGACGATTTCATTTGGAATTGCACTATAGCGCGGACTCGATTATATACAGTCTCCGATTTCTTCTCACTATATATAATCGAATCCTGTATTTAATCGAGTAAAAAAAAATTGTTTACTCCGTTTTTTATGTATATATTTTTCGTTTATTGAAAATAAAAGAAGAATTGAATTTTTGATTCATCCCCTTAAAGTCAGAAAATACCTTTCTCACATGAACAAAATATTTGTTTCCAGAATCTCTCAGGAGATGATAAATGATCATATTTGTTGAAAAAAATCCTTCTATCCTTCTATTTTTGTTTTGTTTCGGACTCTGTTGCCTCAAACTGGCTGTACACTAAAAAGCACGCTGCGTAAGTCGGTTCTATTGCTTTCATTTGAAAGATAGGAAATTTAGTACAGGATATAGTAGTGGAACATCTAATTTAGTGGATATAAATAACTTTTTTGAAAGTGAAAATTTCAAAGTTAGTAATTTTTAATGTGTAAAATTTAATTCCATCCCAAACATTCATATTAAACTTGATTGTTTTTATCGATCAAATTAAAGCTTTCAAACCACTCTACAGTTTGTTCCTTGACACCTAACTTGTATCTATCTTAATTTCGCTGCAATATCGATATGAACAATTCCTGGTAAAAATTCAAGCAAAATCTTCAAAAATCACGAATTTCACCCCACTGTACATATAATAGCCACACCTTAACGTTCAAAGATTGCATTTTTTCTAGAAACAAGTAATTTTTAAAATCAAAAAAAAAAAATCTTCAAACTGCATATAATCGAGTCCAAAATTGTATATAATCGAATCACATGCAAAAAGGGGGTCTCCGTAGCCACATTGGTTGCGCGTTCGCTTAGTAAGCGATCGATCATGAGTTCAAAACTCAGGGCCCTCATTGACCATCTTTGTGTTGTTACAGAATAACTACGTCCACGCAACAATCATCAGCGATGGAGATCGATCCACACTCGAAATAAGATCGATTCATCCATACAACTGCTCTGCTCTGCAAGACACATCGGGCTGCTGTTCTATAAATAACTCAAAAATAATCAATCAACCGTCTCCGCTGTCCGGTCTAACTGGATAATGGAAGAACAGAAGGAAAAACTCTTACGCCTAAATGTCTACTGTGTAAATGTGTACCGTATGCAATGGTATAGGAGTGAATACTCTAACGCCGAAAAATGGCAATTTTGTGATGTGCCACTTATAGATCACAATCGAGTCTGTATATAATCGAGTTCGCCCTGTATAGGCTTCAAACATAGATAATTCATTTGCCTCTAGTTTGCCCTTCAAATTTCCAGCCACAGACACTTAACCAATATATTAATAACGGTCTAGTGGCGACAAACATTCAAAACATTTATATTATATTCATCATCCATTCGTTGAGAATTGATTCAGGTTCAACTTCATTCAAATGACCACTAAACCAATGATAGTCCTTCGTCAACCTTGCGGATATACCACAGATATGACCCACTTCTTGTTTTTGTTGAGAATTCAAAAAAACGCGCTTTTGAGAATGATTTTAAATTTTTCAAATATTTTTTATTCAGTGTGATGTTTTTAAAATAAGTATTTGATATTTTTTATAAACATTTAAATTTTATCCTTTGACCAGAATTTTGACGTATTATATTTTTTTGAGTTTTATTTTTTTGTAAAAAGTTATGAAAAAAGATTTTAATTTGAATTGGAATTTGTAAATAAACATCTGGTATCTGAAACCCTCAATGATTCGAAATTATTGACTTCTTTTGCAGTCTGTATTTGAAGTTTTGAAATTTGACAAAATATGGAAAACTTATCAGATGTTTTAGGCGAAGTTTTCACTGAAGAAGATACTTAATGTGGCTAGAAGGTTGAACGCGGGAGAAAATATAATGGTAGAAAAAACTACAAAATCATCTATCATCGAAAATGCTGCTAGGGAGATAACACCTTCCAGTTTCACTTGTGATTCAGAATTCGCTTTGTTTTGATGCATACCATTCTGCACTGCTGTTTTCCAGTGCGAACTCAACTGCAGTTCGTTGCAGCAGTTTCGGGCTTGCACTTCTGACAGCCGGTTGAACTTTGCTGACACTGGTTGACTGACAGTGAAGCCTGTTTCGGTATGTATGCAGTGCGCCTGGATGCCGTATCGTTTGGTGGAAATTTAATTTATACAACTGCTACCGCCGCTGCTGCGGCTTCCTTTGGCGAGGGATGAAAGTAATAACCAGCGTCACTTAACAAAAGTCTCCGAGCAGGAACGGGAAATAAGTTCCTGGAGTGTGTTGCGAACAGCAAACGGAGAGCATTTCAGGCCCCAACTTACGGAGCTTATCATGTCACCGGGTGAGCTCACAGAATTTTCCGGGGAAGCTAACGAATGTCACTCTTGGGCCGCCTGTCGCATGTATTTCCACTTTACCCAGGAAATTGCTAAATTACCTTTCCCTGTCAGGTCGTCCCTGCCGACGAATGAGAGGACACGTGGCAGTCAGGTGCTTATTGCTCCACTGCTCCTCGGCAGATTATACGACCCAGCTGGCATCAGCACAAAAAAAAGGGTTTCTTGCTCTTGTACGATGTGATTATTGTTTTTTTCTACTTCACTCACTACTAGTCGGTAGCGAATGTTAAACATCGAGCTAGCAGTCCCCCAAGTGCTTTCGGAATGGAAATTAAAAAGGAATCTCATCGTTTTCATCCCCTTCCACAGACCCTAAGACCCGAATAATGCTATGCAATTGGTGTGGATTCCGAGCTTCGCTTTCTGTCACCCACTCATCCATTCCGGTGCGCTTCTGCACGATGTGGAATGGCTTCCGGGGCACCGGAAAATCCATGAGGACTTTTATTATTTGCTGTTTGTTATTATTACTATTAAAATTGTGCTCGGGGCTGTGCTCGGGACGGCATGTGACGGAAGTAGCGCTTTCATTGTAGGTAAATATGCAAACTACTTCCCTACCCTGCGGAGCTCACATGGTCAGCTTCAGGATGTGTACCTTTCATCGTGATTGTACGATTGGTTCGCTGCACGTTTCTGTTTCCAGGAAGTGAAACTTAAAAGCAAACATATTCAGCCCACTCTGTGGTCGAACTATGGTATGATTACAATAAAATAATCACCGTTGGTGACGTTGCGTTTTCCTGTGCAACTTTTCCAATAAATTACATTCAAAATATTTTAATCATCTTTGATGGTTTCATGCAAGATCAAGGTGGAAAGCTATCACCGCTCAAGTCCAGAGACGTTGCTGCTACACATAAAATTCATGTGTGATTATTTTTGCACACTCATCGCAAATATAGCTAGCGGATTTGATCACACTTGATGTCTGTTTAACTTGAGCTTGATTGCGGATATTTAAAATTCTCACAAAACAGTTCTTCATCTATTCTTCAACTACTGAAGAAACGTTTGTTACTTTGACAACTTACTGCCACAAGATGTTTTGACGTATGATTACGTCTTTCGGAAACATACTGGGGGTACAAACTGAAAAACGAACAAACACGTGCACGAGATGGTACGGCTGCCTTATTTCGGAGCGGCTTATCAAATCTAACAGGCAGGTAAAGTTCATTATTGCCGGTGATTTAAATGCCAAGTGTGGGTCGATCAAAGGTGACATCAAAACGGAACCGGCCGGCCACTACAACATCTCAGCACCGGACAGCCCAACTAGGATATCTAGATCCGGAATCCACTCGATCATCTTGTCAAACGTGACCGTACCAGAGGATCCAATTGTTTATTTTGGCAGCACTTCCATCGGATCACTACCCGGTGGTGCTGCAATTGGGTGCTCTTATCAAAGCTTCCAAGAACATGAAGACCCCTGGCTTCGACAACACCTTCAATATCGAGCTCAAAAACATGAGTCACGGCTCATTTGCTTTTGTAGCGAAAATATTTAATAGATGCTGGGAGCGTTGCTACTTCCCTTCAGTGTGGAGGTTAGCTAAGGTCATCCCAGTACTAAAACCGGGGAAAGATCCTTCTATTCCTAAGAGCTATCGACCCATCAGGTTTCTCTCTGCCCTTTCAATGCTTCTAGAAAAATGCGTCCAGAGTAGAATTCTTGCTTTCGCGAATGAACAAAGCTTTCCTGAGGAACCATTCGGTTTACGCAAGAGAAGATTCATCATGAAGAGAGATTCCTTTCTTGAGTTTTGCTCTTAACAACATATTCGGCGATCCTTTTTAATTTATATAGATAGAAGACGATATAGGAGTGCGTTTTATCACATTAAAATCCATTTCCACTTTCGAACGAAGAGCAATTTCGTTACCGCAAACATCAAAGGGACTAACAACGCTATTCAATATGTAATTGTAGAACACATGCGAATTGAATTTTTCGAAATTTTTCATTTTACTTCAGAGTTTTACGAAAATTTTCAATGATTGGTTGGAATATGTTTGGTTGAAATATGTGCATTACTTTTATGGGACCACCTCTCCTCTCCAAAGGAGGAAGGGGTGTCATACCATCTTAGAAACATTTCTCGTACCCAAAAATCCTCACATCCAAAATTTGGCTCCATTTGCTTGATCAGTTCTCAAGTTATGCAAAAGTTTGTGTTTCATTTGTATGGCAGCCTCCATGCCCTTAGAGAGGGGGTAGGTGTGTCGAACCACCATAGAAACGTTTCGTGCCCCCTAAAACCTCCACATGCCGAATACGGCTCAATTGTTTTGATTAGTTCTCGAATTATGCAGAAATTTGTGTTTCTTTTTTGTGGGAGGCCCCCCTTAAAGAGGGGGATAAACCTAAAACCTCCATATGCCTGATTTGGTTTCATTTGCTTGATCAATTCTCGAGTAATGTAGAAATTTGTGTTTCATTTGTATGGCAGCTCCTTCTTAGAGAGAGGCGTGGAGTTTCTAACCACCATAGATTCATTTATTGTACCCTGAAAGCTTCACATGCCAAATTTCGTTTCATTTGCTTGATTAATTCTCGAGTAATGCAGAATTTTGTGTTTCAATTGTATGGCATCTCCCCCTAAGAGAGGGGGAAGAGTTATGTTGTTCAATCATTCAAAATTTAAAATTCAGCAGTCTACATTTGTGCGTATTTTTATATGCTTGATAATATTGTTATCTATTACCAACGAGATAAGACCATCTGCCATAATCTTCCTCTTTTTTTCGTTACCTGTTGGTCCTTTCACACCCTTGAAAATATAAGTAGATTGTAACCTTCCAGGACCACCAGTTTCCTCAAATGTTGACCAAACAGTACCATCGACAACTTTTCCGGTTTCCTGGAAAGTGTTTTTGTTCCTTCATCAGAGTCTGCACTGCTTAGCACCCTACACCTTTTCCCGGATATATTGATAACATTTTCATTTTAATCATTGGTGATCGACTCCTCATCGTTATCTTCAGTGTCATATGTTTCACTTTGAATACAGTCTGCCTCATCTCCACATGATAGTTCAGAATTTGTTGCATCTGATTCTACAGTACATCGAAGCACTCTTCACTTATGTTCGTTTACTTTTCCAATAACTCATTTTTATTCGACATTTATTTCCTGCATTTAGGCCTCAAAAGAAATTAAATAAACAACTTGTTAGAACAAGTATTACTGCATAAAGATTCGAATAATAATTACTACTTTAGATTTTTGAGAAACTGCAACTTATCAAGTATTCGCCCAAAGTGACAATTTATCATGTACTTGTATTTTATCATGCGACGGTAATCGAAAAAAAATGAAAAGTGCCTTCCAATAGAATGCCGAAACTGGTTATATACGAAATTGAGTGGATTCAGTAATAAAAGTCATTTTATCATTTAAAATTCCTCAAGCAGTCAAAATCACTGCTTTTGGGCTACATAGGTATAACACATATTTTGAACTAAAATAGAGTATTTATTCGCCAATTTCTGCAAGATGGTGACATATGTCCTCCATAATTAGTACACTTACCTCATGTATAAGCATCATCAAACACACGAATGAAATGTAAATGTAGTATTTGTAGTAAATAAATGAGTTTTTTTTATGCTAAAAAATATTTTAGTCACATTCGATAACTCGCAAGTAGATCGGATAGGTTTTCGAAACGATCCAACAAAGGTGTTTTTTTCCACAGCGAATCAGACTGTGTTTTTTTTCATCGGTTGCGCTTGCGAGTAGAGCGAAGCTCAAAGTGGTGCGCGACCGAGACGCAGAGGATACAATTCAGACAGATTTATCACACACGCCACACAGCAGCGGCAAGTATAAGTTTATTTTTCTTTTGTCCTCCTATCATTCCTTCTACCATCTGTGCTCGATTTACACCATTGTTCATCTGTGTGTTTACCAAATCGGCAAACGTTGGCATTAGGGGTGTCTATTTTTTCTTGGTTACATTACCGTTGAAATTTTATTGGACCTTTTTTTCATTTTAGAATTTTATATAAATAAAATAAATTAATATAAATATTATCCGCAGCATAACCTTATAATATATTTTTTTTTACTTATTCATTTTGATAATTATTATATTCTGTTCATATCGAACAGTTGGCCGATTTTTCTAATATGGCTGAGGGCGGAAAGGACCCCCCGTTGACGCAATTGAATATTTCTGATACCGAACCTCCTCCTGAAGAGCAGGAGGATGAAGCAGAAATTGAGGTAGAAAATTCTGTTTACGAAGTTGATAGTTCCGAAGATGAGGGAATCGACGAGAAACAGGATTTTCGTCCTAAAGAATACCCTGAAGGCTCCAAAGGCCCATTCATTGTGTACTTTAGACGAAAATCCAAACCTCTCAATGTCATTCGTATCTCGAAGGAACTAACTCAACATTTTTCTGACGTTACCGAAATTACACGGATGGGGCCAGACAAACTACGAGTTGTCGTCTCAAGCAGGACCCAAGCGAACAAAATAACGCGCTGCGACCTCTTTGCGATTGAGTATCGTGTATACGTACCCTGTTGCAACGTCGAAATAGACGGCGTAATAACCGAAAAGGGTTTGACCCGAAAAGAGATAATCGATGGTGTCGGTCGCTTCAAGAACTCCACACTAAAAACTGTGAAGATTCTTGCATGCGATCGACTGAAATCTGTGTCACATAAAAATGACAAAAGAATTCTCAATCGGACAAACTCTTTTCGTGTGACTTTTGAGGGTTCCGCCCTTCCAAATTACGTTGCAATAGGGGCACTTCGTTTACCTGTTCGATTGTTTGTACCCCGGGTAATGAAATGCAACAAATGTATGCAACTCGGTCACACGGCCGCCTATTGTTGCAATAAAAAACGTTGCGCAGATTGTGGAGAGAGCCATGATGAGAATCCTTGCGCGAAAGAGCACAAGTGTCTTCATTGCGGCGGGACTCCTCATGATCTTATTCAATGCCCGGTGTACAAACAACGAGGGGAAAAACTCAAGCGTTCCTTAAAGGAACGTTCCAAGCGGACTTTTGCAGAAATGCTTAAGAGTTCCGTGCCAACGACTCAGGACAATCCCTACTCCATTCTGCAGAACGACGAGCCTGTTGCTGACGCTCCCAATGCCGGATGTTCCGGTACATCGCAGGGTGCCATCAGGAAAAGAAAAATTACTTCTTTTCCATCACTCCCCAGAAAGCATACCGAAACTTCCCAAGTTGGAATGAAGCCTCGAACTGAACGTGCTGAGAATAGGCCGAAGCAAGTACCTCCCGGTTTACGTGGTCATGCCACAGCCACTACCTGGCCTGCTTGCGCTTTCAGACCTTGTGGATAACATTTTAAATGCTTTAAATATAAATGATCCTCTTAAAAGCATAGTATTATGTTTGCTTCCGGTTGTGAGAACATTTTTGAAAGAAAAATGTGGTTTTTTAGCAGCGTTCATTTCCCTCGATGCCTAATTCAGCGCAAGAGGTCAAGGATTTGACCACTGTCATACAGTGGAATTGCAGAAGCATCATCCCTAAACTAGACCAATTTAAATTTTTAGTTCACAGCTCTAACTGTGATGTATTTTCTCTCTGTGAAACATGGCTTTGTTCAGCCGACGAGCTGAATTTTCACGATTTCAACATTATTCGCCTAGATCGTAACGACTCGTTTGGTGGCGTACTATTGGGGATCAAAAAACGTCACTCCTTCTATAGAGTCACTATCCCATCGATTACAGGCATTGAAGTTGTCGCTTGCCAGATACAAATCAATGGCAAAGAACTCTGCATTGCTTCGATATATATTCCTCCCAGGACTACTGTAGGCCGCCATCAGTTCTTTGATATTATCGAGGCATTGCCGGAGCCGCGGTTAATCTTAGGTGACTTCAACTCCCATGGAACAGCATGGGGGTCACTCTACGATGACAACCGTGTCACGTTGATTTATGATCTGTGCGACAACTTCAACATGACAGTTTTAAATACTGGGGAAGCAACTAGGATAGCCAACCCTCCTGCACGGGCAAGCATGCTAGACATATCTCTCTGCTCTTCTTCATTATCCCTGGATTGCACATGGAAGGTAATCCAAGATCCCCACGGTAGTGATCACCTACCAATAATTTTATCGATCGCCAATGAATCAAAATCTAGTGAGTCAGTCGATATTGCGTATGACCTCACGAAGAATATTGACTGGAGAAAATTTGCAGAATTAATATCTGAAGCAATCATTTCGATGCATGAACTTCCTCCCCTTGAAGAGTATAATTTTATATCAAGTTTGATTTACGATAGCGCACTTCAAGCTCAAAAGAAACGTGTACCGGCTACCACTTTCCGACGTCGTCCTCCATCACTTTGGTGGGACAAGGAGTGTTCAAAGGTCTACCTTGAAAAATCATCCGCTTTCAAAAAAATCAGGAAAACTGGATCAGTGGAATGGTTTCGAAAGTACCAAGCTCTAGAAGCCAAACTAAAAGGTCTGATTAAAGCAAAAAAGCGTGGATATTGGCGGAAATTCGTCAATGGTTTGTCAAGGGAGACCGCTATGAGTACTCTTTGGAATACGGCTAGGAGAATGCGTGGCTGGAACCATACCAATGAAAGTGAGGAATACTCTGACCGTTGGATTTTCAAATTTGCAAGGAAGGTTTGTCCCGATTCTGTTCCTGCACAAAGCGTCGTACGCGATATTCCGCTCCAATGCGATTATGAGAATTTTTCGATGGTGGAATTCTCAATTGCCCTCCTCTCATGTAACAATTCAGCTCCGGGGTCGGACAAGATTAAATTCAACTTGTTGAAGAATCTTCCCGACTTGGCAAAACAGCATTTGCTGAACTTGTTCAACAAGTTTCTGGAGCTGAATATTGTCCCGCATGACTGGAGACAAGTGAGCGTGATAGCCATACGGAAACCCAACAAGCCGGCTTGCGATCACAACTCGTATAGGCCGATTGCAATGTTATCCTGTGTTCACAAATTGTTAGAGAAAATGATTCTACTTCGTTTGGACAAGTGGGTTGAAGCGAACAATTTGCTGTCAAATACGCAGTTTGGCTTCCGCCGAGGTAAAGGGACGAATGGTTGTCTCGCGCTGCTATCTTCTGAAATCCAAATCGCATTTGCTCGCAAAGAACAAATGACTTCCGTTTTTCTCGATATCAAAGGGGCATTTGATTCAGTTTCCATGGAAATTCTCTCAGAGAAGCTTCATAATCGTGGACTTTCACCAATTCTGAATAATTTCCTGTACAATTTACTGTCAGAAAAGCACATGTTTTTCAATCATGGCAGCTTGAAATCTTCTCGATACAGTTTTATGGGCCTACCGCAAGGCTCCTGCCTAAGCCCCCTCTTGTACAGTTTTTACGTCAATGATATGGATGATTGTCTCACTAGAGACTGCACGCTGAGACAACTTGCAGACGATGGAGTTATTTCCATCATGGGTATTAATCCCGTCGCTCTGCAAAAGTCGTTGCAAGATACCCTGAACAATCTGTTCACGTGGGCCCTCAAGCTGGGTATCGAATTCTCTACGGAGAAAACTGAAATGGTCGTTTTTTCTAGGAAGCACGAACCCGCCCAATTCCAGCTTTACCTATCCGGCAAAACGATCCAACACTCTATGTTTTTCAAATACCTGGGTGTATATTTTGATTCTAAATGTACCTGGGGGAGACACATTGCGTATTTGAAACAGAAATGCCAGCAAAGAATCAATTTTCTCCAAACAATAACCGGAACATGGTGGGGCGCCCATCCAGGAGACCTCATTCAGTTGTACAAAACAACGATATTATCAGTGTTGGAATATGGCAGTTTTTGCTTCCGATCAGCTGCCAGGATTCATATTCTCAAGCTGGAGAGGATACAACATCGTTGCTTGCGTATAGCCATGGGGTGTTTGCATTCGACACATACGATGAGTCTCGAAGTTTTGGCAGGAGTACCCCCGCTTACTCTTCGGTTCACAGAATTATCCTACAGATTTCTCATCCGTTGCAAGATCATGAATCCATTGGTGATTGATAACTTCGAAAATCTACTCCAACTGATTCCTCAGTCAAGTTTTATGTCTTATACCATGAGTACCTTACCCACGACGTGCACCCTTCACCAGGCATCTCCAACCAAGTTTGCTTCCCATACTTTTGCAATTCCTCTGTCATTTTTGATCTGTCCATGCGACAAAAAATCCATGGAATACCAGATCACCTACGCTCCAATGTTATTCCGTCGATATTTTCGGAAAAATATGGGAAAGTTGGATCTGATAAAATGTTCTTTACTGACGGTTCATACATAAACGGGTCCACTGGCTTCGGCATCTTCAATGAAAATTCCAGTGCCTCTTTCAAACTCAAAGATCCTTGTTCCGTGTATGTCGCAGAAATGGGTGCGATATACTATGCTCTAGGGATCATTGAAACACTGCCCATCGACCATTATTTTATTTTTTCAGACAGTCTCAGCTCAATAGAGGCAATCCGCTCAATGAAGGTTGATAAACGCTCATCTTATTTCCTAACAAGAATAAGACATCTATTGAGTGTTTTGGTCGAAAAATTATTCAAGATTACCTTAGCATGGGTTCCCTCTCATTGCTCGATTCCGGGGAATGAGAAAGCGGACTCGCTAGCTAAGGTGGGCGCTTCAGAAGGCACACTTTTTGAAAGGCAAATTACTTATAACGATTTTTTTCACATTCCTCGTCAGGACACACTCGTTAGTTGGCAGCGCATGTGGAGTGAAGATGAGTTCGGTCGTTGGTAACACACGATTATCCCTAAGGTCTCGACGAGTGCATGGTTCAAGGGATTGAATGTAGGTCGTGATTTCATTCGCGTGATATCTCGGCTTATGTCCAATCACTACAACCTAAACGCGCATCTCTATCGCATTGGGCTCGCAGCAAACAATCTTTGTGATTGTGGCGATGGCTACCACGACATCGAGCATGTTGTCTGGTCGTGTATCCGGTTCCATGCTGCTCGCTCTCAGCTCTCTAGAGCACTGAGAGCAAAAGGCAGACAATCGGATATCCCCGTCCGGGATATCTTAGGTAGCCGTGATCCTGATCTTCTGCTTCATCTATACCTGTTCCTCAGAAACGCCGATGTCAACGTTTAATGATGTTTCCTTCGTTGTGTCCCCGTTTCATATCCCTCCTATCCGATCGATAAACTTTTACATAGTCGCGGCAATACATACACACACTCTTTACAGATGCACGGGCCGAAGGTTGTGCAGTCCACTGATCATTCAACAAGAGCCAAAGGTTGTACCGCTCATGACAACTCTACACGAACTGATGATTGCGCCGGCTAGTGACCATTCTATCCTGGATTCCTCGAGTCGAGAAAGACGCACCACGCTAGAGACTAGGGAGCGTTGCTGATTAATGGTCAGCTGCATCCCAATAGGAAGTAGCCCGTGTCGGGCACACGTATAGAGCATCGAAGACTGCAACATACCAATTATGAGAACACTTGTAATACTAACCTCGAGCCAACCGCGAGTAATCGGTTACATATTACTAACATAGTTGTAAGACAAAAATTGTCAAAATATTGGACTCCCGGCCCCGTCAGGCTAACGCCACATGTGCCTTAATAAAAAATATATTTTGGAAAAAAAAAACCAATATTTTAGATGGTACAGATTTTTGGAATGATTTTTAACCCCTCTGGTACAAATTTAAATGTGGCAACACTGGTCACGCGTATTTTAGAGCTTGCCACTCAGAATGCATTCAAGGCGTGTTATTTGGCATAGAAATCTCAAACTAATAGCGAATTCGTTTTTGTTCAGTTTCAACCCCAGTGCCCACTAACTGCTGTCAAAACGTTTTTTTATTTACTAAGTTTCAACTTAGTTTCGCACTAGGTTCAACCCGAAGGCTGTTGAGTTCGCACTGAGATGTTTCACGGGTTCGCACTCGGGTTCACCAATACAACTATCAAGTTTCGAGTATTGTTTATATAGGGTTGGGGAAAAAGAAATGTCGTATTTCTGATCGAAATTTTACGCATTATTTAACATATTTAAAATTATCCAACTTAAGTCAAATATGCGCCGTTTTGTTCGCAAACTTGTTGCCATTTAGAAGGCAACTTCATTATCCCTCACTTATAAAACCCCTCCTTCTTATTTGCAAAAAACTCAAACAGCCAGTTTTCGCAAGCCTTTTTTGAGGCCAACTTAGTATCACCAAGAGCGTTTTGCATGGACCGGAAGAGATGATAATCACTTGGAGCCAGGTCCGGACTATACGGTGGTTGCAATAGGACATCCCATCCGAGCTCCCGTAGCTTCTGGCGGGTCACCAAAAATGTGTGAGGCCGAGCGTTGTCCTGGTGGCAAACAACACCATTCCTATTGATCATTTCTGGCCGCTTCTGGTCAATCGCCTGCATCGAACGCTCAAGCAACTCACAGTAAAGAACCGAGTTGAGGGTCTGGCCAGTGTTGAGCAGCTCATAGTGGATGATTCCCTTCCAATCCCACCAAATACACTGCAAAACCTTCCTGGCCATCAATCCGGGCTTGGCTATGGTTTGAGCCACTACACCAGAACGAAATCGATCAAACCAACGCTGTGCTGTGCGAATCGTTACAGTATCGGGTCCATAAACTACCCGATTTTTTCGGCTGCCTTCGTTGCAGTTTTACATCGCAGGTAGTAAAAACGTAAAATATGGCGAATTTCTTGCTTGGTGGACTCCATCTTTGACGTGCTATAACTAGAGACTGAAAAAGACAATCACAACACTGTCAAAACGACACTTGTAGCACAGATTATCGTCTTTAAATAGCCGTATAGTATGACCCGATGCGATAAGTACAACACAAGATATGTTTAAGTGTTGCCGTATATTGACAATATACGACATTTCTTTTTCCCCAACCCAATATATTGTGTTTGGAAAATCTAAAAATAAAGACAATGAATATGGAAAACCTGCTGCTTTTGCTTTTGACGTGGGACTACGTCTAACCGGAGTATATGGGGGGTAAAATGAAAACCTAAACACAGAACATGCAGGAAAAAATGAAAGATTCCGAATGCTTATAACTCGAACATTTCTTACTGGATCGGAAAGATGTTTGCATCAATTGATAGGGAATATTTCTACGCTTCTATCGCAATTAATAAAATGTTATTTTTCATAAGATAAACAATTAAGTAACTGTAAAATGTTAAGCGTTATCTAAAGGCCCTAACTGCCTCATTTTGATTGGCCCGATCTACGGCTTCCCTAACACAGCCATCAAAACCGACTTGGGGAAATCGACATTGCCAATACATGAAAGTATGGGAATTTTGCTCCGAAATGTGTTCCCTAACACAGACTTCAGACTCCAAGCAGCGTTGGAGAGATCGGCACTGCAAATACATGAAAGTCGGGGGTATTTTTGTTCCGACTGAAATGTGTTTCCCTAACACAGACTTCAAAACCAACATGTCTGGGGAAATCGGCTCTGCAAATAAATACAAACTGCGAGTTCTTTTGTACTCGCTTGCCTTTGTGCAAACTAGAATATGTTTCCTTTACACGGTCTTCCGGGGGTACTTCTGCACTCGCATGGTTTTTGCATTCCGAAAAGTGTTTTTCTAGCACGGATTCCAATAGCGAGTACGAACACCACGGTTTGGCTCGGTTATTCAAGATTGCATTGAAGGATATCTTCTGCTCGCTGAATTCCTACGCATACCATTTGATGATTAGGCAAGATGTTGATAACCAATTGCTGCGATGACGCCTATGGATTAAACTATATGCGTCCGACGTACATGCCAAAATCGGAACTGAGTGCCTGAAGTTCATCAAATCAACCAAATTCGTGGTTCGAGAAATACGTACACTTGAGAGATGCAAACTTCAGAAGGAAACGTATAATAAAATAATCGTTTGATAATTCTTCCGTTCACATATTTTGTCCTAGACATCATACTAAACGTAAAAGGACTGTCATTAAATTTACTTGTAACGAAGAACATATTCATGAATTGACCTTATATGGAATTATACAATATTTTTACTCACAAAGCAAATATATTGAATTCAATTGAATTCGAGAATTGTTTCATTCAATCAAAAATTTAGTCAATACAAACAAATGATTGCGCTAAGCTAAGGTAGTCCCACGTCAACCTTGCGGGTATATCATAGATATAACTCACCCATTGTATTATTGGAATCGTAATCCAATTCGGATTCTGATTTTGAAGAGTATATTCGCGTAGACGGCATTAAGCTTCGTGTGTTTCATTGGGAAGCAAAAATAATGATGGATATTTAGGTGGAATAAACATGCTTTCAAAATCAAAATTATGAATTAAGTAAAAGGTTTTTTTTTCCGAAATTGCAAAAACATATTGAACGAAATATGCCTGATGATGATTTTATATTATAATAGTAATTATTTGTGGAACAAACAGGAAATGCATATTTTTACACCGCACTTGGCCTTTTTGATCTGATAGGGAAAATTTTACCTCCTAAGCACTAATATCAGGGGGTCTCCGTAGCCACATTGGTTGCGCGTTCGCTTAGTAAGCGATCGATCGTGAGTTCAAAACTCAGGGCCCCCATTGACCATCTTTGTGTTGTTACAGAATAACTACGTCCACGCAACAATCATCAGCGATGGAGATCGATCCACGGTCGACATAAGATCGATTCATCCATACAACTGCTCTGCTCTGCAGAAATATCGGGCTGCTGTTTTATAAATAACTCAACAATGGATCAACGACTGTCTCCGCTGTCCAGTCTTAACTGTGGATAATGGAAGAACAGATAGAAAACTCTTTCGCCTAAATGGCTACTCTGTAAATATGTACCATTTGCAATGGTATAGAAGGGAATACTCTAACGCCGAAAAATGGCAACTGTGTAATGTGCTAATTATAGATATGATAAATATGTGACATGTACACGATTAAAATTCGGCTCTGTTACAGCTAAAATGCTAATGAGCCTAAAATAAACCAAAGGGATAAAAAAAAGCACTAATATCCAGACGTCCAGACGTCCACAGACCTGAGAGAGAGGAGCCAGCTGAATGACAGATAGTTTGTTTTCTTCTTATTCTTTTTACCCATTCTCATCAAGAAAATTCCAATCTAAAAATTTCAATCAAGCAAGTTGTTGTCATTCATTTATGAGAAAAGTGTTCAAACTTGACGTGAACCTTTGTTTGTGAGTAAATTTGTGCTTTTTTTATCTCCGATTTGATTTTTGACGTAGGACTGCGTCTAACAGGAATATATAGGGGGTAAAAAATTTGAACACTGATCATGTAGGAAATAATCAAAGATGTACCAGGTCAGCCCACATCATGGCTTCCAGCAGCATCGGCCTATTCAAACAAGTTTTTTTTTTACTTTTGATAATTTCGATATAGTTGTCCTAAAGAATTGTTTCGATGATTTCTAAAACAGTATCCGAAATAAAAAGCAAACTGATTTTTATGATTTGTTTGTCGGTGGAGATCTTGTGTGAATTTATGGGTGTTTTGGGCTCATTTGTGACTTTTACCGAACGTTCATTCAGTTTTCGCGAATTCTTTCATTCTTTCATTAATTTTTTCACTGGTTCCAGGTTGACCTATTGCTGCAAGCTCAATGAATCGATTTTTGCAATGTGGGCGATGATTGTATATTCTCCGATTCAATTTGAATATGCAGCGTATGTGGAATATATAAAGTAAGTGCTAATCTTCCAATGAAAAGAGTTAACATTGATTTCTCTCAGGTGCATTTTGAGGGAATTATGTTTGTGTCCGATGGAAATAATAATATGTTGACTAAAAAGGATGCTGTGTCTGCATTTTTAACAGGCAGTGATCACGATTCGGATGAAGATGAGAATTATCCTACCAGTCTCTCGTCATCTTTGCCATGATATTCCTGCCCATCACTGATGGACCATTCATATACAAATTTTAAATTTGACATGCATGTCGCTTAACAAGGCAATAGTATCACTGAAGATCCAATCGAATTGACCGATAGTGAAGGTGATCCAATTAGTCTTGTCCACAAAAATAAAAGGGTCAAGATTCTTTCTCCCCTTTATGTGTGATATAATTTATATACCATTTCCCATAGACAACATATCTGTCGCTTCGAATCAGTCTACATAAATGTTGCACTCACTCTGCCCTCCTCACAACACCCACTTCCCGTTTGTCTTCACAGCAGCAAATTTGTTTTTGACGTAGGACTACGTCTTTCATTTCTATACCGGGGTGTAAAATCAAAGTTTCGAAAACGAAAGCGTTACGACGGAGACCGAGATTTTGAGTGTTAATAGCTCCTAAACAACTGAACGAAATGATAAACACTTCATTCGAAAGATAAAAGGTCTACGCGTTCTATACTTGTTACTTTCTGATCCAAAAACTTGTTTCAATAGTCTTAGAATTGCTTTCAAAACAGACTATTGAAATCACCAATCGGTATATAAGCGAGTGCCGCTCGGAAATCCACTCAGTTCTAATTGAACAGCGATTGGAGCATGTTGTCGCTGTTGTGGTGAAGCTCTTCATTTATCATGAAAGCGCGGATGAACGGTGTCACCATGAGCCTGTTTGTGCACCTTAGGCCAGAAGGGTATCCATCAGGAGGAGAGTGATGCCACAAACGGTTCCCGGGAAGATCTCGAAGCAGCCGCTACACACACACACACACATACACGCGCGGAATTCTTTCCGTTTGGATGCCATTCAGCATCGAGAAAGATCCGGAAAATAATCTGCCAGTTCCTCTGGGAATTTAAAAATACATTCATGTGAAAGAGTTTGTTTGAATGTTTTCTATCCATGTAACACTGTGACCAAATATGTTTCAACCAAGTACTATTAACAGATGGTTATCGAGTTAGCATAAACCACTGGTGGGCTTCCAGTATCGGGGAAAATGTGGAAATATCTAATCATTACTGAAAATAATCTGCCAGTTCCTCTGGGAATTTAAAATTACATTCATGTGAAAGAGTTTATTTTAATGTTTTCTATCCATGTAACACTGTGACCAAATACATTTGGTTTTGTGATTTTTCAATCAATCGCAATTAACAGGATAGCTTCCGAAGATTATTCTTCCCCATCAGTAGGATATTTCCGTATCCAATACTGGATGCATAAAACCTTGTGCCTCCAACGTAACGCTCTCGTTTTCGAAGTTCTCCAAATATTCATTCATTCAGAATGAATTCAGATTCAACTTCAAACAAATGATCTCTAAATCAACGATAGTCCTACGTCACCCTTGCGGTTATACCATAGATATAACCCACTTCCTGTTTTTTTGCAGCAGTTACTGTTCCAAAATGATCTAACCGCTGTACAATTATAATTGAGTGGATTTCCGAGCTGGCACCTGATTATATACAGATTTTTGTGATTTCAATAGCTTGCTTTCAAAACAATTGTTGAGCTATTGAAACAAGTTTTTGGATCAATAAGTAACACTCATATAACGCTCAAAATCCTGTTTCTCCAATGTAACACTCTCGTTCTCGAAGCTTTGAACTTATACTCCAGTATAAAAAAGAAAGATATAGTCCGACGTTAAAATTATTTTCACATAAAATGTCTTGCGAAAAAATGTCGTGTTGAAATTTTCTACATATTTCAATACTTCCCCTTGGTTCACCGTGACTGGTTCGCGCTGACATGAGGGTGATCACAACAAACGCGAGCAGGCTCCTCTCTCTCAGGTCCAGACCAGACGTCAACACTGTACATTTGTCATCGCAAATATAAACAAATCAGACTATATAACGAATTCGCTATAATGAAAATGACGCAGGTAATATTACGTTGAGACGACGAAGTTGTGTTCCAAGGAAGTATTCTTGGGCCCATTCTGTATAACATTTATACTGCGGACATTCCACCGCTTCCCGGTGATGGTATATTGTCCCAATTTGCCGATGACACTGCGATTTTGGTCAAGGGTCTCGTCATCGGCGCACTTACACGCAAACTGCAGGGTGGCCTGGGGTGGCATTGCGCATTTCGAAACGAGTAACTTGTTTCGAGAAAACTCGAACTCAAATCGAATTGGTTTTAGTATTATGTATCTTTTTCAAGTTAATATTTTCAGTGTACTAGATTTAGTGCAAAATTTGTCTCGTAGAGAAATGTTAAATTGTTGGGTTCGTAAACAAAGCTAAGTCTAAGTCAAAAATCACTCGTTTCGAAAAGCGCAATGTCACCCCTGGTTACTTAAACAGAGTATTATAACAGTTGTGTAACTGTTATCA
Source organism: Toxorhynchites rutilus septentrionalis (assembly GCF_029784135.1). Classification (NCBI taxonomy): domain Eukaryota; kingdom Metazoa; phylum Arthropoda; class Insecta; order Diptera; family Culicidae; genus Toxorhynchites; species Toxorhynchites rutilus. The sequence goes on from NC_073746.1 coordinate 293,147,398, forward strand.
ATGCGGTGAAGACTCAGGCTATTATATTTCCGAATTCAAGATCTCCTAGATTTGTTCCGACCAATAATGTCAGAATTCGGTTCGGCGACTCTCTTGTCGGATGGTCCAGAGAAGTGATCTACTTAGAACTCACTCTAGGCAGTCATTTGATTTTTAGGTCTCACGTTGAGAAAATCACCACAGAATATAATATTCTGCTCCGGTCTTTGTACTATTTGATTGGCAGAGATTCTAAACGTTGCCTGGAGAACCAGATGACTATCTATAAACAAATCGTTTATCCTGCAATTGAACATGCGATTCCCGTCTGGAAGGGACAGATTCAAACTTCAACGTATTCAAAATAAATTGCTCAAGATCATTCTGAACTTGCCCCACTGGACGAGAACAAAGGAGGTTCACTATAGAGCCAGTCTGGTTACCGTAGATAAGAACTTTCAAAAATGCATCCAGAAATTTGGAGAGAAGTGCTCCTATCCAATAATCAAACTATACAGTCCTTTTCAGGGCCACCGAATTATTATCAAGGAAGTTAAGAATGAAATTTTTCAAACATTCAAAGTTAATTTCATCAGTCCTAATATCTTCGACAAATCGTCATTTTGTACGACTGTTCACATATCCTAGAGGAGGTAAACAGATGTTTTGTTTGATTCAGCGATTAATTCGCATTCGAAATTATTTCATAGTTTGGGGGCAAAATGGGTCACGACTGGATAACGACTTACAATGTTATGTTTCCTAAAGCTGATACACCTTATCACAATGTTGTTCTTCTAGGGGTTTCTTAAGTAGCTTCAACCCTGAAAAAATATGTCACCCCAGCCAAAATACAACTTTTTCATGTGAAAAGTTGTGTTTCTTTCAACGTTTTTGTACGTATTCGAACTTTCAATTACGACTCTAGGTGAATAAATCCAGTTTATCTCATAAATGTACATTAGGGTGCCAATGAATGTATGGGCAAAAATTGACCCTAAAAAATGTTCACCACATCGAAAAAACACCCTATGCCAAATTTCAGTGCAATCGGACTTAAGGGAGAGTGGCGCAAAGTGGTCAAAGTTTAAGTTTTTTTGAAAATCGAAAAATCACCCAAGGGGGGAATAAAGGAAATCGAGGTTTTTGAAAAAAAAAATTTGATGCCAAATGTCTTAAAATGGCATGAAACGTCGAGAGATCGAAATTTTTTTTTGTCAAAAATCGGCACTCTTGGACTTAGTATGGTTAACTCTGGTTTAGGGTGCCAATAAAAATAGTTATCTCGGATTTTTATTCGGAACTTGCTACGAAATGTTGTTTTGCACGGTAATATACCCTATGCAAAACATTAGCTCATTCGGACTTCATTTACTGATGTCGCAGACGTTAAAATTTGAGTTTTCTGAATACAGAAAAATCACCAGAAAACGGGGTTTTAAAAACAAATTGTTGCCAAATGTCTTGAAATTGCATGACACATCGAGATTTACAGTTATCTCGAAAAAAAAATTGTTTCGTCAAAAATCGATTTTTTCAGGCGAAAAACGATTAACACGTTAAGCCCCACGTCGGGGTCCCTGGGGACTGACAATGAAATGTCCGTCTTTTTTGCGCCGATCTCACCGGACTGACAGCAGACCTCTCGTTCGGATAGTGTCGACATTGGGAACGACAACAACAATGTTACAAAATGATATTTAGAAAAGCCCACTATCGTTTCGCTGGGACCGACACGGGCCAGACGAAAAGTTCATTGTCGGTCCCCGATTTCGGTCGGAGCTCAACGTGTTAAGTGCCAAAAAAAACATACTACGTTGAAAAGGCGAAGTTCCTCTAGGAACGTCAGTGCCATTTAAGAAGAAGAAGAAATCCACTCTTCTGCTCCCTCTGACATGAATCTTGTAACCCGCATAAATAATCTTATTTTTACTTTTGTATGAAGTGTAACGAAAACTTGATTTCTGATACAAAAACTAGTTACACCAATGATGGACGGTTTATTTCTGTATGAAAAAACATACAGAAAAACGGGTTTATATCAACAAAATTCACAAATTTGTCAGTGGTTCTGAACACAACACTGCACGCTATTTTATACGTCTGGGTGATTTTCGTGTACAATACAAAAAAATCTAGCTTACCTGTAGTATATGTCAAACCACGTTGAACTCAAACATCGATACATGCATACGTGATACATGAGAGAAAGAATCGAATTCATTTTGGGAGGAGTCACTTCAATATGCATTGAAGTCCATTTGACGGGGAAGAATGAACTGCGATAGTCGAGCCGTAAAGAGTCGTAAAGTCGCCCGAATGACTTTTGAGTCATGTTGACGAAGAAACTGCGGGAAGAAGTCAAAATTAATTTCCAATTGAATACGAAGGCGACTTTCTTCATAGTCCGCTGACTGTCCTCAGTTGAATATGACTTTGCCGAGTCCTGCTACTGACAATGCTCTGTTTTCAAAAGCTGATATACTTTATCGCCTTCTGCTCTTCAAGGGGTCCCTTTTGTGATTTTGGGGGAATGATAAAATAAAATCGTGGGGCATATGATAAAACAAACTAACTGTGGATAATGGGAATCCGACATGCCCACGATTTCATGTTAGTCTCATCATTGCCCTAGATTAATGAAGGAAGGGATGTAATAACTACTAACTGCAACTTGCCTAATTTTTTTATAGCTTTTAGTGCATTAAACCGTTTAACTTAAAAAGTTAACGTTTTTTTTTTTTTAATTTTCTAGTTTTTAGTACATTATTACAATAAAACCATTAAATTTTTTTCAAAATTTTTATTTCTTACCTAATTTTTTTCGGAATATTTTGATGATGTACTGTATTCTATTTTTTTTTCTCTATTATAGTGACTTTCAACACATTTCGGCTGGTTCGTCACTTTTACTTCCATTTTTGGAAGAATGTCGGGAGTGAGAATTGAACTCGTGATCTCTGCGTATGAGGTATGGATGTTATCACTACGCCAGATCGCCTCCTCAATGTATTCTAACAATAACAAAAAAATATATACACCTTTTTGAATTTATGTTGTTCATAATGTAGTGTGTTCTCCATGTCAATCCATTCACCCATTTTTTAGCGGCGGCCAAATTGAATTTCTAATTTTTATTAATGTGGGACAACCTTACAAACACACAAACAAACATACAAACAGATCAAGTTGAGTGAAACCGTTTGAAAAAGTAATTGGCTATTTTGTTACAGCGGCCATTTTGGATATAAATTTTTCATAAATAACTGGACAATCCCTTTCATTTGATACCCATATTGATGGGGTTTCGAGAAATCATGTAATCTGCCATTTTATGGTGGCGGCCCTTTTTGAATTTGAATTCCTCATGAATATCTGTGTTTTACTAGTGAAGCCCTTTCATTTTGAGAAAATATGTAATCCGCCATTTTGTAGCGGCCGCCATCTTGGATTTTTAAAATCATGAAATACGCAGTTTTATAATGACTGCAGAGATAAATGTGTGTTCTAAATTTCAGATCAATCGGTCTACAGAAAGGGGTTCAATTTTCTGTTAATGTGGTAAAGCGCTACAGACAATCATGTTATAAACATACAAATTACAGAGCAAGCTAAATATGACCGTTTAAAAATATGGGGGTGTTGATTTACTTTGATTACCCTTAAATGTTGTGAGCAAAAACTTTGGCGGTCATGATGCTGCTTAGTGTTTTGTACAGACTCGATAGACACGCTATATGTCTGTACTTTGATGGGTTCAATGTGTTGCTATTTTTCGTTTTTCCTCAAGTGATCGAACAGATGTACCCTTAAGCCTCCCGGAAGAGCTTCCCCAGTAGAGTTATAGCACTCTGACTTGGCCACACCCTCACTCAGCCACTTTCGACACCCGATCTCGGACCCAAGTCCAGATGAGTTTTCTAGTTCACGCACGATCAGAACAAACTATCATCATATGATCTACGTGGAGGTGGGAGATGGGGACATTTGAGACCAACGGGCAAGCATCCACTCTTGCTGATTCCCATTTGCAGCCATTCAATGCAAAACGGATATAGTTGTTCTCAGATTTTCGTGAAAAGCGGAAGTTTTGTTTCTTATCCCAAAATATTGAATCCGTTTTTTTTTATTTTTTCATTAAAGTACCCATTTCTATTTTGAGGGGGTCAAAAAAATCAAGGTTTTCTCTTTTTTCCACAAAATTACTTTTTTTTTTAATTCATAACTTTTGGAATACTGGACCTATTCAGATGATCAACAAATCAAATTAATACCAATTAGATATTCTTTTTGAAAAAAAATTATACTTGCGAAAAAAATTGGATTTCATTTTTATTATTATTGATTGTATTTGTTTTTTAATAGTTTACATGGTTAAAGATAGGGAGCGTAATACGTTATGATATATATATATATATATATATATATATATATATATATATATATATATATATATATATATATATATATATATATATATATATATATAACTTACGTTTTTAAATTAAAGGAGAGCGTTTTTAAAAAAGAACTACACTTGTTCACTGTAAGATTAAGACTAACTTTATTATCGCTTCCAGTTTACATGACTTATGATTTATGCCTACTCAATGAGCCGAAGGGAATTTGATACCTACATTCTCGAGTTGCGTACCGTTGCCTGTTATGCTGATTCGTGTTGTGGTGTCTACGTTGAATATGTTATTTCAGTGAAGATGGGACGTTTGGCCAAAAGTGATGATGCCGCTGTTTAGGTTGTTCGAGCTGGTGCATGGCTGGTGTTGCCGTTTGGAATTGACGGTAACTGCTCCCTCATGAAGTTCGAACCGTCCCGGTTCGATTTTAGCGGATGTTGGTTTCTCTGAATTTTCCTTCTTCTCTGGTAATGTTCTGCGGGGTTCTGGGAATGGATGCTGGCCAATTTTAAATACGTTACTAGTGCGTTTGTTGATTTTCGTTATGGCTATTACTATTCCAGAAATTATAATTATCGAAAATATTCCGATATTTGTTGAGATATGGATTGCAAATGATTCTTCTATTGAATCCATTCGTTCACGGTTGCGGATGTTTAATTCTTGTAGTTTTTCTATAGTTATATTCTCCTCGAGAGCGCCTTTTTCTATTTGTAGACCATCTAGCGATATTGCCAGTGGTGTTTGTTTGTTGTGTCTTTCTCGATTGTCAAACTTTGTGCCATTGATGATTACTGCACAGTTTGAGAAGTATATTAGAAAACTACCTGATAGTGTTCTGTTTGTCAGTTTGCAATCCGTTTGTATGAATACTTTTTGAACGTCCTTCAGCACGATATGGAAATCAGTTAGCCGCTTGACGCCTGAATTGGCATCGTGATCCACGAAGCTGCACTTTCCGGAAAATCCTCGTAGGATTTTGGAATAACATGCGTCGTTGGAAACGTCTATCAGATTGTTCTGATCGCACATGGTATTTTGTCCCACAGGTTGGCATCGCCCGTTGAGAAGATAAGTTGATTGGCTTCCTACTATTGCTGTCCTTGATGGTAGTTTTAGAGATGTTCCGTTGATTGGTAATGGTTCCAGCAGCAACTCGTTAAATATTTCCGTTTTAACAAATGGCACTGAGATAACAAAATATAATTTGCTGTTCTTAAAGACTATTTTTATACTTATAAATTCATAAGCCTGTTCTGAATTAAGCAATGTAATGTTCTGTTTTTCTAACTGATGCACTATGACTTTTAATTCCTCCGGTTCTAGGAAGTTCCTCGAAATCACATTTACGCGAGCTAATTGAATGGTTTCGAATACGGTGTCTAGGTGGTTTCGTATTTGGTCTAGGTGAAATGAAACTCTGATTACTTTGCTGAGGGCCGTGAAATTTTGGTTTACATTGTTGGGATCTAATATAGCTTGTCTATTTGAAATAATTTGTTTTACCAACTTACTTTGTTGGTCATTAATGGATTGGATTATTTTATTTATTCTATTTTGTAGTTTTTCATTGATTGTTGCTTGTAAATTGTTTTCATTAATTAACTGTCGATTTCCTGCCTTGAGATGTTCAATCTCCGTGTTAATTCTGTCTAAATCTTCTTGGTCTAGGTTTCCTGTAATTAATTTTATTGTAGACCCTAAAAAATTGAAGGCTCCTCTTCTGTGTCTCTCCTTAGGGGAAAGGATTCTGTATAAGTTTGTAATTTCATGCATTTTACTACGCAACATTCTTGTGATTTCTCTGATGTTAGGAAAGGTTTCTAATCCGGTGATTATGGTGTTGAGTTGGTTAAGTATAGGTTGGTATAGGTCGAGGTCTACTTCGTGATAAACGTGAATATGTCCGTTTTTGATGAATGTTGATTCCATTCGTATGGTCAATAGTCCGGGGTTTGTTGAAATGTCTTGAATTTGAATGATTTGTCCAAAATAAAGTTGCATTTGCAGAACAAGAAGGATCAACAGACAAAGTGCCATCTGAAAGAAAAAATATTATTAGTTATTATTTATTCTTTTTATATTATTTTTGTGTAATCTACGATTCGAGTCGTCAATAAAGCTTTTCAATCTGTCTTCGACAACTTGAACCGTTGAATATCGTTTTCTCGTTTTATTCCGAATTCCCTGCACTTTATGTAACACTTGCTGATCTGGGACCAATTTTGGTTCGTCTTCCAGATGCCGGTTGTGTTGTTTATGTGTGTTCCTTTGTGTTTTGGTCAGTGTTAATACGACTTCGTCATATAATTTATCTCTTTTTGCCAATATTTCTTCGGCGTCCAGAGGTCTTTCATCTTGGTCCTTGATACCTAAAAAGATTTCTCGGGGTTTCATGTTAGTTGCAGAATGTATGGTTTCATTATATAAAGTGCAAGAAATTCTGTATAATTCTTTGTTGGATAGTGATTCATACTTATGCCTATTACAACGATAAATCTCGGCGAGTGTACTGTGGAATCTTTCCACTATTCCGTTGGTCTCGCTATGATTTGTCGGTGTAAAATATATTTGTATGCCTAGGTCATCGAGGAGTCCTCGAACCTCAATAGATCTCATGGATGGCTCGTTATCGCATACAATAAGTTGAGGTTTCCCATGAGTGCTAAAGAACTTCAGAAGGGCTCTTCTTATATCTTGTATTGTTCTGGACTTGATACTTACTAAAACTCCGAACCTAGAGAATTTATCTACAATGGATAAGAACATATCCGGTTGAGATATGAATATGTCCACATGGATAATCTCTAGTGGCCGTTTTGGGATGGGGGTCTGTCCTAGTTTGATTTTGTAAGGTGCTCTATCATATTTGGCTTTATTGCATTGATCGCATAATCTTATGTACGTTCTGATTTTTCTTTTCATGCTAGGGAAATAGTATGTTCGAGAGATTTGCTGAAGATTTTCCTGAATACCTCTGTGGGCGAAATCGTGTTGTCCTCGTATGATTTCGTTCTGGCGTTCTTCGGTAGTGACGTCTTCTAAGGTGATTTGGGATATTCTCATTCTAAAAGTTTTATTTCGGCTAAAATAGTTTTTGTAGACTATTTGAAGAGAAGGTAGGACGGTCTCTGGACAATTGATGCAATTTAATTTTTTTGGATTTGTGTAATCACGTAGTATTCTTAGAAGGGTCGGAACTCCGAAATGTAATTTTGTTATCGTTTTTCTGAACACGCGTGGAAAAATCTCTTCGACTTCTTCACTGTCTGTCTGTCCAATTTTTAAAACTATTTGATTTGAAAATGCATTCAGTGGTTTTAGTGTCATAGGTATGAATTCCGAGTCATCCGTGTCTGCCGAATGAACGGTTGCGTCGTCGGTATCGTTTTCGTCTTCGTTATTATCTGTGTCTTCGTTGAGATTGATCTCTAGGGGAATCCGAGATAGGGAGTCGGCAACAGTGTTTTGTTTGCCTGGTCGGTATTTAATGTCATAGTCGTATTCTTCAAGATCTAATCTCCAGCGGATCAATTTACTGTTGGGGGTTTTCAAATTTAAACCGTAAGTCAAGGGCTGGTGGTCAGTGTATAGTGTGAATTTGCGGCCAAATAAATATGGTCGAAAGTATTTACAGCCCCACCAAATGGCTAGTAATTCCTTTTCGATCGTTGAGAGATTTTCTTCGGATTTGGTTAGAGTTCTCGAGGCGAACGCTACTGGTTTGTCTCGACCTATTATGCCTTGGGATAATACGGCTCCAATCGCGTGGTTAGAGGCGTCTGTGGTTAAGATGAAGTCTCGTGTAAAGTCGGGGTATTGCAGTATGTCGCTACTTGTTAATATATTTTTACATTTGTGAAAAGCTTCAATAAATTCCTCTGAATGATGGACTTCCTCACCTTTCCTCAAACAGTTTGTTAGGGGCTTTGCGATTTTCGCAAAGTCTCTAATGAACTTCCTATAATATCCTAACACGCCGAGGAACCCATGGAGTTGTTTCTCATTCTTAGGTAAAGGCCACTCTTTTATTGTTTGTATTTTATTGGGATTAGGCTTAACGCCCTCTGGAGTCACAATATGACCCAGGAAAGCAACTTCTTTTTTCAAGAATTCGCTTTTGTCCAACTGAAGTTTCATGTTAAATCTTTTAAGTCTATCGAAAATTTTACAAAGGCTTTCAATGTGTTCTTGAAGACTGGTGGAGAAAATTATAATGTCATCCATATACACAAGGCATATGGTGCCAATATAATCTCTAAGGACATTATCCATCACGCGTTGAAACGTGGATGGAGCATTCCGAAGACCAAATGGCATCCTAAGGAATTCATAGTGCCCATGCTCCACGCTGAAGGCGGTTTTTGGTATGTCCCGATCTTGAATTTCAATTTGGTGAAACCCACTAGCTAAGTCCAATGTAGAGAAATAGTGACAACGTCCCAGTTTGTCCAATATTTCATTTATATTGGGTATAGGGTACTTGTCTTCGATAGTCTTTTGGTTCAATTTTCTATAGTCTATCACTAGACGCCATTTTCGCTTCCCTGATGCGTCCTCTTTCTTGGGGACAATCCACACCGGGGAAGACCAAGGGCTGCTCGAGTGACGAATAATACCCTGATCGAGCATTTTGCTTATTTGCTGTTGCACTTCAGCTTTATGGCAATAAGGGTATCTATAGGATTTCGAGTGTACCGGTATTTCATCTTTGGTGTTAATTTCGTGTTTAATAGCACTTGTGAAGGTCAAGTTTAGTCCTTCTTGATGAAATATATCGCTGTATTTCTTTATTATTTTGAACAGATTTTGGCGTTCTTCTGAGTTTAGGTGATCTGAGCGGATTTGTTTCAGCAGTTCTTGAGGGTTATTATTCATTGAATCAGGAGGTGAGACTTCGTCAAAATTGTTTAATTCGGAAAAAATAGGTCTGTTTGAATTAACTTTCACCGGACAATGGCTAGTATTTCTAATCATGACAGTAGCTTTATTATCGGTTGATCGATAGAGTCCTGGAAGGATATTCACGTCGTTTGTTAAGGAGTAAAGTTCTGGAATATAGAAGTCACCGTTCTGTATGTCTATTGGAAGTTTTATAGGAACCTCTTCATTTGCATTCAAGTTGATGTCGTAGGAATTAGGATATTTCCTACTCATCTGGATGGTATAGTCTGGAAATTTAAGTGTGTTAGAAGAAGTGATTATGTCGGCTTCAAGTTCAGTCAATGTTTGATAGCCAATAAGTCCGTCAAAGTAGGGATGAAATTTGAACAAAAAGAATGTGATGGGAGGTTTTCCATCGAAGGGAGAAAATTCAACGGATTCGCTAATGGAATGGGTGCCGTTGATATTTCTGACGAAAGAATGATTTAGTTTGGAAATTTTTAGATTTGCAATTTTCGCAGGATTGATGTAATTTTTGTTAGCGCCACTGTCTATCAAAAATTTCATCTCTCCTATTTTCGTGTTTAATTTTACATATGGGATAAAATTTGTTATCTCCCGTTTGAACTGTCTGAATCCGGTTGAAAATTTAAATCATCTACATTTCCTTCTGTGTTCTCAGATGTCTCATTGGTTTCGATGTTTCCTCCGAAAATGTTTGGATCATTTTCTGAATAGATGTTGTTATGGGGGTCATAGTCTGGGTAATTTCCCTCAACCTTCGCTAAGGCATAATTGTCATTTTCAGCATGTCCATAATCGGGCAAATATGTTTCTTCACAATGTTCGAAATGATAGTTGGGACTTGGGTGAAAAGGATTTAAATTCTGGCGTGGTTTAAAATGGTTATTATTGTTTCTATTCATGTAATTTACGTTCCTACTTCGGATCGAGTGATCCACCTCCATAGGGACTGGTTTGGGAAAATTATTTTGATGGTTTTGTCCAAACTGATTGCGGGGAAAATTAGGATTTGGTTGCTGGGTGAAATTATTTCTGAAAATTGGGGGTCTCTGAATTGGGTTTGGAGAGAAATTAGGTTGCCAATTGATTGGTTTGGGGTTCGGTGGAAAACGGGGTACGTTCACAGGACCATTGTATGGTGCTGAAAATTTAAAAGGATTCACTGGCCGGGTAGGTATGTTTGGAGGAATAGGAGCTCTTGGATGATTAAATGGTTTCGGTGGTAGCATTGGTTTATATGATTTTACATAATTATAGTTTTGCTCCTCCATACAAAGTCGGAGAGCGTCTTTCATTGTAGTGGGGCATTGGGCTCTAATGATTGGTCCTAGCGGCTCTCTTAAGCCAGCGAGGAAAACTTTTAGCCCTATGTCCTGGAAAAATTCTTTCTTTGCTTGTTTCACGGCTGCATTTTGTTCTGTTATGCTCAGATTATTTGTGAGCAGTGAAACGATGTGCGATACCTTGGAGTAAAATTCTTCCACGTTTCCGATTTGGTTCAATTTGAAGAGGTCTCTGGTGAGGGAGACCTCGTCACGCCTGTCGCTGTAATGTGTGATTAGGGTTTGTTTTATCTCGGCCCACGTTAGGTTGGTGCCGTATAGTTCGAGTACGTTGTCAGCGTCCCCAATTACTTTTGTGCGGATCGCTTGAATCCACACTCTATAGACGTTAGTATTCTGTGCCTCATTCAGCAGAGGGATTATATTATCAATCCCCTTTAAAAATGAGTTTAATTTTAACGGGTTTCCGTCGAAACACGGAAGATCCCGAATAATTTGGGGCGTCTGTAACGATTTTAGTATCGATTCCGTTCTTTGCTCCAGCACTTGAATCACCTGCACGGGGTTCGCTTGCCTGTTGGCAGCCAGTTGGGCGGCAAGTGATTGAGCATTTCGCTCACCTTGCGCTGCTTGGATTTGTAATTGAGCGATCTGCTCATCCTTCTCGGCCAGACGGCTGGCCAGTTGTTCCAAACTCGCTTGGAGAAGTTCGAGCTGGTTCTCTGCCATGTCTCGGCCTCGATTGAAATTCCTAAATCGCTTAATTTTGGAAATTAAAATTTCCTTGTTTAAAAAAGTATTTTACTTGGTACCGGTTATAAAAATTCACCTTTTTATTCGTTATTAAATCACTAAATATTAAATCACTACACCTAGTCTCTAGGAAATTAAAATATCTTTTTATAAAGTTTTTCACTTGGTACCGGTTATAAAAAAAATCACCTTTTTATTCGTTATTAAATCACTAAATATTAAATCACTATACCTAGTCTCTTTTTGCTTACCTTAATTTTTGCGATATTCCTTCGCTGGTTCTGATCGCTTGGTTTTGTTAGTTGTCCTTGGGGTGCCACTACAATCGATAAGCCGTCGATTCGGTCACACACGCGAACTTCTAACTAAAACCGCAATCCGCACGACTGCGCCACTTACGTTTTTAAATTAAAGGAGAGCGTTTTTAAAAAAGAACTACACTTGTTCACTGTAAGATTAAGACTAACTTTATTATCGCTTCCAGTTTACATGACTTATGATTTATGCCTACTCAATGAGCCGAAGGGAATTTGATACCTACATTCTCGAGTTGCGTACCGTTGCCTGTTATGCTGATTCGTGTTGTGGTGTCTACGTTGAATATGTTATTTCAGTGAAGATGGGACGTTTGGCCAAAAGTGATGATGCCGCTGTTTAGGTTGTTCGAGCTGGTGCATGGCTGGTGTTGCCGTTTGGAATTGACGGTAACTTATATATATATATATTTTTTAGAAAGCTGAGATTTTTCGTAGCATATTAAAAAATCAGAGAGAGTTTTTTTCCTTTTTGAATTATGATTTATTAAAATATCAAAATATACATAATTTCGAGTTTATCTTAGTTTGCATTAGATTGCATCCCAATTACCATCAATCCAATTCCATAACAAACCATCAATTGTCAAGCCTTTGGCGTTCTTAGTTCGGGACCATCAGGATGAATAAATGGAACGGAACGATTTTATCGCGCTTCTCATCAATCCATACTCCATTCCATAACTTCGTAGGAGGAGTTAACGTAGGGAAAGCAGCAAATTGATTGCCAGAAAGCACTTCTGTGTGTGTGTGTGTGTGTGTGTGTGTATGCAATCACCAGCATGCAAATTGCTTTCCGCATCTTCACCAAATGAAGACATTAACGTTAGTCAGCGTATGCAGACATGCCAAAATCATCTCCCAAACCCAAACACACAGCTCCACAAATGCAAATACGGCGGAATTGTGTGCGCACAGTCATTCCGGCTGGCCTGGCTCAAGGAAGAAAAACGAATCATTTTCCACTCCTGCGAGCAGATTAAGCTTCCGCCTTATTTTGTGTTCCTTTTTTCGACCGAGAGCATAAAGATGAATCCACAAAGGGATTGAAAGCAACATGATTAGGGGAAAGATTTCTGCTGCTATGCGGATCCCGTTCGAAGATTACGAGAGTGATTCTGTTTGGGTGAGCGTTTGATCGGCTGTGAGAATTGTTGTGTACCAGACAAACAAACAAACCAAAGAAAATTGTTGTCAATAGCAGTAGTTGGCCGGAAGTTAACATTCAACCATGTGTGAAACGGATTTGGTACGCTGCTGTGCTTCGAAATGAGCTACATTATTAGATATTTTCGCGTTGGGAAGTATCCAGAAGAATGAAAAAAAATATCCGACTCTGGATTATCGTTATTATTTCCCAGATGATTCCTTCAAATAAAGTCATCCACTGGAAAGGATTCGCCCATTACTGGTTTTGCTTTCCAGTGGAGGGAAGCGAAACGCAGAAACAAGTGGCATAAAACCCTTTCGCAATGTGCATTTATTTTAGCGACAATTCAGGGAACACAAAACATGGCGCTCTCTGTCGCACCGTTTTATGCTTGTGACGAGGACCCAACAAAATAGTGAATCGAGTTCGTAAAAATGAAAAAGCGAAACATTTTACGAGTACTTTCGAGGCGAAGGCAAGCTCCCTGTGTGACTTTCCATAAACTGTGACAGTGAGGCAAATTGAGCAAACGACTTGTGATTTGTGGCGGAATTTGCTTTTACAGTTCAAGGAGTTTCAGTTGTGTGTTATATGTTGACGTGAAAACGAAATGCCTCCTTACTTAGAATGTGAACATGATTGATACAAACTATTATTAAAAATAGTATAATTAGCGTTTTTTGTTTGACAGATGAAATCGAAAACTCACAATATCTATATTCACAATGTGAAATGCTCTGGAATTGTGTGAAACATTTTCCGACTTTTCTACTCGATAAACAGCCATCGTGATGTCCTCCCCATTGAACCTCGAAAAAGATGTTTGACTTTTTTGCTTTTTCCAGATTCTACTCGTGACGAATTTTCGATTCACTTCGAGCGAGATCCGATTATTCGGCGATAAGGAGCCGACCACTCGCGAGGCTCATTCTCGGCCCGTCCTCGCAGGCAGGCGAGTGCTTCTGCTTCCATTTCTGAAATTCGAACAAAAGCGAAAACATAATCCGAGTAACATTGGGTGGGCTAATTTTGTATTCCACCCGTGGCGTAGTTTCGATTTTCGTTCACGGCTCCTAATGCGACGAAAAGCCCTTCCAGCCGTTCGAAGTTGGAAATCAATCAAATCGTACCGTTGGCTTTGTTCGGAATTTCTCCGCAGGGACCCCAAACAGTGCTTAAATTTGCCCGGCCCAGGCTCGATTTCCGATATCCTGTGTCGAGTGTGGCAATCTAAAATGACTTTTCCGCATAAGCTTTCGTCAATGGGTGAGATCAACGGGAGTGTTTTATCCTCTCAAACATACATCATCCATCCTAGTGATGAATAGTCGCTGGATTCAGACGGAAAAGGGAAAAACAGCGGCATTGAAAACAGCTCCATTCAGCTGAATGCTTCATTCCTGAATAGTGAAAGCAACACCGACTGCATCTTCATCAGTGTCGTTTGGCACAGGTTGATGCGAAATTCGTCAGAGGTAATCGTTGCCGGAAGTGGAATTTTTTTTGCGTGTGACCCGAAGTGATTCTGCATTCTAGTTGGCAAGCGAATCGTGGATTGCTTTTAGAGTATGAATGGAAAACCATTAGAGTGCAGAAAAATTGAATTGGCTTCATTGAATTGGTAGTTGAAGCTTTCAGCAGGTTTGATTACAGCGATTTTAGCGAACTTCGACGAAGTCCATACTTTGATTGATTGCGGAGTTGTGTGTGGGTAAACTGCAGCTAACATCTTTGATACAGCGTGAAAACATTATTTGAACGGATCATAAATCTTCCGATATAGATGAAAATGTGGATTGTTCCAAGGAAATATATAGAACAAAATCAAGTTTTAATATGAATTCAATGCGCAAATGACGAATTTCATGTCAACTCGTCTTTGGAGTTGGCAGCACCATCTCAGATTACAGTGAAAGGTTGTGGGTGCAAAGACATTCACCATTTAAGCAACTTTGTGTACTTCAAATCTCCAAATTAGAAAAATCTTCGAAAAGGTCCAAATCTTTTCCTTATTTTTTTCGAAACTAGCTAACCCAACAACTATAATACCTACAAAAGGGCCTGGCTGGGTAAGGAAGTAAAAGTGCCCCCAAACCAAATCACCAGCTCTATGGAAACTATTTTTTTCGTTTCTGTATTATAGTGATTTTCAACACATTTTGGCTGGTTCGTCACTTTTTAACTTCCATTTTTGGAAGAATGTCGGGAGTGAGAATTGAACTCGTGACCTTGAGCGTGAAGGGTATGGATGTTACCACTACGCCAGATCGCCTCCTCATATGGAAACTATTGTATAGGGTACCAAATGAGGAATTTTAAGATAAAATTTTTTAAAAAATACTGAAAGTGTATTTTACAATGATGTATCGAGAAATATTATCACGTTCATGGGTCCAATCGCAAAACTGTTCATTGATTGATCTTCTAATCTACCCTTTAAAATTATCTTTTACTATAAAATTCCTAGTACTTCTACCAAAACTCGTCATTATAATATCAGACTATTTTCAGATACAACTCTCGTTCAAGATTTTCGAACCACTTGCAAATAACATGTTTATCCGTTACATGGAATAAATGTTTGATGCAGAAAATATGATAGAATAAAGACAGTCCTAAATCGGACAATTCCTTTCTTGAGTTTTGCTCTTATCAACACATTCGGCGATCCATTTTTATTTATATAGATAGAAGACTATATAGAAGTGCGTTTTATCGCATTAAAATCCATTTCCACTTTCGAACGAAGATCAATTTCGTTAGCGCAAACATCAAACGAAATAACAACGCTTGTCAATATGTAATTGTAGAACATATGCGAATTGAATTTTTCGAATTTTCCCATTTTCCTTCAGAGTTTTCCGAAAATTTTCAATTGTCATGTTTGGTTGGAATATGTTTGGTTGAGATATGTGTATTATTTTTATGGGACCCCCTCTCCATTCCAGAGGATCCCGAGGAAGACAGCCCAATGTACCGGTGAGAGATGTGTTGGCTCGGTTAGACCTCGATTACATGTCCCTAATATATGTTTTCCTTAAAACTATCGATCTTCGTGTGTGATTGTCCGTACACCCTTATCCCCTTTTTTTTCCTTCGCGAGCGACTGTTTCCCTTCTGACTAACTATAGAATAAGCTGAAATGTATATACATAATAGATATAATAATAGATTTAAGAATTGAGTATGATGAGCGTGAGTGTGAATGCGAGTGTGAACATTGTACAATATCCTTATATCCCCTCCTTTTCCAAAAGAAATTATCTCACCCTTCTAATCTCGAGTCTAAAATCGAGTAGATTTAAGGAAACATGTTGATATATACTAATAAAAGTATAGCTAAGAGATCGGCTCCTTTAAGCCTATGTAACTGAGCCTGTAAAAATAAATGACTTAAATTCATTCCAGAGGAGGGAGGGGTGTCATACCATCATAGAAACATTTCTCGTACTCAAAAACCCTCACATCCCAAATTTGGCTCCATTTGCTTGATTCGTTCTTGAGTTATGCAGAAGTTTGTGTTTTATTTGTATGGTAGCCTCCTTCCCCTTAGAAAGGGGAGAGGGGTGTCTATCCAACATAGAAACAATTATTGCACCCTAAAACCTCCACATGCCAAAGTTGGATTCGTTTGCTTGATTAATTCTCGAGTTACGCTGAAATTTGTGTTTCATTTTTAGGCAGCCCCCCCCCTTAGAAAGGCGGAGGAGTGTCTATCCAAAAAAGAAACATTTATTGCACCCTTGAACCTCCACATGCCAAATTTGGTTTCATTTGCTTGATGAATTCTCGAGTAATACAGAAATTTGTGTTTCATTTGTATTCAGTAGTTACCTAGTCCATAAGAATCAGACAGACAGACAGACAGAATTCCTTTTTTTTATATATAGATATGTTTGCATGTGTTTTCTGATATTTGTGATTTTTTTCGGATAATCTCAAGAAGTCGATAAAATCGATAAAGTTTGGAACTCTTTTCACGAATACACATACATAATACAATAATAGATTTTTGGAAAATAAAAAACAGATATAATATAAATGTTTATAAAAAAAATTATTAAATATTTTCGTAGTGCGCAGACGAAAATATTTAATAAATATTTTTATTATGTCTAGTTTTTATTTTCCTAGAATCTATTATTATATTGTATATGTGTATTCGTGAAAAGAGTTCCAAACTTTATCGACTTTATCGCACTTCTCATCAATATATATTCCATTCAATAACTTCATATAAACGAATTGATTGTCAGAAAGCACTTCTGTGTGTGTTTGCAATCACCAACATGCAAATTGCTTTCGCTTCTTCACTAAATAAAGATAATAATGTTAGTCAGCGTAATACCAATGTCATCTCTCAAACACAAACACAGAGCTCCAAACTTCATCACGCTTATGTTATAATGCTATAGAAAATACTGTATAGGACATCAAATGATAAAATTATGCAATTTTCCTGAATCCCTATATAGTTCACTATAAGAGCTTTGGTTAAACTTAATTTTTCTTTCACGCCATTCTCAATTGCTTGAGAAAATATGGGAAAAAAAATATTCAAAGTGCATCTTACTTTGATGTACTTTATACAAGTGGATAAAGAGCCACCATCAAGCAATACATTTTAAAACTATTTAAATATACTATTACTAGATAATCATTAACTTAAGTCTAATGAGGTAAAACTACAATATAAAACATATATAATTTATTCCTTCGTTGTCTCTTCGGTATTATCCTTGTCTGGAACAGTGCCAGTGGTGGATCGTAGCAACTACATAGATCAAATGTTGATATGTTTAATTTTATAAATTTAAACCCACGAACACAATAAAATCATCGATTTCATGAAAATAGATGAAAAACCAGATAGAAAAAAAAGTATAAAATAGTTTTAAACATATTAAAGCAGTACTGTGTCTCAAAACTAAATTAAAGATTTCATAAATTTCCAATTACCAAAAAATTGCTCTAAAATTCTGAAAAAAATCTCATATCAAAAACACGTACATTAAAATGAAAATTATGTTATAATGGATCTAAAAATAAAAAAGAATTCAATATTTCAAAATACCAAAAAAATACTTTATTTAAAAAAAATACTTTTTAGAATTAGATTTTTTAATGATTTGTCGCGATACACTATAGTTATCGCACATTGCGTATTTTCTCAAATTTTCGTTTTCCAGCCTATTGAGAATGGCATGGAAAAAAGAAAAAATGTGTTTTCACTATAACACTTATAGTGAACCATATAGGGATTCCGAAAAAAAATGACCTTACTTTCTAATTTGGCACCCTAGAGATTATTTTTCCATGGCCCTGGTGACAAGGTTTGCGGGCACTCTTTACGAACATATGAATACAATACAGTTATAGATTTAGGGAAAATAAAAAAAAATTGAATTTAATAGGGGACATAATTTCACTACTTCCAATGTGTAGTAATTAACTGTGTTATTGCACAATAATTAATCAAAGTTTTTCTCCGTTTTGACTCAATCTCACCCCCATGACCCATTCTCACCCCCATCGACGGTATATTGAAAAGGCACAAGGACACAGTTAAATGGGAAGAGTAGTACTGTATCTCTAAACCCCAAAAAAAACTTAATACAGGTCGGACTCGATTATATACAGACTCGATTATTGTGATTCGATTATATACAGTTTTGGACTCGATCATATACAGTTTGGAAAATAATATTTTTTTTTATATTTCATATATGGTTTATTTCAAGCAGAAATGTAACCTTCAGCGTTAAAATGAAGTTCAAGTGGCTATTACATGTACAATGGGGTAAAAATCGTGATTTTTGAAGATTTTGCTTGAATTTTCATCAAGAATTGTTTATATCGATATTGCAGCCAAATTAAGAAAGATAGAAGGTGGGCGTCAAAGAACAAATGGTAGAGAGGTTAAAGAACATCAATTTAATTGTTAGAGACAATCTAGTTTAATATAAATTTTTAGGATAAAATTAATAATAACACATTAAAACTGATTAACTTTTGAGTTTTTCACTTCCAAAATGTTATTAAAATCCACTAATTTAGTTGTTTCACTACTATATCCTGTACCAAATTTTCTCATCTTTCAAATGAAAGCGTCAGAATCGCCTTCTATAGCGTACTTTTCAATGTAGAGCCAGTTTAAGGCAACAGAGTTCTAAGTAAGTTCTATAACTCTGTCATTGTTGAAATTCGAACATATGCGTAGGAAATTTTTTTTCATCAAATATGATCGTCTATCACCTCCTGAGATAATCTGGATAAATTTATTTTTTTCATGTGAGAAAGATGTTTTCTGACTTTAAGGGGATGAATTAAAAATCAAATTCCTCTTGTATTTTCAAAAATCAAAAAAAAAAATTATATTTTTAACTCGAAGCTATTGAGATTGGCGTGCAAAAATTGAAAAGTACATTTTGCATCATAGATCTTATGGTAAACCACGTATAGGTTAAAAAAACAGTCAAAATTTCTGTTTTAGTACCCTCTACAATATTTTTCCATATATATTCTATGAATATCCTCATCCAGAGAAATCGAGAAAATTTCCTTAACGAAAAATTTCTAGACCGGCACTTAGAAAACTTTCAATTTAATATCCTTTATTTTTTATAATATAAAAACAACTAAATTTAACTAATATAATATAAAAACAACAAAATAAAAATCATCACCAGGATCATGACGGACATAATAGAGAGGACATAGATACAAATTTAAAAAAAGATAATAACTATAACAACTACTTAATTAGTTTACATAACATAATCCGTTCAAAAAAAAAAACTTCGTCAGGTTAATTGAAAATATTAAAAACAAACTGCAAAAAAAATCCCACATTAATGTATCCGTTCGTATAAAACTTCGTCAGTAACAATCTTCGTCATAAAATTTAAAAAAATATCGGTCGGCTGTTAATGACTAATCCTAATTTTGTAACATTTTTGTGCGTAAATTCTCGCGTTTGACATGTTCTTGACATATAGTTTGCTTGACATAAAAAAGTTTGCCTAAAGTGGCAATCAGGATAATTTATACCAAAAAATGTTACGAGAAAAACATTGGTAGATATTTTTCAATGAAAACATGAAAAATTTGTTGTTAGGAAAACTCTTTGCCTGTACAGGTCAGACTTGATTCTATACAATTTTTGGGCTCGATTATCGAATCCCACCAAACACACAGCAGAACCTTCCTGGCCGTTAATGAGGGCTTGGCCACCGTCTGAGCCGCTTCGACCACGACCGTTTGTGCTTCACGTTGTCGTAAGTGACCCACTTTTCATCGCCAGTCACCATCCGCTTCAGAAACGGGTCGATTTTGTTGCGATTCAGCAGCGATTCACATGCGTCGATACGGTCAAAGATGTTTTTTTGCGTCAACGTGTGTGGCACCCATACATCGAGCTTCTTTGTGAATCCAAGCTTCTTCAAATGGTTAATAACGGTTTGATGACTCATCCCCAGCTCTTGGCCGATGCTACGGCTGCTACTATGCCGGTCTTTCTCGGCTAATTCAGCGATTTTGTCGCAATTTTCGACGACAGGCCTTCCGGAGCGTGGCGCATCTTCAACGGCCTCTACACCAGAACGAAAACGTTGAAACCATCGTTGTGCGGTGGAAATGGAAACTGTATCGGGTCCATAAACTGCACAAATTTTATTGGCAGCTTGAGATGCATTTTTGCCTTTGTCATAGTAGTACTGTAAAATATGTCGGATTTTCTCTTTATTTTGCTCCATATTTGCGACACTATAACTCACGAACGAATTAACCAAACAAAACACTGTCAAGGACTATATTATAGCGCGCAAAAATACCTTTCCAACAAGCTATAGTATGACTCGATACAATGAATACAACTAGAACTACGCGCTTACAACGACACCTCGCGGAAATACCGCAGGACTTTTTTGACAGCCTAATATATAGTTTGAAAAAAAATTTTTTTTAAATTTCAAATATGACTTATTTCGAAAAAAAAGAAATGTTTCAACGTTAAGGTGAAATTTAATTGACTACTATTAACATCGTTGAGAAAAAGTCGCGATTTTTGAAGATGTTGATTAAATTCTCATCAGGAATTGTTTATAACGATATTGCAGCGAAATTAAAAAAGATAGATGTTGGATGTCGAAGTACAAATAGTAAAGCAGTGTGAGAGTTTTAACTTGGTTGATAGAAACAATCAAGTTTATTTTGATTTTTTTTATTAGAACTAATAATAACACCTTCCAAACCACTATCTTTCAAGTTTTTCACTTCCTAAATGTTATTTAAATCCACTAATTTAGATGTTAAAATGTACTGAATACTAAATTCTCTCATCTTTCAAAAGAAAGCAACAGAATCGACTTCCATAGCGTACTTTTTGAAGGAGGGCCAGTTTGACTCTGTCTTTGTTGAAATTCTATCATAGAAGGATTCTTTCATGTGATAAAGGTTTTTTCTGAGTTTAAGGGGATGAATTTATCAAATTTTTCTTTCATATTCAAAAATCGAAAAATATATATGTAAAAAAACAAATAAAACATTTTTTTTGACTAGATTGAATACAGGATTTGATTATATACAATGAAAAGAAATCAGAGAATATATACAGGGTCTTTCAGATTAAACGCTCGCGCAACAAATCGAAAAGCTTCTTTTATTTTTTTTTTTCTACATCGATGGTAACACTGCTTTCCCCACTTCGGGACGATAATAAAGGGTGTGTCACATCAAATTGCATCACGGAAAAAACGCTGTAGAAATTCGCCCAGTAGACCGATCCTTTTGAAAATTTTAGACAGTAAAATAAAAACTATTAAACAACTTTTGGCATTTTCTTTTTATTCATACTTCGAGCCCAAGCCCGTATGCTCGCACCTTCCTCTTTACCCCGTCCATAAGGTTCTGTACAATGTCAGGTTGTAGTTTTTTTTGAACAGAAATCCATTTTCTCTTGAAGTCCGCCTCCGATTTGACAACTTTTGGGTTCTTCCGGAGGGCCTGCTTCATAATCGCCCAATATTTCTCTATTGGGCGAAGCTCCGGCGCGTTGGGCGGGTTCATTTCCTTTGGCACGAAGGTGACCCCGTTGGCTTCGTACCACTCCAACACGTCCTTTGAATAGTGGCACGAAGCGAGATCCGGCCAGAAGATGGTCGGGCCCTCGTGCTGCTTCAATAGTGGTAGTAAGCGCTTCTGTAGGCACTCCTTAAGGTAAACCTGCCCGTTTACCGTGCCGGTCATCACGAAGGGGGCGCTCCGCTTTCCGCAAGAGCAGATCGTTTGCCACACCATGTACTTTTTGGCAAACTTGGATAGTTTCTGTTTGCGAATCTCCTCCGGAACGCTGAATTTGCCCTCTGCGGAGAAGAACAACAGGCCCGGCAGCTGACGAAAGTCCTCTTTGACGTAGGTTTCATCGTCCATTACCAGGCAATGCGGCTTCGTCAGCATTTCGGTGTACAGCTTCCGGGCTCGCGTCTTCCCCACCATGTTTTGCCTTTCGTCGCGGTTAGGAGCCTTCTGAACCTTGTATATACGCAGGCCCTCCTGCTGCTTGGTCCGCTGGACGAATGAACTTGACAAATTCAGCTTATTGGCGACATCCCGGACCGAACTTCTCGGATCACGTCTAAACTGCTGAACTACGCGCTTGTGATCTTTTTCACTGACGAAGCATCCATTTTTGCCGTTCTTCACCTTCCGGTCGATGGTTAGGTTCTCGAAGTATCGTTTTAGTACTCTGCTGACCGTGGATTGGACGATTTCCAGCATCTTACCGATGTCCCGATGTGACAACTCCGGATTCTCGAAATGAGTGCGCAGGATTAATTCACGACGCTCTTTTTCGTTCGAAGACATTTTTCCAAATTTACGAAAAATTTACAGTGAGGCATGGCCGTGATCTATACACTCTCATCTGATTATAAGCGAAAGCTGAAGATATAATTCCTAAAAATTAAATTTCTACAGCGTTTTTTCCGTGATGCAATTTGATGTGACACACCCTTTATTCGGCTACTCGTTCAGTCTGATCGGATAGTTTTTAGTGTCAAGATGTACAACTTACATGAACGTGTATTTACAAGAACCGAAGCCTTAATGAAACTTTGTCCTCTTATGGTAAGAATTTCAACATTTCTCGTCGTCGATAACTTCCTCTGGCGTGAAATACCGTTGCTATGTTAATAAGCCACAAAATTTGGAGGAACTTAGAGAAGAAATAATTCGGATTTTCAACAGCATCGAAGTCGTAATGTTGTAGTTGTGCATGAAGAATTTTGTTCGCCGTTCAAAACGCGTTATCGAAAAATGGATGGTCACATCGAAAATGTCCTAAAATAAGCTTTATTTATGTTTTTGAAAAAATAAAAATCGTTTGTAGAAGTTATTAAAATTAAAATTAATTAAAAGACCCTGTAAAATCGAGTCCACCATGTAGCAGTGCCCTAATATGTATGGACGACTGGTTGGTAATTGAGTGGTCTATTCATATATTTTTTAAGAATTTAAGAACAAATTTTTGAGAGAATAAATTTTAATTTTAAATTTTTTTTCTGTGAATTTTTTTTCATAATTTCATTAAATTCAATCTTCGACAAAAATCGTGTAGCTATTATAGATTTTAAGACAGTAATTTTTTGAAATTTTTAGTTGTGTTAAACGTGTTATACACGATTATTTACACAAAAATTTTACCAGTAAAACATAATTTTTTTGACGGCGCCAGTGGTTGTATGGTTAGCGTAACAGCCTCACAATCCGATCGGCCTGGGTTCAATCCCAGCTGGCGTCGTTGGGATTTTCTGAGGCGAAAAATCTCTGGTTACGTCTTCCTTCGGAGCGGAAATAAAAGAAGTTGGCCCGGCTCATGAGTTGTTGAGTCTGATAGGTAGGAACAGGTGGAGTCGCCTCCCTGATGTCGGTGATTGGCACTAAAGTGGCGGAAATAGGCCGACGAAAAATAAGCGAAGATAAAAAAAAAAATAATTTTTTTGGAGTCTCCATACAAAAATGCCATATATTCCAGAAAAAAGAAAGAAAGTCAACCTCTTTGACAAAAGTTCATATTTTAATAAGATCTTAAACTTTGTCGAGTACACTTTATCCCTATCTAACATTTATACGAAATTAGGATTAGTTGTAATTTTTTCAAAGAAAAACATGAAAAATTTGTAGTTAGAAAAACTTTTTTTCTGTAAGAGTTCTCATCTTCCGATGTATAAATGACTTGGTGGTTTTCGTATGAACTATTAATATTCTATTTTGAGAATTAAAAAAAACTTTTTTGAGAAAAATGAATTTAAATTTTCTAAATATTTTTTTCAGTGTAATTTGTTTTTGACTTTATGAATGTTTCTTGTATGAAAATTTTAAAAATTTCCTACTTTTCATTCTTCAACCAAAATTTTTTAGGTATTATAGTTTTAGAGTTGGATTTTTTTTTGTAAAACATTTAAAAAAAGAACTTTGACCTTTTTCAATTTTGTTTCTAATTTTTATTTGAAGAGTATGCAAAGTATGCAAAGTTGCTTAAATAACGAATATTTTTACACCCATAACGTTCAGTACAGTCTGGCATGGTGCTGCCAATGGCCAGTCATCAAATAGAACAATTTTTAAGAGAGAGAGAGAGAGAGAGAGAGAGAGAGAGAGAGAGAGAGAGAGAGAGGGATGTTGTTAAAAATAATCGTGCTGAATGTGGTGGATGGTAAACTTTGTATTCTAATTAACGAGAAACGAATTTAAGTTCACAAACTCCAAAAAGCCATCGAACGGATATGATAGTCACGTTCCCACCAGAAATGTGCTTCCCACTGTTAGCTGCTCCAATATTAACAACCTCAAACAACGTTTTGCTGTCCGTCTAGCAGGAATCTCTGAACGTCTGGCTACCCCGTTTTGCTCGCCTCAAATGAGCGCAATAATTAATTAAACAACACTTTAATTACGAGACGAAAGCAACTGCTAATACCAGGCTTGCTATAACCCCCATGTTCAGGCCAAGTCATAAATCGTACCCTCGAGTGCTGAAAATCTCAATGGCTTGATTCAATTCGATATAATAAATAAAGAAAATAATGCAACGCGGCGAACCATTCATCCACTGCTGCTGACGTTGTTTCTTCGCGGATCAACAGAGGGTAAATAAAACGCTGCATTCGAAGGTTGGACGACGGATGCTGTTGGCGTATACCACGGGAGAAAGGCGTGCTCTCTGAACATCATTTTAACCGGCAGTAATTACCGGTGGCTCTCGAGTGCAAGATAGATTGGATACATTTTCTGGTTTATGATACAATTCCGGCAAACTGTCCAAATCATTTTTAGCGCTTCGCAGTGGATGAACGTGAGAAGGTAATCCCCGAAAATAGTGTGGTAGTTTGTTTGACAAGAGATATTGAGTAACTTTGGTCCTCTACGAAATCCAATGCTGCAGATTTTTTTACCCGCAATTCTGAGTGACACAGAAAACCTTTCTCCCCAACTCTTGAGTAACTCTGCGGCAGCGACGAAAGTTTTAATAGGTTTCGGATTTACCCCGCCCTCATCAAGGAGACTCGTTTGCATGCACTCCGGGCCGAGAAATGCTCGTTGCCCAAAATACACACACTCCCGAAAACTTTTCAGCAAGTGCAAACTTTCGCTCAGAAGTGGAGAAGAGTTGTCTTCTTGTAATGCATACTTTGAAACGAAGCCACTAATGGCGGCGACGTCGGAACGGAGCTCATCAAAAAGAATGAGCGAGAGACACCCGGGAAAAACGAGTGTGACGATGAATAATATTACCATCTCTTTGAAACCAAACCACACCTTAATCGGATCGGATCAGGGCGAGCAGTTCGGAGGAGAGTTTCATGGAGTTTGTTCGAGTCCCACGATGCAGGTGTCATCTCGAGTGACAAACATAATCGTATTTAGAAGCTGGAGCTTGCAAAGTTTACCGTACCCAAATGGCTGAATCTGTAGTGAATCTAGATCACAGTGGAGCGACAAGCTCCGCATGATAAAGTAGACACCCTGAGACTGAAACATTGTAGCATCTTTCAGCATCATTCTCGTTATAAAGCATGTGTCTTTTCCACCCTGTGGAGACTGGATGGAAATCCCATAACAATCGAACAGAAACACATAGCTCATTTTGCACGAATTACACTCCACTTTCGCGCTGCCAACTGCCATTAGATAATCTCCCGGCGAGTTCGTTCAGATCATACCCCAGAAGAACCGGCTTCCATCACTCCGCGATGGATATAATCGCCATTGATGGATTCGGGCCTTTCGGAGAAGAACAACAGCTGGCGAGAAGTGGCGAAAGCATGAAAACATCTTCACCTAATGGTTGCAATAAATCCAGATGAAAAATCACACCTGTAAAGAGAAAGAAAACAAAAATTAAGATTTAGTGCTTGGATGTGTGGGAGAATAACAAAAAAGAGAGAGATTGGTGGTAACGAAAAAAAAATAGAAAGGGGCGCTAACATTCTTTTACACAAAGATGAGGTATTGAAGAGAGAATGATAGAGAAAAGAAGCATGGAATGAGACGGAACCATTTGAAATGCGAGAGGTATCATTGTATTCATTTCATTCATAAGCTTGGCAACGGAAAAATGATTGCGTTAAAGCGTTCGATTTGCCAATTTTTCACTCAGAATCATTGAACCGTGAGAGGCTATCGAATTAATCAAGTTAATTAACTTTCCGCCCGTTTCCTAATTGTATTTCAATGCTTTTCGGGTAATGTAATTGGTTCAATGCATATAGTCCGAGTGACTACTGTAAAGATTGTCAATTTGATGTACATTTTGACGTAGGACTACGTCTTTCATTTCTATACTGGGGTGTAAGTTCAAAGTTTCGAAAATGAAAGCGTTACGCCAGAGAACGAGATTTTGAGCGTTAATAGCTCCTAAACAACCGAATGAAATGGTATGATAAACACTTCATTCGAAAGATAAAATGTCTACGTGTTATATGCTTGTTACTTTTCGATCCAAAAACTTGTTTCAATAGCCCTAAAATTGCTTTCAAAACAGACTATTGAAATCACACCAATCGGTATATAAGCGAGTGCCGCTCGGGAATCCACTCAGGTACGATTGCGCAACGATTGAGGTACGATCGCTGGAATGGATGGATGTTTCCCTAACACAGACTTCGAAACCATGGAGCCTGTGGAAATCGGCATAGAAATTTAGATGCAAGTAGTGGAAACTTTCGTACTCGTTTGCGTTTTTGCAAATTGGAATGTTTCCCTAACACAGGCTTCAAAACCATGAAGCCTGGGGAAAGATGCAAACTACGAGTACTTTTGTACTCGCTTGCATTTTTGCAAACCGGAATGTGTTTTCCCAATACAGGTTCCGAAACGAAAAAGTTGGGAGAATCGGCATTGCAGATACATTCAAGTCGGCAATACTTTTATACCCCCAAACATTTTTACACTCCAGAATTCGTTTTGCTATCACGGTCTACAAAAGCGGGTACAAATGCAACGCTTTGGCTCGATTATTCAAGACTGTTTTGGAAGATATCCCTTCATGTCGCTAGCTCACTGAATTTCTACGCATACCGTTTGATAATTAGGCAACATGTTGATAACTATTCGCTGCGATAACTGCGATAATGCATGAATTGACTTAAATTGAGATTTGTTTGCAATTGAATCCGTAAATAGTTTCATTCATTCACTATTTTAATCAATACACTAATGATAGCACTGCGCAGCGGCGATATCGTACCCAATGGTGGTGGGATTATTGCTAATTGAAGAAATGCAATTGATTACTAAGCCAACGGCAGCCCTACGTCAACCTTGCGGTTATATCATAGGTATAACCCATCCATAGTTTTTTGTTTTGGTTTTGAGCGTGTGTCTTTAATATTGTGAATAAACATGCTGGGATTTTGAACCACCTTTCACTTCTTTACGTTGCGCATTTGCTATTCCCCAAACATAGTAAGTACCGCAATCTTTCCTTATCTTGTTTGTGATCATACATTTTAATATTATGCTTCTATTTTACAATTTGTGTTATGTGTTATTTGTTTATGCGTATTTACATAATTTTTGGAAGCTATCATTGCTCGCATAGTTTTTATTCCTATTCTACTACTTAATTTTGTTTTTTTTAATATTTGTATGGTGAAAAAAATCATTCAACGGTTTCTGAGGAATGCGGCCGAATCAGAATTGTTGTAAAAATTTTAAACTTGGGAAAAGCATAATTATTGTCATACCTTTTGATGGCATCAAACGAAAAAAAAAGATGGATGCGTTCGTCTTCAGAGAAGGCAGTAAAATCCAAGTATTGGATCTAAATTCATTATCGATATCCTGAATACTATTTCGATCGGAGATATTTGGAATACTTTGTAGGAGAGGAACAATTAACCTATGCTTCCTTCCATTGATTGGATCAATTATCGGCATATGGATGATCACAAAAATCATTGAAATAAACCAACATAAACATCATCCAAACCGACATAATTTTCCTGGTCGAACTGAACGTTGTTCAGATTGGTTAAATTTTAAATATAGTCCACTTTTAGTCCTGTTGTCTTGTCCTGAGCAAACATGAAATGTTCGAATGCGATGTAAATAGTTCCGGACTTTCGCTTTGAAATAATCTGTTCTTATTGTTCACCATGCTTAGATCATAAGACAAAAAGGTTGAATAAATAATCGTCGAAGGGTTAGTTTAACCGTCATAGATCTTACGTGGATCTTATCAACTTGAACAACCATAAAAAATTCGTAGCAGTTCGAAACGTTCCAATATACATTTGACAACACTTTCCAATGAAGGTCTGTGCAATGTTCTTTCGAGTGTTTCTTGTTTCGATGACATTCTGAATAAAACTGAGCAAGTACAAATAACAACAAAAAAGATAAGAGAGAGAGAGTTCACATATACACACAGAGTTGCCAGCCTTCCAGTTTTTCACGGATATATTAAATTTTTTTAAAACATGCCAGTTAAACAACTACAAACAATGTTCCGGACAACGTGGCAATGAAGGAGAAAATGCTATTTTCATCCATAATACTTTTCTGTTGTCATATATTTATTTGACTTAGGTTTACATTTATGTAGATCTCAACTATTGAGACATGTCTTCAAAAATGATAAACGATGAATCCTTGTCTTCTTCTGCATAATTGAATGAACAGAAGAAAAGGGTAGTAAAGGCTTCAATTGTATTTTTATGTACATTTTTGAACAGAATGTGGTTTCGGATTCTACCACGTTATCTCATCTAACCCGTAAAGGAAAACTATTTTTTTCAGGGCTTCCATTTGATGTAGCAAAAGAGAAAAAATTAAAGATGTTGAACAATAAAAAAACTCAATTCAAATGCAATTATAATGTAATGTAATTATTAGAATTTATCAAGAACAATTTTTCTAATTTCTATTGTAGTTACCCGTTAGCTAATATATTTTTTCGCGACGTCACTGCATTGTATTGTATTCTATAGTAATGTTCCTTTACTGTGGTTTCTACCAGTAAGTGTAATAAAAGAAAAATACTTAGATTTTTTTGCTATCTTGTTTTATATTTTTTCTCAAATTTCACATATGAAATGCTGAAAAAAATTGAGGTAAATCAGGTTAATTTTAAATTAAGTTAAAGTTAAAAAAAGCATTTTCAAAATCAATGTGTCCTCCTTTGGTATTGAGGAGCAGCTGCAGGAGCTTCAGCATGATCTCAACCAAGTTCTCTGAGTGATGTGGCAGAACAAAGAAATACAATTGTAATGGGTTGTATCTAGGACACGACCGCAGTTTTCGACGTAGAACTGCGGAATTATTTTATTCAATCCACTTGTTCATCACTTCGGATATTATTTTAGAATGCATCGAAATTTTTGTAATATCTTTTTAGCTATTTATTTTTTTATTGCTTCAGTAGACTCGAGTAGAGTCGAAGGCTATCAGACCTTCTCGTTTATTTGGATCAACTCGCATTAGACTTCTCCTTCCCACTCAGATATTGATCAAAAACTATGAATTCTTTTGCTCCTATATTCCGCTTGACATGTGATCGAACCCTACAACATGCAACAGTAAGGTTACCCTGCTGGAATTTGGAAGCATACTTTCATGAAATATACGTTTATCTAAATAAATGCAGTGTATATCTATATTCCAAAATTCTGGATACTGTTCCATATCCGCACTAACACAAAAAATTGTCGTATGCTTCTTTGTCGTAGCACACCTCGATACAGAGGGCTTCCTCTCCTGGTATCGAGCTGTGTGTGTATGTGTGTGAAATCAGCACTAGGCATGAATGATATCCGCTCGTTGTGTTATGCTAGCTCACTCGCATCTGTGTTTTCATTCTATTCTATTTTTGGTTTCCGCCTTTAGCCCCGCGAAGGGCCCTTTTGGAAAGAAAC